>NC_141695.1:180706513-181007863 GCF_964263255.1 Lissotriton vulgaris | reverse complement strand
TAAGACAAGAGTTGTTTGAGGTAATTTTTATCCCCAGTAAATCAACGGTGTTTATGGTCTCTGCTAAGATTTTGGTTACCATAAGTTGCCTTTTGAAGATCGTTGCTACACCCCCACCTCGGGCCCCCTCTGGTCGATTATGCCAGATCATATCATACCCGCTGGGAAGGGCGGCGATGATATCCGGAGAAGAGGCATCACTCAACCACGTCTCGGTGAGTGTTAGGATATCGATAGTCTCGTCCTGTAACAGGGTGAAGATTTCCAAGTGGTGTTTCTGCAATGACCTGGTGTTGAGGGTGGCTAGCTTTATGGGGGTTGAGCGGCTTAAGTTCTTACGGCTAGGGGTGTGCAAGATATGATTTTCCTTAAGAGTGGCATATATAGCAGGAGATAAAATATACCTGTCAGATTTCAGTGTTAGGAGGTCTGCTGAGGAGTAGCAGGTGCGCGTGCCAGTGTCCCTAAGCCCTAGGCCCGGTCGTGCGCGGACGGGCGCAGACGGGCAGGACTCTGGCACGACTCCGGCGCAGGTCCGGCGCGTCCGCTGGTCGCGTCCCCTGCGCGGAGCCATTATTGCCTGTTTTTATAGCGCTAGTCTATGGCCTCCCCAACCCAGCCCGACCCAAGATGGCCGCTAAAAACCGGCGCCCAGCCCTCGGCGTCAACACTCAGCCGAGGGTGGGACCGGAGCTACAGGGAGGGGGTGAAGGATGATTTTAAAGCGCTGCTAAGCGCTGGGGGGTCTCTACACAATGCTCTGAGCCTAGATAATAAAATTAGAGATCACGAATGTCCGGCGAGTAAAATCACAGAAATACAATTTAAAAATCAGAAAAGGCAAGAGACCTCCCGGCTTCCGCCTCAGGAGGGAAAAGGTGTGTACAAGTTTCAGAATTACCGCTTTCCTGGTGACTGGCGCCTTTTATAGCGCTAGTCTATGGCCTCCCCAACCCAGCCCGACCCAAGATGGCCGCCAAAAACCGGCACCCAGCCCACCCAACTCTTCCAGTAAGTGTCTAACCATAGAAGTGATAGCCCAAAGTGCATGCCTGATATTTTTTCTTTCTTTCTACCTACTTGGCCTTCCTTTGTGCAGAGCTGCACATTGAGGAACTAGGCGATGACACATAACATATTTTGGGAAGAAACCTTTATATCACTTAGGGCCCGATTACAAACTTATCGGTCCCACCACCTGCCCTCAGAGATGGTGGTTGGGGGAAGACTGACAAGCTAGCAGCATCCTAAAATTTCCAATGGACTGGTGGTGGGACTTTAGCGGTTCCACAGCAGCGGCATCCCTCAGCTCCTAGAGAAAGATCGAAGCAAATGACGCCACAGTGCAGCCACATTTACATGTTGGGTGCACAATGTTTCATGGACCATGTTAGGCATGGCATGCAGTGCAAGCAGAAAGGGTCACATGCCCAGTACCCAATGGCAACATTCACCCTGTAGTCCTGTATGAGGCCCTTACCCTGTCTTTCCGCTGACCTTTTTATGGCAGAGTCCCTGCCATGAAAAGGTCAGCAAAAAGGCACAACATAATCACCATTGCATTGACAGGATCGCCACCGCCTCCACAGCTGCCATTTCTGAGCCACCGCTATAACAGGATACAAGATACTGGCAGTAGCAGTGGTCTTGGGTGGTCTGACTGACTGACTCGTAATATAGCGCCGGACCGCCGAGGAAGCAGCACGCAGACCGCCACCAATGAGATGGTGGTCTTAAAACGGCTGTACTCGTAATAAGCCCCTTATGATGATATCAATAGTCCATTTTAATTTCAACTTACACATTAGTTGCAGCTGTGCACATTCGGGGAGTAAGTCGACCCCTAATAAAAATAAGTGTGCTGATCATTATCTCTAGAGTATCATCTAAGACACTTAGATTTCTCCTAAACAGAACATGATCCAACCAGCATCAGCCATAATCATACACCTTCCAAACAATGGTGTAAAATAAAATGATGCCGACCCGTCTGCCCCTCAATCCACACATCTGCAGATTGTGACAAGGGACCCCCATAGACTCCCCTGCCTCACAGGAATTTGTTGTCATAAATGGACTCCCTTAAGATCTGGGGGCTGCCTGTGTTGTAGGAAATGCAGGGGCCTGCATTACTCACCTGCTTCCAGGGCAAGGACAATCTATGTCAGCACAATGAAGGCAAATGACCGAGGTATAAAGTTACATTCTGCATCTTCAAGATAGGACAAATATATCAGTCACAATTTAGGCACATACATGATTAGATATTTATTGTGAGTTTGTCACTTGTTGTTGCAGTCTGGGTGTAACATCAGCATCGTCGTTTCAGTACTCTTGAAAGCAGCATAGCATTTTATCTTTCCAATATTGATAAATTGAGTAAAATGACACTGAGTGATGATAACACCAGTCAGTTACTTTAATGCAGGCTTACTGTATTATTTGCTGCTAAAAGGTGTCAGTGCATCAATTCAGCAGATTTAAGATAATATTTGTAGCTGGTATGTACATGTATTGCACAGTAGCAATTTTACCCTTGAAACTGAGCATGAGGAAATGCAAGAGGAAATATCAGAGCATGAAGGGCAGCATGCAGAACCCATATGAGGATGTGGGTTCTTACCACTGAGTATCTGTGAGCGATGTGAATAATGTAAGATAAGGAGGTGCTAAAGTGTGTGATTGTCAAAATATTTACTAAGTTTAGAGAGGGCAATCAGTAACAGAAAAATGAAAATTCTGCATTAACAGAAACAGATCTTATAGGCAGACATGTGAAGGGGTCCTTGAGTATGGCAAAATAAGTGCCCTTACCAGAAGCTCCAGTTGTCGTGGGTTCTGTCTCAAGATACATATGCCCTGATTTCATGAGGGTTCTGTTTTAAGATACATGTGACATGATTTCAACCAGAGTTTGATTTCCATCCTTGCAGAAATGCCTACTTGTGAATGGAACAGGGTGGCAAGTAGTTGGATACCATTCTCACCCCTGTTGGTTCCCCTGGCTTTTAGGGAGGAAAAGGTAAAAGGCAGAATTTGATGCTTAAAACACATATCTCACTCAATCTTACCCACTTTTTATTAAGGATATAATTCAGATTTCTTGCTGGCTGCCTTCAACTTTGTCTCTATGTTTGGCCCGGTCTGGGTTGGAGAGAGAGTTGGAGAGCAGCAAAGTTTTTGAACACTGAGACCTGCGGTCAACTTGGCACACATGAAACACATCAAAGGGTACAGAAACATGCAGCTATGGATAAAGGAAAAAAATAATGACAAGTGCAGCCTAGGAGCACAGTAGCAGGGTAGCCATAACAAAGAGACAAACGTTATACCTACTTAGTATATACAGGTGGTTGTCAAATTAAGTAAAAATAATTTCATGGCCCTCTCTTATGCAGCTATTACTAAACAAAGTGCAGCTCACCTTAGAATATCTAAGTATATCCCATCCCCACATATCAATTTTCTCTTATTACCCCCTCCTTACAGACTCATAATTGCTCCTCCCATTTCTCGAACTATTTAATCCACAGCACAGAGACCGCCCTACTCACCGCCACAGACGACATCCGCATGCTCAAGAACAAAGGTCACTACGCAGCCCTCATCCTACTCGACCTATCAGTGGCCTTCAACACTGTCTCCCATGGCATACTAGTCATCAGACTACACAATGCCGGCATACAAGAAACAGCCCTGGACCCAATCATCCCCCACCGGGCGAAGCCAAAGGATCAGACTCCCACCCTCCAATGGGTTCATCACTGAGCCCCACCCTCTTCAACATTTACATGGCCCGCTTGCAGCCATCGTCTGACAACAGGGCGTACACATTGTATCCTACGCTGATGACACCCATCTCATCCTCTCCCTCGCTAAAGACCCCACCACTGCCAAACTCAACTTCCAGAAAGAAATGCAAGACGTCGCAGTCTGGATGACCAACAGCTGCCTGAAAATCAACTCAGAGAAGACAAAGGTTCTAATCCTTATTACCACCTCTTCTGCATGAGATAGCATCCGGTGGCCGACCGCCTTCAGAAGCACACATACCCCCTCAGACCACGCCTAGAACCTCTGCATCAGACTCAACTCATCACTCACCATGAACCAACAGGTCAACGCGGTCACCTCCAGCTGCTTCAACACCTTCCGAATCCTCTGCAAGATCTTCAAGTGGATCCCCCTGATTTGAGGAAGACTGTCACCCAAGCACTCATCACCAGCAGACTGGACTATGGAAACACACTCTACACCGGAATGAACAAGCACCTACTCTGCAAACTCAAGAAAATACAGAACACCACCGCCAGACTTATCCTTGGCATCCCTCAACATGAGCACATCAGCCAACACCTATGAAGTCTCCACTGGCCCCAATGCAGAAGAGAGTCTCTTTCAAAATACTCACTCACGTCTATAAATGCCTACACAATAACAGATCCAAATACCTCAACGACAGAATCAACTTCCACGTACCCAAAAGAAACCTCCGATCTTCCAACCTCGCACTGGCTGAAACCCTGCCTATCCACAGAGCCAGAGCAGGTGAAAGATCCTTCTCTCACATTGCAGCCAAAACGTGGAACTAGCTACAGCCAGACATCAGATGCACACCCTCCCTGATCACCTTCAGGAAGAACCTCAAGACCTGGCTCTTCGGCTAAACAGATCTGCGGACCCCACCTCAGTGCCTTGAGACCATCACAGTGCGCTTACAATTACCTGATTAATTGATTGTTCATTTAAATTTGCCTGACTGCATTTTGCTGCTGCAATGTGACTACCTCTCTAAAAGGTAGAACCACTTGCCCCCACCAGGCTCATCAGACTTTTCGCTTGAACTTTTAAATTGACTCCTAAATTGTAGGAATGCCAATCAGCACTATTCTCTATACTCCCCGACTATATGCTTAATGGTACAAGCATCCTTCAGAGCATCCTGCAGTATCACTTAGGTATGACTGGCTTTTGGTTGCATTGCAGTTCCAATTACATAATATTAAGGCTTATTTTTGATACCACTTCTCCTAAAACACCTTCACCATCAAATACCCTTCACACCGCTAAATCCTTAAAACACCCTCACCACCCAATACCCATATATATTTATATATGTATATATATATATGTATATATATTCACCAAAGGACTCCATTTTACCGGGGGCCAACAATCCGGGCGGGCTCACATGGAGATCCTGGAAACTTGCGTTTACAGCCACAGGAAAAATGACCCAACACCGTCTTCTAGAGAAGCTGACTTTATTAGTCTGCATCGCAGGTCAGAAAGAACACACTTACATCCTTACGCGTTTCGGCGTGGAATACGCCTTGATCACAGGTGAGTGTATTTATAATCTCCAAGTGGTCACGTGCAGTTAGTTTGACACTGCAACTCCCAGAATGCACTGAGGTATGTCTGTAACGTGCGTAGATAAATTGTTGCTTTTTCGTAGCATCAGTGGCTTTAAGTGTTATCTACTGGCACGTAATTTGTTTTCCAAAGGTGCATTCCGTATTTATACAGCTGGATAGTGCTGAAGAACATCCAAACAGCATAGTGCATAGTAATGTCCCGCCATGCTGGCATTGGTGCTTTTCACGTGGTGTTACCAAAGAGAGGAATCACCTCTCTCATCTCCCTTTCTGCAACTAATGCCGCCGCATTGCTCCGGTAGTCCCTTTGTGCCGGCGTGCATTAGAGAGCGGATCATGCCCCCTCGTTCAATATTCACCAAAGGACTCCATTTTACCGGGGGCCACCAATCCTGCAGGGTGGGCTCACAACCAGGAATGGAGATCCTGGAAACTTGCGTTTACAGCCACAGGAAAAATGAGCCCAACACCGTCTTCTAGAGAAGCTGATTTTATTCGTCTGCATCGCGGGTCAGAAAGAACACTCTTACATCCTTACGCGTTTCGGTGTGGAATACGCCTTGATCACAGGTGAGTGTATTTATAATCTCCAAGTGGTCACGTGCAGTTAGTTTGACACTGCAACTCCCAGAATACACTGAGGTATGTCTGTATCGTGCATAGATAAATCGCTCCTTTTTCGTAGCATCAGTGGCTTTAAGTGTTATCTACTGGCACGTAATTTGTTTTCCAAAGGTGCATTCCGTATTTATACAGCTGGATAGTGCTGAAGAACATCCAAACAGCATAGTGCATAGTAATGTCCCGCCATGCTGGCATTGGTGCTTTTTACGCGGTGTTACCAAGGAGAGGAATCACCTCTCTCATTTCCCTTTCGGCAACTAATGCCGCCGCATTGCTCCGGTAGTCCCTTTGTGCCGGCGTGCATTAGAGAGCGGATCATGCCCCCTTGTTCATATATATATATATATATATATATATATTTTATCAATGCTCCAAAATTCTCCCCCAAGGTTCTTTCAATGAGAAGAAATACAGCACTCACAGGATCTTCAGCTTAAACGGATTTTAATATCAAAACAGACGCGTTTCAGGAAGCGTCCCATCCTCAGTGTCTAAAAGAACGCGCCGCGGGGCACCATTTTTAAAAGAACTTGTGTTGCGCGATAAACATAGGTGAGGGACTATGCTGCGCATATTAACATGTTTAACAACAAGGGGTGGTGATGGACAGAGTTTCTGAATTAAGCAGAATACTCTCACCCAGTCAAGAGATCAGGGCTAGATCCACCACCGTTTTTTAGCTCACTGCATCATCCCAGTTCAGAACCTGGCTATATGCAAATTAGTCTGTTCCTGTCCCAGTGCATGATGGGAACAGGGCAAACCAAACTACCAAGCCAATTCTTACACTTGGAAGGAAACAAACTTCCGGGGACGGGTTTCTGGCATTTCAGCCGTCGTCGGCCCGGCTTGCTTGAATCCTGATGGTGCAATGAGCGAGGGACTCACATCTGAGTATACCCTTCCACGCTTAGGGTGGACAACATATTTAACAACAAGGGGTGGTTATGGACAGAGTTTCTGAATTAAGCAGAATACTCTCACCCAGTCAAGAGATCAGGGCTAGATCCAACACCGTTTTTTAGCTCACTGCACCATCCCAGTTCAGAACCTGGCTATATGCAAATTAGTCTGTTCCTGTCCCAGTGCATGATGGGAACAGGGCAAACCAAACTACCAAGCCAATTCTTACACTGGGAAGGAAACAAGCTTCCGGGGACCAGTTTCTGGCATTTTAGCCGTCGTCGGCCCGGCTTGCTTGAATCCTGATGGTGCAATGAGCAGGGGACTCACATCTGAGTATACCCTTCCACGCTTAGGGTGGACAACATATTTAACAACAAGGGTTGGTGATGGACAGAGTTTCTGAATTAAGCAGAATACTCTCACCCAGTCAAGAGATCAGGGCTAGATCCAACACCGTTTTTTAGCTCACTGCACCATCCCAGTTCAGAACCTGGCTATATGCAAATTAGTCTGTTCCTGTCCCAGTGCATGATGGGAACAGGGCAAACCAAACTACCAAGCCAATTCTTACACTTGGAAGGAAACAAGCTTCCGGGGACCGGTTTCTGGCATTTCAGCCGTCGTCGGCCCGGCTTGCTTGAATCTTGATGGTGCAATGAGCAAGGGACTCACATCTGAGTATACCCTTCCACGCTTAGGGTGGACAACATATTTAACAACAAGGGGTGTTGATGGACAGAGTTTCTGAATTCAGCAGAATACTCTCACCCAGTCAAGAGATCAGGGCTAGATCCAACACCGTTTTTTAGCTCACTGCGCCATCCCAGTTCAGAACCTGGCTATATGCAAATTAGTCTGTTCCTGTCCCAGTGCATGATGGGAACAGGGCAAACCAAACTACCAAGCCAATTCTTACACTGGGAAGGAAACAAGCTTCCGGGGACCGGTTTCTGGCATTTCAGCCGTCGTCGGCCCGGCTTGCTTGAATCCTGATGGTGCAATGAGCAAGTTAACATGAGCGCCATCTTTAAATCTGTCTTTGCGCACAATGCCAGCATATTATTTTCAAAACAACATTGTTTTACACTTAATTACATGTGTACATCATAATCTTGCCGTGTATCGGCACTTGAAAACCCCAACGAGTACTGCACCCCTTCTTGTTGACAAAATATACCACGCACAATGATGTGCTATTGGATTCATCTACCCATGCCCACGTGTCCACATTAATGAGGGCTAAACGTTTCCTGCTATTGGTCACGTGTATGGAATTATAATCTAAATTAATTTCCTAAAGCATATCATATGCTACTTTTCTCAATCAAAGCCGTGGATCGGCAATTGCAGCCTAAATATGGCTGCTCACACCCTCATTCAGTTTTAGTGAACACATTTAATTGGGTTTAAAAAGGCAAACAGTGATCCCAACAATCAACTTCGGGTTCTGTTATGAAGATGAATTAAATCAAAACACCACCTCTCTCCCAATCTCTCTACTTGGCATTACAATATTCAAGATTACTAACTTTTCGTCAATACCTAGAAATCACATACATGGCAATAAGACACCTCATTCAGGAAATAATCAACAGTACTTGTAAGTTGCCAGCCACACCTCAGATATCAATAATTCATATAGGTCTACGGTCTGTACATAATACCTTTATATTCAGTTTCAATATATCTTCAGCCCAAATGAGCTGACATTTCTTCTCCGGTATTCAGACCCCCTGGCGCCTTCGTTTCTAGGTCCACTATGTAGCGTGACTCTAGTCTCCTTAGTTTTTGTAATTTGTTACCTCCTCTTATATTGTCTGGCACATAATCCAAGCAAAAATATTGTAGGAGGTTCTTATCGCTATTATGCTTAATAGCGAAGTGTCGGGCGCCAGGGTAGGAGAAGCCCTTGTTCACAATAGCTCTCATGTGTTCAAGGATTCTAAGCTTGACTGGGTTGATAGGGCTTCCAATATATTTCAAATTGCACGGACAGTGTAGGCAATATACGGCATGACTAGTGTGGCAGGACATAAACTTGTTAATCCTCCTACCTCCTCTGCAACCTTTAACCTCATATGTCAGGGTGCTTTGCACCATCAACACGGGAAGAAACCTTTTGCATCTTTTAAAGTCCTAGTCTTCTTGACCAGTGGGTCAAGATGGCTGTTGACTAATTGGTCTCATAATGATCTTGACTTTTTAAAGGTTATCAGTGGAGCAACAGGCATGTCTGGACCAATGATGTTATCTGTCTTCAAGACATGCCAGTGTTTCTTAAAAATGGCCCTCAGTCTGTTCAAGTTCGTGGAGTAAGGGGTGATCAATCTGAATTTGCCCCCCTCCCCCCATTGGATCGATTTTTCTTGGCAAAAAGCGACAGTCTAGATTGTTTTCTCACTCAATTCAATGCTTCTTGCAGAAGATTATCTTTATATCCTCTTTCTAGGAATCTCCCCACACTCTCATTGGCTGCTTTTTCGAAATCAGTGTCAAGCGAACAGTTACGTCTCAGTCTTAAAAACTCCCCATAGGGAATGCTATTGATCAACCTACTTGGGTGCCTACTGGACGCATGCAAGACACTCTTGCCTGCGGTTGCTTTCCTGTAAAGTGAAGTTTTTACTTTCCCTCCACTAACCTCAACTTTCAGATCTAGGTAGTCTTTGCTCGCCTGGCCAGTGAACCGTAAATTACAGTTGTTTAGTGCCATTTTGAAGAAACACTGGCATGTCTTGAAGACAGATAACATCATTGGTCCAGACATGCCAGTCCATTTTCTTGAGCTTCCAACTATCACTCAGGAGCTAACTAGCTCCGTGATAAGGTGTGAACTGGCCCCAAAGCTGAAACAGAGTGGCCTGAGTCATTTATGTGAGTTAATGGAAAAACAGAAATAAAATCATGGGCATTTTTTTTAAGGAAATACAATTTAAAATCAAATGAAACATTTTAAAGGAATGATTATTTTAAGAGATATCCAAAATCACAAAAGTGAGTAGTGAGGTTTTTTTGGGGGTTCAGGGATTGGTGGTGTTTAGGGGTGATGAGGGAATTTTAGTGATTTAGGGTTCATGGATGGGTGGAGTTTAGGGTTGGTGAACATTTCTTAGGGATCAGGCATGGATAGAGTTTTTGAAGGTAAGGGGTTTTATGGTTCACAAATGAGTGGTGTTTAGATGTGGTGAGGGGTTACTATGGCCAATTTGAAAAAACAGACTTTCTATACATTTTTTGCTAACAAATGGCAAATGATATTCATCCTGAAAATGTCCATTTATGCATTTAGATTAAATATTTTCTCAGTAATACTATTCCATTAAATGCATTTTTCTTCTATGAATTCACGTACAACTGACCTTGGGCCTGTGCCCAGCCCCTTCTATAGCTTCAAAGGATGCCTACCCTGTTACAGGCAAACATAGCTCACACCTGGGACTACCTCCTTTTTCACAGGAAGGTTCCAATCCCAGTGGGAGAGAAGCTTGCCCAAGAATTGGTTTTAAGTAACCAAGGGGGAGGGGTCACTCATTTGCCTGGCCACACTTATAGGGTGGGCACAGGAGCTCCTCACTGGGTAAGTAAGGTGTTACCCCACAGAGCTTTTTCCCTAAAGGCTAAAGAGGGGCCATAAGTAACCTTACCCATAGTCTAGTACAAGTCATAAAAGTGGCAACCCTGGGCACCCTCTTCAAAATAATACTGGATGTGTTGAAGACAGAAGAAGGACAGCACATGCTGTTGATACCTGTAAGTTGAACTGAGAGTCTGGACCTGCTCCCACTTGTACCCAGAGCAAAGAAGTGGACTCCATAGGCAGTTGGCTGACCTCCTATGGACCTACAAGCACACAAAATCTGCAGGAAGCCCATTTTCCTGGAATTGCCTTGTTGACTAGTTTTAACTTGAACTGCCCTGGACCATGCAGGTAGGTACTTCTGGAGTGAGTTCATACTTCTAAAGTTCTGTTCCTGAGGTCCTGGAACCCTTGGATGGTTTCAGAGAGTACTCCTCCTGCCTAACCCTGAAATATCGGACATTTAAACCTTTAAAGACGTTTGACTTGGAGAACTGACAGAAGACTGGGGCCGATCTGCCAAGGCAATCTGCCGGCAGTGTATCACCAGTGGACCTGACATTGTCATAACTCCTGCTACTCTCTTCTTCACAACAGCAAATCTTCTTCAGAGGACCTGATGCTGACATCCCATGAGGTGGAACCCTCTTGGGCTACATCCTGCTGCCTTGTCCTGCTGAGGGAATCTTACTTCCAGAAAAGGTAGAAAACATCAATGGTCCTTTTATCGAGCAGAATCCGATTGATTTAGCCAAAATTCTATGCACGATCCTCAAACTTTTCCCACCTTTTTCAATGACTTTACTGATCCCTTGCATTTGTCTACCTGTTGATGAGCCCATCTTCCGATCCAGCATATAACCAACCCCTGTTGAGGACTGCACATTTCTTTAAGTTTTATAAACGTAATGGTAGTTTTTTGACTAGGACCATTCCGACCTGTGTATCTGACCTGGGCTCCACCTCAATCAGCCTTAAACCTCACCTGTGTTGTGGTCTAGTGTGACCAACTTGACTTGATTGGAGCTTTTCTCTTTTTAGCACTAGGCATCGAGTTCCGGTTTTGGTGTAATTTTGTTCATTAAATATTCTCTTAAAATTTTTTATTGGGTGGTGAGTTTTTTACTTTTTTTTTAACTGTTTTGATACTTCTAAATCCTTTACATATTAAGCCAGTCTGCGCTGCGCCATAGCTACCAGGGGTTGAGTTCAGGTTTAAGTTACTGAAACCTTTACTGGACCCAGCAAGAATAGTTCCATTATTACTCACCCAACTAATAATCCACTATCTTGCAATCATTATTAAGCAATATATTTTAAAAGAATTGGCTTATAGTATGACTTTGAATCATGTCTGCAAACAGCTACATATGTTAGCACTTTAAAATGTAGAAAATACATTTGAGTCCCTCCCTTTGTCATAAATTGAGGACATATATAACTAACCTGTGACCAGGTAATCGTGCGTGTAATACCCACGCAGTGCTTTAAAATTTGGAGAGAGACGACACAGGAGAGAAATAGTGTAGTGTGGTTTGAGTGAGTATGGCTCCATCTAGAGAGGCTACCAGCACTTAGGGTCATATTTATGAGCCTCTTGGGCTACCGTATTGTCACTTTTAGCGATGCTCCAGCAGACTACAAAATCATATTTATGAAGTAATCCAAAGCCACTTTACTTGGCTTTGTATGGCCTAATTGTTATGGTCTAAGGCAAGGCAAGGGAAATCGCTGTGTTGCCTTACTTTGCGCTAGGGAAGCATTCCATAGGCATTGCAGTGGGTGCTCTCAAACAAGATTTTGACGCATCCCTAAATTTACAAAAACATGTTAACCCGGGGATGCACCAAAAACGTATGCAATGAGGAGTCATAACTTTATTTCTTATGTTATTTTCTTCTTTCCATTTGTGCTACATTCTGCAGCACACATAAAAAGAGGAAAAAGCCTCCTATGATTGTTTTTGTGCAGGAAGGGATCTCTTCCTGCACAAACAAAATCCTGTCGACAACACAGGCACCCTTACACCATGGTGCAAGGTTGCCTTTGTTGGTGCTAGGCTGCTGAAATGGCGCCAGTGCAGGGCAAAGAACAGAAATAAATGCACCATATTGGATAAATATAGTGCATTCCTGCCCTTTCACTTTGGCATAGGGCAGCGCAGCAAGATGACTTGCTGCGCTGCCCTACGTCAAAACTCCATAAATAAGGCCCTTATTCCCAGCATTACTACTGTCTTTATAGTATGAAGACATACTAAGAAGAGACAGTAGTACATCTGCAGGGATACAAAATTCAAACAGCATGTATTGTAGACACAAGAGGCAAGGAGTGATTGTGCCCAGACTGTGCCCACAGAGAAGGAAGGAGGAGAGACATCTAAACCAAGGGCAGATCTATTTGAAGTGCTGGCTGCCAGAGAGCCAACAATGATACACCTGCTATTAATCACCAACCCCAAGGATCAGAGAAAAAAATATTAAAATAAGTCACTAATGTCAAAGGCCCATGGGAGACAGTCACATTATAACAAAACATTCCCCAGACTGAAACCAATAAAACAAAGAAAGGGACGTTAGTGAGACTCCTGGCAGCATTCCAAGTCCACTATAAAGTCTGCATAAGGGAAACAGTTAAAAGGGACATTCTGGTTTTAAAGTGAGGAGGTATACACCAGAGAAAGAAGAGTTCATACTAATGTGCAGTTAAGTGTGAGTGACTGTTTATCAGCCAGGACTTGCCCTCATGCCATAATGACTGTGTTGTGTAAAACATCCTGGCTGGTCATTTGTTGATCCCTTTGCTGGATTAACTGGAGAATAGGCAGTGACAATGAGACACTTGGCAGTGAGTGGTACTGAGGTATATGGATGTCCATGTGTTTACATTCATGTTCTTTGAAGTACCCAATGAGCAGAAGACAGGATATATTCATTCATGGGCCACAGCTTCTGTCCAGAATATCTGTACCAATGTACATATGATTTACTCAACACCTACACAAACAGGCCCAGGCCTGCAGGAGATATATTTCATTGAGAGAAGACATGTTCACATGACAAAATCATTATAGGTAGGTTAGAGGAGGAGCACTGGGGGATCTGCAGACATTGAGAAGGGAAAGTAATCGAATAGGCAATCCAGAGACCCGAGCAGTGATGAAGCCTGTGTGAGGAGGAGCCGCTATCCAGCCACCTCGCCACTGTTGCATGCTGGGAGAATTCTGATGCTCGGCGCTCATCGCACGGACAGCCTGACAGCTAGTCAACCGGAATAGACCACTGAAGCAGGAGTTGCGGACAAAGAAACCAGCCTAGTCCCATGTTCACAAGTAAAGCACGGAGGCTTTACCCCTCGCGCAGTCGATCAGAGATACATGCCTAGATCCACCTGGTTGTTCGCTCGCCGCTCAGCAAACGGGTTCAGCTCACAGCCGTGGTGTCAGCGGCTCTCTGCATAAGTCCAGGAATTCCAGGAACGTAAAGTGGCAAACAGCGCGGACAAACAAGATCTCGGCAACCATCATCAAGGATGACTACGAGAGGCCAGAAAACAAAAACAAAGCCAGACACGATGCAGATGGAAGGAGAAAAGGAAGGAGAGAAGCCATACCTGCCTCTGAAAGGTAAGAGGGACTTGGGGGCTACTAAAAATAATGTCAAACTGAACCTTACGAAGGAGGCTGACTCGGACAATACCGGCTGCTCCCCCTCAATTAGCAAGTATTTCCCTGTACTGAGAACTATATTACCAGCAGGCAATGGGGGCAGCGCGGTCAGTAAATATTACTGCAACAGTACCCCCTAAGTCTCCTCTATGAAGATGGAGCCACAAATACTGCTGATCTCGCAGGAGGTGAACTAAGAGACCTGGCAAAACAATGTGGAAGGAGGTAATGAGCCTCAGCTAGCTCCCTCGAGTGCAGCCTTGGTAGGAGCAGAAGAGCAGGGAAAGAACCCGACTGCTGTAATTAACTCCGGGGGTCCACAGCCTCAAACTCCAGATCCGAGTGCCGAATATTTTTATTCTGTGTCAGACGGGTCTTTATCAGACATAGGCAAAGAAGGTTCCTCTTCAACAGCAGACTTACTGTCAGAACAGAACGGTAGCAAGGAGGAGGAGATAGCTCCATGCAAAATGGCAGATACTGTCATCATGAGAAAGAAACAGTCTAGGCAGAAGCGGAATCATTTACAGTGGGACTATTCTGACTCCCCTAGTCTACTCTCACTTGGGAATACCCCCAGCGCACCAACACTTGTGACAGGCTCTTCTGCCCCGGATAGGAGCAAGGATGAAGTGGATGCACCCTCTTTAACATCAATCCTAAACTCCATTAAGGAATTCCAGGAGGAGGTACGCTCAGATAACCTCTCCGCCAAAGCCGCCTCCAAGAAACTGCAAAGTGGGATGAGGAAACTTAATAAAGCTTGTACAGACATTGGGGACCGGGTCGCAATGGTGGAGGCCAGGACTGAGATACTTGAAGGGGAGGCCGCAAAGGCTAAAGAACAGGGGAACTCGCATGAGGCATGCCTAGTTGACCTAATGACCAAACTAGAGGACCAGGAAAACAGACAATGCCATAATAACCTCCGACTACTGGGTATTCCGGAGGGAGTTGAGGGAGAAGACCCCAGAGGGTTCATAGTCAAACTTTTGTGAGCTGTATTTCCCACAAAGACTAATTGGAATAGGGACTTGGAAGTACAAAGGGCCCATAGATTCCCTTTTAATGTCAAGACTAGGCGGGGCGAGAACCACACCAATGATAAACCCAGGGTCTTCTTACTCTTCTTTGGAAATTTTCTACTGAGGCAGATAACTTATGATAAGGCAAGACCAAACTCACAGAAAGAGGCGAATGGGGTAAAGTTTTTTCCAAAACCAGACTTTTGCCACGCAACTGTAGAGCGAAGATGGAGGCTGCGCCAGTTAATCTCCCCATTCCAACAGCAAGGGGCACAAGTTTATCTAATGAACCCGACCAGATTGAAGGTTCCGTACAAAGGAAAAACAAGAGTCTTCTTCTAGGAAGTCAAGGCTTGAGAGTTCCTAAAGGAAATCACGGAACGGAAGCGGATGAACTGACTTATGCTCTAGTCTATGTTTTACTCTAAGATTTTAGACATTAGGATCCCCAGGCCTCTAGTGGTTCTTTTTTCTTTGTCTTCTTTTGTTTTTGTGGTTGGGTGGCTGGAACTCACACTTGACATCCATCATACATTGTCATCTTGACGGTTCAATAAGGGTGGGGGTGGGAGTGTGGGGGAGGGGGCACCAAAAGGATGTAGAGGGAAGGGCACAAAGGGACAGTTTAAAATAGGTCACAGATCACTAAGTTAGTCTATCAAAGAAGTTGAGGAAAAAATAAGAAATAGGCAGGAGTGCAGGAGAGCTAAGAGAATCATTAACTTAAGATGAATGACATAAATAAAATTAAAATAATATCTGTCAATATTTGTGGAATTAATGATTTGGCAAAAAGGCAGAAAGTTGCACAAGGGTTGCGGGCACTGAGCCCGGATTTGATCTGTCTTCAGGAGACACATATCGAGGGAGCCAGAAGCATCTTTTTAACTCACTAGGGTATAAAGTAATTGGGACTACAACTCAAGGTGCCAGAGTTAAAGGTGTAGGGGTGTTAGCAAATCATAGGCTTGCTTTACAAATAGATAGGGTCAACGCTGATAGTCTTGGGAGATGGGTAATTGTGGGCTGCTCTTTGGCACCAAACTGCACTTTTACACTGTACTCTATTTATGGGAGCAACCTAGATGATCCAGGAGTAATTAACTGGGTGACAGGGGAGCTAGCACACTGGCTGACACCCATCATACTATGTGGATATTTGAATTTGTACCTACCTACCTGCTTGCAATCAGAGAAGAACTGGAGATATACTGGGAGAAAGCCAAGGGTGTTTCAAGCCATGCTAAACCTGATTGAGACACATGGTCTAGTCGATGTCCGGGCAGAATTGAGATCCAACCAAGAGGGATTTACTTTATTCTCTGCTCCCCACGTGTCCCTCACAAGAATAGATTATTTTCTCATCTCTTCATCCCTGATCATTTCCTCTCACATTGAGATCTCACCCAGATTTATGTGGGAACACAACTCATTAATGTTAATCCTGGATTGTTTAAAACCCGAAAGCAAGAATATAACCTGGACCTTTGAAAAAACACTTTTGTATGATGCAGAAGTGGATTCAGGAGTTATTTGAGGCAATTTTAGGCTCAGCCCCTCTTATGATAGTGTGGGATGCATTCAAGGCCGGGGTCAGGGGCGAGACCCTTAGATTTTCAATAAAAAGAAATAAATCAGAGAAAGGACAGGTGCAGAAACTCCAGGATAAACTGACAGCAGAAGAAAATAATCTAGCTCAGGCAATAAAAATAGGAGGGGGAGTAGAGGCAATCCAACATGTGCTAGCGGCAGTTAAGGCAGAGATAGGCTCTGTCTTCTCAGAAAGAACAGCCGTAAAGTGGGCTGCGACTAGGGGGAAAATCTACGAATGTGGGGAACAAATAGGGCACCAGCTAGCGCTAGCTATTAGGCAACAGGCAACAATGAATACAATAACCGAAATGAATACCAACACGGAGGGCGCTACAAAAGACCTGGGGAAAATACATAAAGCCTTTGAAGGGTTTTACAGGGATCTCTACATCGAGGAAGATGTTAGACCCTTGGAAAATAGGAGTATAGACATTGTGAAATATTAAGGTCTTATACCTATGGCTAAACTCAACCCAAAAGCACAAGAACAGATGGCGAACCCTCCCCCTTGGGAAGAGATACTAAGTGCAATTAAGAGCCTGCCGGATGGCAAGGCAACGGGTTTAGACTGTATTCCTGCGGAATTCTACAAAGTCTTTGAGCCACAGATCAAAGAAGATTTTACACTAGTGGTTAGCTCAATCTTTGGTGTTCCCCCCCCTCCCCTCCTTCATGGTCCCTTGCAAAAATCGTAATTTTTGCAAAGAAAGACAAATCTCCACTTGAAATGGGATCCTATAGGCCAATCACTTTAATGAATACGGACTCTAAGATATTTTCCAAAATATTAGATATTAGTAGAATCTCACAAAACATATATACCTTAGTCTCCGATTGGCAGCATGGGTTTATCTTTAATAAAGGAACAACCGAACATGTACAAAGAACAATTATGCTGTTTGATGCAGCAAAGGGAGCAAGAGACCCGATCGCTTTAATACTGTTAGATGCCGAAAGGGCTTTTGATCGGGTCTCCTGGCTTTTTCTATGGGAGGTTTTAAAACTAGCAGGTATGGGCCCCAATATGCTGCAGGCTATTCAGGCACTATATAAAAGACCTAAGGCCAGAATCATAATTAATGGAAAGCTGACTGAATCAATAGAAATCTCACGTGGGACGAGACAGAGATGCCCTTGCTCCCCACTGTTGTTTGCCCTATATATCAATCCACTCATCAGTAAGATAGAAGCAAACCCATAAATACCAGCAGATATCAGACACGGCATATGCACCAAAATCATGAGATATGCAGATGATCTGGCGATTGTCACACCAGACCCTAAAAAGGCCATTAAGGCCCTGGAGAGTGAAGCACAGGAATTTAGGAAAATATCCGGATATGCTCTAAATAAAACAAAGACACAGATAATTCTGAACGAAAACATACCTGGTCTGATAGACTAATTGTCTCCAAAGCAAAATATTTGGGTGTGAATATTACGGCCAACATAGATTCAATAGTTGAAGAAAATCTGACCCCATTATCTTTGGACACTAAAAAAGCACTTAAGAAAATCGATAACTTACACTTAACTATAATTGGCTGCTGTAATGTAGTAAAGATGACCTATTTTCTGAAGTTATTATATTTCTTCAGAACAATTCCCCTAGAATTTAACAATGCAATCCTCCAATTATTTGTAAAAATATTTTGTCAATTTATATGATCCTATTCAAATACAAGGAGATCATACAAACTACTGTCCCTACCCAAGGAGAGAGGAGGCATGGCGCTGCCAAATCTTAAGCTATATTGTTGGGCGACAGTGCTACAGTATAGTCCGTTTCTACTACATGATATCATTGGTCAGGCACACTCAGGGTTACCCTCCCCATACATGGCCCTACTTGGGGAAAACAGCAAAGGATGCCTATGGGGGCAGCTCGAGTTTGGGTAATTTAAACGTGTTCGGTTTAAGTCTTTAAAAAACGTATACCGGGTCTTTTCTAATTTCTGGAAACTTTTCAGCCTGCGCAGTCTGAACTACTACACCCCTACTAAAAATAACCCAATGCTTCCTTTAATCTTTGATGAGTCATATTTACAGAAATGGTATAGTGCAGGCGTAACTAAACTGGGTGACTTGGTCACCCGGAATGGGACCCAGCCCTATTCGGATCTCAAGACGCAGTTTTTGATTGAAGAAAATCAGATTTTTCACTACTATGCTGTTAAAAACTTTTTAGAACACAAGACTGGTGGCCTAGCCGGATTTGATAAAATAGAAATTATTGACAGAATACAGGAAAATAAACCACTCCGGATTGGAGCAATCTACTCTAGCCTGAATGATAAGATGCCAGATGATCTGGGGAAAAATGACGCAAAGTGGCAAACAAAGCTGAACATCAACCAGAATGTCTTTTGCACTGCACTGAATCTAGCTCATAAATATTTACTATCCACTAAGTTGCAGGCTCAATTCTATAAGACAGGATTTTTTCTTTATATTACACCTAACAAAATAGCAAAGTGGGGAACAGGAAGAGGAAACCTATTCCCCAGATGCCTAGAATACTCAGCTAATTAGGTACACATGTTCGCCACTTGCCCAAACCTAAAACCATTCTTGGAACAAATGCAACATTTTATGGGGTGGTGCTAGGACAAGGTATACAATTAACTCCGCCAGTTGTTCTACTGGGGCTGGATGATAGTACTAGGGTCGGGGGACCTTTAATTTTTGTAGCGATGACCATTTATAGGATTTGTATTGCGACCCACTGGAAAGACCTGAATCCCCCATTGTTTGCACAGTGGCAGGCACGACTTCTAGAGACATGTAAATTAGAGAAGGCTATTTACGCAAAAAAAAGCAAACAAACCAAAAAAATTGAATTCCGGTATAGGAACAGTTAGGAAACTGGATAGATGGGGTGCAAAATTAGATACATGCATGAGCAAGTGGTTATTTTTTCTTTTCTTCTTTTTTCTTCTCTTCCCGCAAACTAGCGGCCTCACTTTGCAGAATTCTACTGTTTTCCTGCTTATGTTGTTAAATTATTGTGTACTGTGTAGTTGAAGTCATTTTCTTTTGTTGTCCTGACATGAATAGGGAAGAAGGTAAAGAATCGTGCCAGTGGGTTGGGGGGGGGGGGGGGGGGAGTCTTGGAAAAAAAAGTGATGAAAACACTGTAATTGTTTTTTCTTTGTGACAAAAACAAAAGGAAACAAATAAGAGAAGGAAAAGTAATCTGGATGTTGTGGGGATCTTGAGAGCAGGACGGCTGAGATTAGGTTTTAGATTTCATGTTCATTTTAAGAAATCAATAACAGAACAAAGATCATTGTAAACCATCTAGAAATGCTCTTTGAAATATTGATTTGGATGCACAAAGGCATCATTGTTTAAAACAAAACAATCATCAGATCGATCTTCCAAAATTTAATTCTGTACAATGTGTGCCCCAATTATTCTGAAACCAAAATTTGTTCATTCATTGTGTATTTTATCCTTAAAGGAAACGCATTATTCTCTTCATTGTTTAAACGAAGATGTTGATTCAAATGCCACAATTAATTTAGGGTGTCTTCTTCAGGACATTTGTTTATGTCAGCCACACTTCCACTCGCCCCACATCCACTTACCACCCGAACTAACACCACTGTTTAAAAAACAATTGTTCTACGAACAAATGCTGTGCGAGCTATTTAATCACATACAGCGTAGGACAACTGCAGTGAGTTTGGGAGCGAGACATGAATATTCAGTTCCAAGCTTGTGTGATGTCGATGAATAACACATTACAAGCAGAAAGGAGGCCTTCCTTGTGCAATGAGAAGTGCTGCTGAGCAGATAGGAAGAAGGATGTAGCAGTTGCACTGTAAGCTATAAAACCTATAGAGGACGCCAGGTTAGAAACCTGATCTGCAGGATTGGACAGTCCTATAGGGCTGTCCGGCAATATCCAAAGGACGGGTCTGATAGAGTGTGTGGGCTTGTCTTATGGTTTGCTGGACAGGTTTTTACTGTTTATTTACCTAGTATTTAAAAACCATTGCCTGCAGGAAGCTCAAATTCATGCACCATTCCATACCTTGCAAAACAAGTATACAGCATTTCTGTACAAGTTCAAAACTGGCACACTCTGCAAACATGTGCTACTTTTTTATCTATCTAATTCACTAGTGGGGTCACTTTTTTGTGCCAGAGCCCCAGCCCGACCCTGATTGATGTTCAACAGTCTTTAGTATCTTGTTGCAAAACGGGGACATCGAAATGAAAAGCACAATAAATGCAGTTTCCAGAGGTTATTTGAGATCAAACGATGAACACTGACAGTAAGGGATGGCGATGGAATAATCAAATTACCATGATAAACATTCAGGGACCGGATGTACAAAAGACAGGAAGCAAATAGTGGTCGCAAATTGTGCACTTACTTTCCTCAACCTAATTCTGCTGTGGGACAAAATTTACTTACCAAGTGGTCACACAACACAATTACTAGAGTCAGGGGGTTGCAGAACAACCTCATTAACTAGGATTAATTAGACATTTCTCAATTTGTAATCCTCCATAACAGGTTACCGACGGTGCCTAATTAGTTTGAAAATAAGTGCCAGGGCCCTCGTCAGTAGGTCACTGCAGCTTGCACCACCCATTGCCATTGGCAGTGCTGCCAATCATAGTGTCAGCTCAACTACTAACCATAACACACACGTGTGACAATTCAAATTATTCCGGGACCCCAAAGCAATAAGAATGCCCTGGGTGGCAGTTATTAGTCATGGTAAACAGCTGTTGTGCTCATCCCTAACTAGATAAACAGCACCACTATGTGGCTGAGTGTCATAAGAGCCAATCCTGGATTATATATGTCGGTGTCCAGCACCGGAAACCTCTGGCGCAAATTAAGCACTGGTTACATGTTGTGTCCTGCCCTTGTAAATGCAATGCTATTTTACCTCTAGTAGAATTTTGCTATGATGATGCTGTTCAGAATTTTGGAAATCTGTCAGAGAAGTCACAGTTGAGTGGGCTGAGCAGCATGCTGGCTGCTCCTGGTGGGACTTGTATTATTCATCTTTGTATCCTGTAACTCTCCTGAATAAACTCTCTTGGATCTCATCACATCTGCCTGGAGTTAATCACTACATTACAGAAACAGGGATACTAGCCTGCAAGGAATAGCAGAGCAGACCACTATCCCGTTCTGTGTTCCCAAATAGAAAACATTTTTAAAGTCACTTGTGTCCCTTAAAAGAATCGGTGCGCCTTTAAAAAACAGTTTCCCATTTGTAAAAGACTTCAGTGGGAGCAAGCAGGAACTTTAATGCCCCAATTGTCATGTAGTTCCCACTAATCCATGGGACCTGTGCGCTTGTTGGACATCAGAAACGTTGGGTGAGGTTCCTAGACTGATTCCAGGCACCCCTGCAGGATATGTTGGCCTAGAGCGCAGCTAGCTCACAGTGCCAGTATAAGCCCCCCTAACCTTACCAGGAAGCGGATGGTTTCTGGCAACTACAAAACATGACAACTCTGACCCTTCAGGGATCGTAGAAACAGATCAGAATCTTTTGCTCAGTCACTCATGCTTTCTATTGCTCAAATAAATGTACAGAGAATATACAGTGGAACCTTTCAATATATTGTACCAACGTTATTCCTGTATAGAATACATGTGCTGCAATAATCAGTAGACAGAAGCAGGTAAAAAATATAACAAGCAACAAAAGAGTAAAGTGGTACAGCTGAAGTGGTACAGCTCTACCATGGTGCTAAAACAGTGTATATATGCAGGCATATAAACAAGGCAGTAATCAGGAGTACTCCAACTATGCAAAAGCCTACCCTAAGTGTACCTAAAGTGTTTGTTGGTTAGTGCCAAGAATCTCCCCTAAAGATGATCCAACCCCATTACCTGCAGAGAGAACATGATGGACCACATCTTGGTCAAGAACTGGACTCCCCACACAAGATGTCAGACCACTACGTGGTGAGATCTCATGCGGGGACCCTCGGTGTCAACTGAAGTACCTCCTCTGCTAATTTGTAAGGATGCTCAATGATTATAATAGAAATCAGCCTAGCAATGTAGGTTGTAGATTAGCAATGTTATGGATATGTGGATAGCTCTGTTGCCCAGTGGATAAAGATAGAATGACATTTGTACATAATGCGTAAAGAGGCCTTGGACATGATGTTTGAGGCATTGTAATATTGTTGTGCAAAGGTAGATGTGTAAACAAATTAGTTACAGAGAAACTAATCCAACATTGTTGTGCAAGTAAATATGTGCAAAAGTTTATGGTAGAATTGTGATTGTGAAAAAAGGATAATGTAAAAAAACGCTTCCTAACACGGAGTGTATGAAAGATGATGAAACTCAAAAAAAACATCGTATCAGACACATTAAAGATACAGTGAATCAGTTCCCCAAAATCCAGCAGGATGTTAGTGTGGAGTAGTGTTTTTATCTTAGACGAGGACCTTTGAACCAAGAGATCAAATGTCTCTCTGGCTGAAGTTAAGGCCACATCCTTTTAAAAAAGCATGGCTTTCATTTTGCTCCGAGAATCAAATTGTATGGTGGAAACATTGATTGAATGCCGTAGCATTGCCTCCCTATCTGGGCAGGCAGGTAGAAAAAATAGTTATCTGTAATAAGGGGCTATAGAATTACCCGTTACCAAATAAGAGATGCCCAGTTTCATTCAACAGCAACCTTGATCATTCAGCATCAAATACCTCTCATGTGGCAGCAGCTTGAAAACCCGATGAATCATGGCAGCCGGGGAAACCTTCATATAACAGGACACATTTGCAACCAAAGCATTGCCTGCCCCATGAAGAGAAATGTCCTTGCAAACTAGAGACTTGCTTAGAGCATCCTCACAGTCGGAACTACTAAGAAAAACTTCTGCATCCCCATTCATGCATCTAAACCTGAATGGTAACTCCCAATACTCATGCACATACCCTTCCCCTAATACTTCATATCTGCATATCAGCTGGTATTGGGGACAATATTTTAATTGGAAAGTCATGACCGATGTGGTGATGTAACCATGGATTATGCATTCTATGGATGGTGTAAAAGGTAATTGGTCTATCTTTTCAATGTGCAACCTGGTATACATCTCACCTCTGCGTGCCATTACCTTCTGTCTTTCTGTTAGATCGTAGACAGAAAACAGACTTGTACTATTGATGTAACGCCCTGCACGTGGCCAGAATGTAGTGTTTGTAAAGTCCAGCTCAGTATTGCAATGGACCGTAATTGTGACTGTCCATGCTATAAAATAGACATCTTTGAAAACACTATGTTGCCCAGTGACTGTATTCTGGATGATAAAGTGGTCATACCAGTGTCAACCACAGCCAAATTAACTATGTCGATCCTGCATAATCTCTCAGTAGCATCCTGTTGAGAAAATTTTACTCCTCATTGTATATGCCATACAAGAAGTGCTTTTGACGTGGGTTCTGGGGACAAACTAGAAAATCCCTGAGATCCATGTCATCAGAGAGAAGGGACAAGTATTGCTTTACCTGAGAGATTGTTGAGGTTTTCAGCCAAACAAGGCGCAACTACCCAACACTATATGTCACCACCCCAGAGTGTTCTGTTTGTACATATCACTGATCCAGCCTATAAATCCTAAACCTTTTGGTGTTACCTAGGAATCTAGATTGACACCCCG
Source organism: Lissotriton vulgaris (assembly GCF_964263255.1). NCBI lineage: Eukaryota > Metazoa > Chordata > Amphibia > Caudata > Salamandridae > Lissotriton > Lissotriton vulgaris. The sequence goes on along the minus strand of NC_141695.1, from coordinate 180,983,441 downwards.
TTGTGTCCACAGGCCAAACTAACAATCCCTTCCAATTGGGATCTAATGAATTAAAAGAATTGTTGCGTATCATGGTGTCCAATGTTTCCTGTCTGAAGTGTGTTAAGTGCTGCCAATTCTTAAAGTGTGAGAATGCGAGAATGCGAGGTGTGTTAAAATCCTTCATTTTGGCTACTCCATGACAGAAAGTTTGTTGCACTGTTTTATTCAGGAAAATGATTTGATGTGGTATGAGGCGTGCTCTAAATAAAGCCTCTGTTCCCTGAACCTGCCATTCTTTTGTCCCGCAGCAGATTTTGTGTCTATGATGTCTTTCCAAATGTTGAAACCTTGAACAGACAGTTGGGAAATAAAGAAGCAGAGTATATCAGCTTGTTGTTTATTAGCATATTTTTCTTTGCCGGTGTGGTTGCTAGCCTAAACTAATAAGAGGCTGCGTCTGATGTATTGAAACCAAAAACATTTGCACAAAAGTTTACTTATTTTTCTGAACTACCTTTGGCGGTGTTGGGCAGTATTTCCATTGCGTGTAAATATAAAAAGTGTGTGGGATACTAGCTATGTGTAAAAAAATGGTGAACATAATGTTGATAACAGAACATGTCACCAAAATTAGATGTGCCATTATATAATTCATCATTTGAAAATGTAGATGATTGCTCTAGTTCTGCAAGCACATTATACACTGTTTCAATGTCCCAATCATCATAGAAAGTACTAGAGGTGATGATATCATTTAAAGAAATTTTGAACAAATATAACATTTGTAAAAGTTCAGTAGGACCATATACATCATACGATATCCATACTATTCCTTCCGGAACTGGAACTGCTATATTATTCACCAGGAACAGGTCCCTTAGTTCACAGTGCGATGATGCTTGTGGTTTCAGAACCCAGTTCATAAGTTGTATTGAAGATTGTCCTGGGAGATAGTGTCCATTTAGGAGTAGAAAAGGACAGTCACCAAACCAATCTAGAGGACCTGAAATAGTAAACTGATTGTAATCCAAAGATGTATCTAAGGTACAATAAAGTATGTATTTTTCAGCCAAAGATAGAGAGTATACACTCATAGACTGACAGGGAGAGGCAGTGGTGGCAGTTCAGGTTCACTTGAATCCGATGGGCAGTCTTCATAATACACAAATTAGCCAGACACTGTCCTGACAATTTTGGGCAGCTCAGCACATTTTGTAGAACTGGGAGATGACTCGATCTGTGGCATATTCACATAGAAATCATCAAGCCTTCGAGTTGAGATATTAGTACTTGTTGACTATGCAGTTGTAGGTGTTTCAACAGGAAGAATTATTATTTCCTATTTGTGTACAGCTTCTTGTTCCAGAGGGGAATCTTCTGTCTTTATTAAAGCTTCCATCGGTAGCGAGAGGAGTGTGATTGCTACTGAGGACCTCACACAGCCTACTTTCTCTGTGACTAGCAAGGGGCAGAAAAAGTACAGTTCTAGTACCTTCGACAACCAGGACAGGTACAGGTAAGATGGCCCAAATTCTTTATTGGCCACAATTTTCTCACTGACTAGATTCCCCATTTTCGGGATCCAGGATTTTTTTGCCAGTACAACCTTCACTTCTCCGAAGGTAGTACGTTTGTACGTTGATTTATGCACCCTGGAATTCATCGAGTTTCTGTAAAACAGCCCACATTTCTTTGACGTCAAAAGCTGTTTCCACGACCATTATGCTGACATTATCGAGATTTGTTTCCAACGTACTCACACCAAACAGGAGTATGTAAGGAGTACGACCCCGAGGGATTTCCTTGACATTTTTATCGAGTGCCCTCTTGACCCACTAAATGTTTGTCTGAGATAAATAAAAGTGTCTGAGGAAGATGTGTTATGATAGAACCCTTCATCTGCTGACAGATGTCACATTTCAGGACAAAGTCCTTGGTCTATTTTTTAAGACCATGCCACCAATAGCAATGCTTCAGTAGAGAAACTGTAGCAATGACCCCTGTGTGTGCTGACCTGAAACCCTCTTGTGCAGATTGTATTAAACACAATCTACAATCAATGTTTGGTATTACTCTATCCCCCACTCCTGGAATCTGAGCATAAGGAATGCTTTGTGCATCTAATTTGTAGGACTACTTGAATGAAAAATATTTTGGAAGGTGGCTGTTATTGCAAGCAGAATCAGCGGCCATCATGATGTCTCTGTCTCTTCTTGTAGTACATGAACAAGTGATTGAAGCAATGACAGTAGTGTGAACTTTTGCCTTTTCAGCCTCATCTGCCATGGAATTCCCTTCAACGTGAATGCCAACATGCTGATGACTCAATGTGTGAATAACATGAACCCGTGGCAAGCATTCTTTGAGCGATGTCACCTGTTCCCAAAGCATCTTGTTGTTGACTGTACACACCTTGGATTCTCGAAATTCATTTTGGCCCTAATAGTGAAGATATTCATTATAAGAAGGAACACAGTAGTATTATTTGCGCACTATTAGTGTGGGAAATATAGCATACATACTTTGTAGTGCCATTATCAGGCCTTTGAGTTCAGCCAGCTGCACTGTACAGTCCTCTCAGGACTGAGTGTGTGTTTTTTCAGGATGTAACTTTCTGTCATGCATGCACATCTTTACAATTGTGCATGCCGCAGAATATTGGCGTTGTGCTCCTAGGGCAGACTGAGTAGATCCACCAGTATAAATGAGGCATTTGTATCAATCTAGAGGCATTATTTCATTCAGCAGAAGATATTCTTGTTCATACTGCAGGAGTGATTTTATTTGTAATGTAGAATCGAATCTGTAATCTACATCTGTCGCAGTGAGAGAGTTAGCCCATTGAATCCACCTTAGATGTAACGCTTTGGCATTTGGAATGCTTGCTTTGGTAACGCCTCTAAGGTCGGTACTGGGGTAACAACAAGTATTTGCTTATCCTGACCCAGTGTTCTCTCTCTCACTACACCAGTCTGTACCACTGTGAGTAGGTTCATTTTAGCGTTGGTGTACAAATGTAATTTGTTTGCAATGGGTACTGTACCCCCTTCATTGAAAGTGATATAGGTGCACCCAGTAAGTCCAGTGACAGGTAAGTTGTGTTTACAAGTGTGTGCACATGTTTGGAAGCTATCATATCATCTTTTATGGAAATTAGAATGTGTGTTCCTGTGTCCAATGGTTCATTAAATAATGAGGTCAAAATAAATCATAGAACGGTTTTACTCGTTCTGCGTGATGCAAAATGAATGTTCTGCCAAAAATAAAAAATATTAACATGAATTGTAATAATTTCTGTCAAGGTTACAAGCACTCTTACCTGTAGGATGCTTGTAGAAGGATTTCACAGAGACATTATGGACCAACTTCCCCGAATTCTAGGCAACACCCAGTGATTTAGTTGTACACTTAGGTAATTAAATAGAAAAAAGGGAGGTAGGCCGGATCGGGGACGCTACCTTTTCCTTGGTTGTCGACCTGCGAGGCAACAAAGAAAACTTTTGTAATTTTTAACCCATTTTTCTATAAACAAATACTATCTAATCTACTCTACAATATTCTCTTTCGTTATACTCTAAGAGAGCCTACCTGCGACTTTTAGAAGCTAGGCTTGTCATTGTGAAGAGTCTTGTATCTGTGTGGGTTGTTGTCGAGAGATTTGAGGCCCAATAGGTAGTTTCGGTACTCCTAAATAAAATAATTACATAGAGAATAAGTTAATATACTTTCCAATGTTGCATAACACCACATCATATTATCTAACTGTTCTTGTATCACTTATCACTTACTCTAAGTATTCACTCAAGTCTTTCTCGTTCTTCACAACCTAAGTAAAAATATAAACTAAACAGAAAAGCAAATAATGAAACATAACATCAAATGTACTTTTTCCAAGATTTCTCTTTGATTAATCTCAAAGTCTTTTTGTTTCTTTTCAGGAAATCAAATATCAGGATATCTCCTTTACCAGGATTCAACAAATGCCTTCGGATATTCTTTCAGGTAAGTTTTTAGTCCTTTCAACAAATTGCTGCTTGCTTGCGTTGGGCGCCCTGTAACAATAAGAAAAGGTTTCACTTAGCTTTAAGTTCCGTGTTATTTCTTGCAGCGCTGCTTGAAGAAGAAAAGGATTCCAGTCCGGATGTTGTTGGGCGTTGCCAGGTGATCGGGTTCCCAGGATTGTGCTGAGGTGAGTTCTTCTCGGCGACGGCAGAAGGCAAAGCGTCTGGAAGCGTCGGGTGTGGCTATTTATAGTCGAGCCACACCCGAAGGATGATGATGCACCGCGCACCCTTTCTTTGCGTGCGTGTGCGTTTTCCGGAATGTTCTTCATCTAGCCAGTCTGCCTAAAGCTGTTTGCCTGTAACAAGCCTCCCCAGAGCTGGTCCCCAATATCGAATCAAGTTACGAATTGCAACACAATTCAATGGAATTCAATACAGTAATTTACCATGACATGATATGAATAATTATATGAAACGGAAAACATTTTACAGTCACATCAAATCATCATCAGACTTTTTACTATGGCGTGCAGGGGTGGGTTTTCAGAAGGGATAAACTGCTCTCTTCTAGAGCATAGTGTGTTGGGATTACGGAGTCATGACAATTTCAGAGTCCTTGGAGGTGTGAGCAGTGCTCATTTTTATAAACAATTTGCAGCGAGGCTGTTGCCTACACTTGACAGCTTATATCCCAGAAACAGGACATTGAGGTTAGCAATTTTTTATTTTTTTAAACAAAAATTGTAGCCTAAGTGAGCAAACCCAAGAATGATATGGTTCACTCTAGCTAAGTGTTCCAATAACTCATATTCCATCAGAGAAATATAATCTGCATAGGACTATGCCTCCTCATCAAAAGTTTGAAGTAACTCTGTTACCCTGGCTGAAAGCAGCCCAAGGCTATTTTATACCCTTGAGTTAAAATGATAACATTAATTCTGTGAACCTAGCGCTGAAAATGCAGTCAAATATCTGCTTACAGGCTTTTTATACTGGCAGAAAAATCCATTGGAGATATCTACTGTGTTTTTGTATTTGTTACGCACAATCTTATTCATTAGGTGCATTTTGTACAGCAAATGTGTGTATGGAAGTGTTCAAATATCAATTTAATCTAAAATTAGATGACATAAATTATCTGGTTTCATAACAGGAAACAAGGGATTATTCATGGACGAGGTGCAATTTTCTATTACACCCTGGTGCTCAAGTTGTTCTAGGATTTCCCTAATTTGTTTTATAGCTTCATTATTTATTGGATACTGTATCTGTGGTTGGGTAAGTGATTTTAATTGGGAGACTCATCACCCCACCCAACTTGACTATGGTAAAGTGCAGGAGCTAGCGCTAATGCCCACTCCTGTGCATATGAATGTTTAACTGATTTCAGAACAAGGTCAGGGAAAGCAGGTAAAATTACAGTTTCTACCTGTGGGCACTCCATTACAAACTCAGGTGCCCAAAGGAATGTCTTAGCTATGTGTCAGGTTCTCTCAAAAGAGAGTATTGATGTTCTTGAGTATGCCCCCCTCTAGTTTGAGCGCTATTTTGTATAAACGATGTGGGACACTTGTCCTTGTATCAGGTGCTTACACCGTGAAATGTTCATTCTGCACTACTACCACCTGATAATCTATCAGGTTCCAACAAGCTATTGTGACTTTTGCTGCGCTGACCAGCCTCGTCACTGCCCTCTCATCATTCAGAAGCAGAGTCCATAGTAGCTTGGGCATGTCTTATTTGAATTCCAGCTATCTTCTTCTTTTTGAATTGAGGTTTTTGAGTTTTGTGTTTGTCCTATTTAAGGATGTAATCTGAAGCGTTTCACTTTCCATATTCACACGCTCTTCTGCTCTGCGTTCTGACTGTCCACCTCTCGCTGAACCTCTATCTGATTAATCCTGACAGGAATGAGAGGAACGTGTATCAGTATCCTGATATTTGTCAGGCTTTCTAATATTATCATGATTTCTTATATTATTATTTTTGTCTGTGGATTCCTGCTAAGGAGACCCACCCTGTAATTGTGTCTTATTTTGCTTATTATTTTTTTCCTTATTGTCCCATTTCTTTTTGGAACACTGAGATGCTTGCATAGAGTTATCCTTTTCATAATTACTCTTAACCTGTGGTTTCCCAGGTGTGGCTCCCAAATTATCTTGTTTGTATATCCAATGCTTCTGCTTCCCCTTTTAAGTTACTTGGCAAAATGGTTGCTACTGTGGTAATACTGCCCATCAGTTTCATCCCTAACTCCAGAGTAGGTCCTGCGCTGTACTCATTCTGTACTTGTTTCAGTACATCAGGTAGAACTGTTATTGAAAGGGTACCATGAGTCTGGTGTAGACTGCAGCGAAGCTGTACCCCGAGTGGCACAATCTTTCACCAAGAGGGGTGATCCCCATTGGCAAGCAGATTGTTAATATTCTGTGTTTATCCTGTGGTTCCATATGGGGAAAGTCTGCTACAAGCCTGCTTGTTTTCAGTGCAATCCCGAACGGATTTGGCTCCTGAATGGTGGGTACCTTTCCCATAGCAGCGTTCAGCGACTGAGGGGTGCAGCAGCTAATTAAGGTTGTGCAGTCTGAGCCATCCGTGCAGGGTTAACTGTTAGTGTTCACATAATTTACTGTGAGAGGTTTCTGTAAATCCTTGATAAATGTTTGTATAGTGTTGTTATTTCTGCTGCGTCTAAATTAGCAAGATGAGGATGTGGTGTATAAGCGGCTCAGTTGTTCCTTCTTTACTGAGCAGACTGAGTTTCACATTTTATTCAGAAAGGGGGTGAGCGCCTTTAAAACCTATTTACATGTTCTTGGGAATTTAAAGGAAATTCTATGTCCACATGTGGGAAATATTCCTCTGTTGTCTCATTTTCAATGTAAGTGTGAAACAATTTTGGGCGAGCATCCGCAAGCGGGAATTTAAACCAAAAGTAGAGTAACTCTGTTCTGAATGCTACGTGTGCCTCAACCATGAAGGTAACGCCACCACCCATGGCCCGGAGGCCGTAATGAAACAATTGCAGAGTAACTGCAATTTTCTGTAACAATAAAGCGATTACATTCTTTCTACCAGTATCTCCGTTTGCAGACATTTTGTGAGGAGAGTAGAATTTATGAAGATTAATTTATGGAGATAGGGTTAGCACCATATAGAAAAATGTTATCCTGCAAATATGAATAACCTACAGCCAATACATAGGGTATACCTACTCAGCTGAGGAAGATTTTTCCTTCATATCACAGACGTCTCCGGTTTGGAGGTGAGTAGGGTTCTCTGAGAAAAGCATAACTGAACTACTCAGATAGGCTGTTAAATAAGAGCCCAAAGAATGTTGAGTGCCATGTCGTATAGTTCCCAATAATCCATAGGACCTGCACCTTTTGGGTGAGCTGCCCAGACTGATTCTGGACATCCCTGCAGAATATGGTTGCCTAGAGACTTGCTAGCTCACAGTGCTACTGTTAGCCACTCTAACGTTACCAGGGAGTGAATGGTTTCTGGCAACCACAGAACATGACAACCCTGACGCCTCAGGGATCGTGGAAACAGATCACCTTTCGCTCAGTCACTCGTGCTTACTAGTGCTCAGAGAAATGTACAGAGAATACACCGTGGGATGTTTTTATTATATTTATTGAACCAATGTTAGGCTTGTATAGAATACATGTGCTGCGATAATCAGTAGACAGATGCAGTTGGAAGTGATTACAAGCACTAAAAGGGTAGATAGTAGGTATAGCTCTACCATGGTACTAAAACAGTGAATATATGCAGGCATATAAACAAGGCAATAATCAGGTGTACTCTTACTGTGCAAAATCCTACTCTAAGTGTACCTAGAGTGTGTGTAGCTGCAGAGCAATGAAACTGCCCTAGGGATGATTTAGCCCCATTACCTGGCAGGAGAGAATGAAGGAACTCATCTTGGTCACAAACTGGACACCCTTGACGAGATGTCAGACTGTGGCATGCTGAAGTCACAGCATGCAGGGACCCTCGGTGTCAGCTGAAGTGCCTCCTCTGCTAATATATCAGAATGCTCATTATTTATAATAGAAAGCAGCCTTGTGATACACTTTGTAGATTAGCAATATTATGGATAGCTCTGGTGCCCCGTGGATTAAGATAGAACAACATTTGTACATAGTGCACAAAGAGACCATGGACATGATGTTCGAGGCATTGTGATAACGCTGTGGAAGCTAGATAAGTAGTTTAAGAGAAACTAACACAACATTGTCAAGCATGCAAATGTGTGCAAAGGTTTAGAGCAGAAATGTTATTGTGAAAAAAGGACAATGTAAAAAATAAGCAGCTTCGCTACATGGGCATAACCCAAGAACATAACACAATGATACTGCCACAATTCACAAAGGCGAATTCCCCTTGGGAACAAATTCCCCTTTGAACATCTGGTGCACTGTTGGAGATGTGAAATTTTTCAAGTATTCACTTTCCATTTCTCTTTAGTTCACTGTAAGTGTCTGACTGCCGCTGTTGAAGTTCCTGAAAGATAGAAGGTATAATCAATGCCAATCCAATTATTCATCTGAAAGGGTAAGTTCTTATTCAAATACTATTTGGTCCTGCTTTACAAGTATAAATTTTTGGAGAAATAAAGAAAACGTTATTGTTCTAGTATACAATGAATTTTCTGACCAATTTCAATGTTCTGTATGACCCAGAGTTTATTGCTCTCAATGCAGGTTTTCTACTTTGCATTTCTTGTTTATCACCTGATCCTTTGCAACCTATAACTCATAACCTACGTACTTGTTGCAGGGCCTCCACCATGCATATTCTCAATATGGAGATCACGAGTTTGGGTCCCCCACCACGAGTGTGGGCCCTCCACCATGAATGTGGAAGTCCTTTTTGAATCAGGCCCACAGTATTTATTATAAGGAAGATTCTCAATCTATGCACAATTTTCAGTTTTTTCCTAATAGAATATAATATTTATTTGTGTATTCCCATGGCTCATTCATTTTTTTGCTCTCCCTGACCTGCCAATGAGAACAAGTATGTGCCAATAGCTCTCCACCACATCAATTCAGCCTACGATCACACTGTACGTGTCAACAAGGCCCACACTTTCCTAAGATTGTCCACATACAAAAGTCCGCCTCTCCTATCACCTTATCTCTACATTCAAAGTGGGCCTGCGCACTTATGTTTGCTCCATATTTTGCTGTATTAGATGGGAGCCACATAAATTATTTATGTGACTATTTAGGTAAAAACAATAGCTTATGTGGTTAAGTGCACATATTAGAATTCAGAGTCGTAATAACACTGAATTTTATGAGGAGGTGTACTGCACTCACCTATTTGCAATGTACTGTATTAATGAAAAGGTTGATGAATGAACACAAGGAAGGCCGAAGCTATTGTGATGAGGGGCAGTCATCTCACTGTACAGTGTGATAGCTTCCTCTTATGAAGCCAGAGCTCAATCTCTCATACATTAACTGATACGTTCATGTATCTAAGAACCTACTACATCACCCATAAACCTATCCATGTTCCACAACTTTTTTTCTGTAAACCATATGTTTACTTACTAACTTAGAAAATGGGAAGTCTTACGACAGGTAAGAACTGCCCTGAGCACTCTTCATACACTGCATAGTGCGTGGCTATAGGTTAACTTGAAGTAAATAACGTAATATTAAGCATTTCATGAATGTTTATTCATCCAAGTGTTTTTGAATAGGTCCAAAAAACGATATTCAATAGTACATATTTCTTCATATGATTAAACTTCTGTTCAAAAATCCATAGTAATTCATAGCAAATGATCAACATAGGTTGAAATGGAAACCCCAATGCATTTCGTGCTAGGATAGCACTTCTTCAGGGGGATATATTTCCGTCACCAAGAACGGGCATGTATCGCGGTGGGCTCGCAATGGTAGGTCCGAGTCTGAAACCCGGAAGACTATCGTTTTTTGGACCTAACATGCCCGTTCTTGGTGACGGAAATATATCCCCCTGAAGAAGTGCTATCCTAGCACGAAATGCATTGGGGTTTCCATGTCATCCTATGTTGATCATTTGCTATGAATTACTATGGATTTTCTATCAGAAGTTTAATCATATGAAGAAATATGTACTATTGAATATCATTTTTTGGACCTCTTCAAAAACACTTGGATGAATAAACATTCATGAAATGCTTAATATTACGTTATTTACTTCAAGTTAACCTATAGCCACGCACTATGCAGTGCATGAAGAGTGCTCATGGCAGTTCTTACCTGTCGTAAGACTTCCCATTTTCTCATTTGTCGTTCACACCTGTTTGGAACCAGAAGGTGTTTCCCTGAGCGCCTAAAAGACTATTACCCTGTGATTATCTATTTACCCTGTTCAACATATCCAAGGAGTGCCACGGTTACCAATTCTTGTATACTTACTAACTTAGTACATCAGCTTCTCATGCTTTCTCCCCCAGAGGCATGCTTTGATTAGTCCATCACAAATAAAAATCTCTCCTTCTATATTGGTCAGGTTTCCTTATTTCAGCACAGGTTACAAGAACAACAGTTCTTTCTCCATATTGGATCTATTTCATGTGAACCCTCAGGCACGGGCTGTGAGGAGTGGAGCAGCCAGACTCTGAGTGCCTCTACCTGCCTTCCTGATGCGCACTAGAGGAAGGAGCTATTGCAGTGCTTAATTTGGAGAAAAAACATAAGCGCCAGGGCCCTCATCAGGAGCCCACAAACACTTGCACTATCCATTGCTCCTGCCAGCACTGCCAATGAGAGTACCAACACAATTACATGAGTGACAATTCAGACTATTCCAGGACCCCAAAGCTATAAGAATGACTTGGGTGGCAGGTATAAGCCATTCGTAATCTATATTCAATTAATAAACAACTGTTGTTGTGCTTATCTGTAAATTAGACACACAGCACCACCATGTGGCAGACTGTAATGAGCACTGGTGTTGACAATTAAGTGTCAGTGCCGAGCACCGGAAACCATTGGCTAGAATTAAGCACTGAGCTAACGGTCCCTCCATCGTTGCCATGCTCTAGTGTACCCTTACCCCAGCAACTACTTGACCCATAGCACTCCAGCCACTCCCATTTACCACATTGATAGGAAAGGAAACCTGTATGCTGCTAATTACGTGGCAACATCTTTTTCACATGTTTGTCTTCATTCCCCTTGAAACTATTTGTAATGCTCCTTATTTGAAGCAGCAATACGTATAAGAATATTGACATCCCTTCTCCTGATATCCCTACACTAAATAGCTGGCAACTTGTAATAAGGATTAAAGATCACATTAAAGCACAGGACAACCTACTACAGGAATAAAGAAGGTGCCTTGAGTTACTTATAGATGACAGGAAGCTTCGTGTACCACTACTGCAACCTGAGGAAGTAAAATGACACCCTAAGCCATAGATTTAAATACATGCCAGCTATAATGATATTTTTTTATTACACTGTGTGGGAACCGTGCAATGTTTTGCCATTATATTTGTATCTGCTCTTAAGCATTATACTGAGAACATTATCCAGATTTCTCTGATCTCAGCATTTGTCCCATACACACCAGTTCCTGGGAGGGCCAATGTAAATGGGGGCTGCTTTTGTTCAGAAACTGAACTTTCTAACCTTCTTGCTCATGCAAACTGATACAAAAGCTTTACTATTGAACCTGCTAAATGATTGTAAATCGAAAACACCTGGTGTATCCTGACTGATAGTTACAATTCTCAAAGTCTCTATTTAGGACTGATCAACAATGTGAATGACACATTCAGCAATGGCTGAGTGGGATAATCCAAACACAGAGATTCAGTGTGAACTTCCTTTGCCTCAGGACACCTCTCATTAATTACTATGCTTCCAATGTTATTTGAGTGTTTAGTTTATGGGAAAATATGCCCCTTTTTAAGTGGTCACACTCATGTTTTGCTTAATGTTATTGCTGGTTTTAGACACTGCAGACTGAGGTCAAATTCCTGATTGGCATATTTAAACTCTTCTATAATGCCACAGTGTATGGTGTTGAAACTGCATCCATGGCATAGGTGTTAAATGTAATTTCTGGGTTGCAGTGCTTCCTGTGTCTTCCATAGGTGGATTCATTGTAGCTTGACTGATGTAGCTTAAGCCTGCTGTACAGCCACTGAAAATAGCCCATTTTTAACAGGTAATAACCTCCCTTTTACTATTAGTAAGTTGCACCTATATGGGTCTTTCAACCAAAAGGGTAGAGTGCATGGTATTTAAAGGCGGGACAAGTTGAAAATTAATGTTACTATGGGGCTGATTATGATGGCGGGCGGGCAGGGTGACATCATAGAGGTGCTTGGGAACGCCCGCCAGACATGCGGCTGCCCCATCACTGTGATTAGAATGCCCCCACAATATTGGTGGACGCATCCAGGGCTTTTAACATTTCGGGCAGTGCTGGTGGCTGCAGCACCGTACGCAATGTCAAAAGTGCCTGCACTGCATTTCTCTGAACTCTATGAAAAGCACCACACGGTACCGGTCACTTGGTGCATGATAATGCAGGGGGTACCATGGGTACCCCCTAGTGCACCGACCCCCACCCCCCAAACAAGCCCAATCCCTGCCAGCTTTCCCATGGTGGCCTTTTCCCACCCACATCGTAATTTAGTAGGTGGTGCCTGCAAGGCACCGCCACCCCATAATGGCCCTGCACTGTCCACCAGGCAATCGGTGCGATTGACTTTGGCGGTGAAGCGGCGGAAGGACTTTGCATCCTCTGCGGTACTCACCACCATCCTAATTTGGTGATAGGTAATACGCTTGGTGACGGCGAAGGTGCTTCCGCAATCATAATGACCCCCTATGTTCCTACAGTGACATGGTCTTAAAAAGGTATTTTCACTTTGCAGGCCTGTTTGTCCTATGTTAAAAATCAGAGTACAGTGTAAAATACTAATATTGTGTTTTGTGAATTTGCCATATAGAAAAAGAATTAAACAATTTTAAGAGTTATTAAGTTGTTTTTTTAATACATAGGAAGAAAAAGCACATTTTAAAAAGTTAGGGTTGCTTGCATGATGTTTCTGGAGTCTAATTTGAAAGGGAGCAAAGAGGATACTAGAACAAATCTTGGGGCATATTACCAAGGGCCTTATCGAAGCTTTAGTGGGAATTTTTCCTGCTAAAGCGGCGATAACTCAATCGCCCTATTACCTAGCTGTCGCTAACACCAGTTAGCGACAGCTAATAGGCGATATCCGGCATTTAGGGGCCCACTTTGCATGTCACCGATAATTATCGCTAATGACATGCAAAGTGGGCGTGCCAAGATGTTAGCGACTGGAAACAGTCGCTAACATATCTATCCCCTATATAACATGGCTAAGAGCATTTGCTCGGTAATGCATGAATATCACTGACTTTTCAGCGATATTCATGCATTTCAGCCGATTTTTATCGCTTAGGAGATAAACCTTGATAATATCAAGGCTCCTAAGTCATAAAAATAGGCTAAGCTAGGCTATATAATTTTGGCCGCTAACCAAGCTTAGCGATATTTTTCGCTTATGCTTGGTAATATGCCCCCCTTGTTTATTCCATGTCTAGTGCTTAGGGACCCTGCTTTTTTCTAACCAGACCTCTGTCTGTTGGTTTGTTGTGGGTACATTCCAGCCTCAAACTGGGTGTTATTTCTGGGGGGATACTAGTGATTTCCGTAGTCTACTCTTCTACACAACTCCATCCTTCAGAGGCAATGTTTAGTGTTGCCCGTGAAAGCCTTTACTTAATTGATTAGGCAGTGCCCATTGTCACCCCCATCCACTAGCTGATGCCAATCATAAATGTGGCCTACTAACTCACCTCCATAGAGCACTTCCTGATGATGCAGAAGAACAGAAGAGAATTGGACCTACTATAAATCGCTTGAGTGGAGCCTAGAAGGACTGCACCTGCTTCCCTTTTGCTCCGGAAAAAGATGCACACTCCAAGAAGCAGCTGGCTGACATCTCGTGTGGCACCAGGGACACAACATACTACCAGAGGCCCACTTCTGGGAATTCCCAGCTGGCAAGTGGCAAGTGGAACGTGGACTGACCTATGATGGTGGCCTCTATCTGACACCCTGAGAATCTCTAAGTGTCCCACATTGAGGTCCTGGGGACCTCACATGTGTATTCCTGTAATTGTTTGGGAACTAAAAGTAGTTTGAAACTTTCCTGAACTTCAAGGGGACAGGCCTCAAAATGTTTCTGACCAGCAGTTCCACTACATCGTACTGAATTACAACTTTGTCTCGGGAAGAGAAGAGGTTTTCTTCTTTTTGGTTTAGGCTTTTTAAAATCCTTTGACTTCCAGATTCTGACTGAGACAAACATAATTGGAGTATTCAACCTGGGTTCCCTCCTGGTTGGCCACAAATTGCATATTTGTCCCAGTCTACCATGGCCACCGACTACCATTTCTGCTTTGTGCCTTTCTCCACTAGTTTTACCTAAATCTTTAAAAAAAATCATATCTCTGGTTCCCCTTACTTGGTTTATTAATATTATTATTACATTCTTTATTTTGCATTTGAAAATACCATAAAAGTGACAGTTTATCAATAGAAACACATCACATATAACATAAAATGTCCCTAATCAGTCCACCTCACCTAAATGCTTAGTTGACGATACCCCTTGTGGTCCTTAGGTCCTTAGTCTAAATGCAGCCCTTAAAAAGTTAATGATACAGAAAAGTGTAAAATCCTCTGGGGCCAATTTTAAAAATGAAAGTGCCATCCGGGCTTGTTTAAATCTGGCTTTGTTAAAAATACCCTTCAGAATCATGCTATTCCTGTTGTTTTCTCTTTGTATATTATGTTGCCATTATTCAGTTATCTTAATAAATTTTTCTTTGAACTAAAAAAAAAAATACCCTTCAGAAAAAGTATTCTGGGATGAAGATAAAATTGGCAAAGTAAAACAAAGTGAAGGGTGTCCTGAAGAGACTTATTGTCACAGCCACAGCGCCCCTTCATCTCTGAGGGCCGCGTAAAAACCTGCCGGCTCTGCTAAGACGTGGTGCAACAGGTTGAGCCTGAACCAAGTCATTAAAAATCTATCATGAGCACTACTTATACAGGACAGGTATGGTTCAATGCCCTTGGTGGACCTGACTACTAAGTGTTCTGTTACCGACAGTTTAGACAACTCTCTATCTCCCCAGAGCATCACTAAATACTTAAAGAACCGGTCCTTAACCAATGCCTTATCCTGCGTGCTTATTTTAATAGGCCTGCACATCCAATTTTCTCAAAGGACCCCTTCACAAATGTAATCCTGCCTGCTTAGTGCCGCCTCCTCATCATTTGAACATATTCATCCAGCAGACTAGGGGTTAACAGCCAATCTATCCATAATGTAACAGACACCCAGTTCTTCATGTACAATGTGGGCTGGCGTACTGTGAGGGACTTTTAGCTTGCGCCTAAAATACTTGTTCTCCTCTTTTTGTAATTGATTTGCCTCGATGAATCCCCACACCTCACTGCCATACAGCACTTTAGCGCAACACATAGAGCTGTACAGTTTCAAGATCTTCTCTGGGGACCACAGTACTAGCCTTTGTGCAAATTTATTCATTGATCCATTACATTTTGCCAAGGGGTCGGCACTTCTCTTCTAATAAATATTTAAAATTGAATCGCCCATCAAATAAAATTCCCAGATACAAAAAGGACTGTACCTTACCCAAACAGTATGATCCAATTGCACAATTATAGGATTTCCTTGGCGTTTTGCCAACTTCTGTAACATAGAATTTTGTCAAATTGGGAGACAAATGCAGGTTCTCCATAAAAGATACAAACCCATCTATTAGGATCTGCAGACCTTTTGGGGTGCATGCAAGGGGTACTGCGTCGTCTGCATAAAGCAGAACTGGAATTCCACGGGTACCTATCCCTGGGGTGTCCACCTGAAAAGTGCTTAGTGTGTGTTCAAGACCATTTATGTATAGCGTAAACATAAAGGGAGCTAATATGCAACCCTGTCTGACACCACTAGAGCACATGAAGGGTTCTGTTTTATTTCCAGCCTGACTGTATCTAACAGTAGCAGTGGTTTTCAGATGCAAAGTTTTTAAGATGTTAATAAGCCCGGGATCCATGCCAAGCCCGCCTATTATTGCCCACAATTTCCCTCTATTGACTCTGTCGAAAGCTGCAGTTAGGACCATGAATGCCAAATACATTGTCCCTGAACTGACAACTGTGTATTTGGCTAAAATAAGGTATAGCTTGAGGCATTGGTCTATGGTAGATTTCCCTGGCCTAAATCCAAATTGAACATCAGTTATAACTTGGTGCTCATCAACCCAGTCCATCAGCCTACTTAAAACCACCCGCCCTAGTCCCTTTGCTGATAAGTCAATGAGAGAGATCGGGCAGTAACATTTTAGATTATCATTATCACCCTTTTTGAAAATGGGGACAATCGTGGCTGTGGACCAGGATGCTGGCATTAGTGTGTCCACTGCTGCAGTTATGACCCTAGTCAGGATTGGAGCCCCGAGATCCACATTATTTATAAAAAGATCAGGTGGGATCCCATCTGGGCCAGGCGCCTTGATCCTAGTTAGTCCCTCAATTCCAGTTTTGACCTCACTCAATGAGAATCTCGGTGGAAGTATGCCCCGTTCCCCGTTACACACCTGAGGTTGACTCGTACTTGGATTGTGATTATACAGCCCTGAGAAGGGCTCATACCACTGCTCCGGCAGGATGTTATTACTCAGCCCGGGTTTACTTGAATCTTGACAGCAAGAATTATTAATAACTCTCCAGAAAGCGGTTGAGTCTTTTATTGTTATTGCCTCTGTCAGGTCATCCCAAGCTTGCTTGTGTAATTGACATTTGCGTCCCTTGACAGCTAACTTATAGTTTTTTTGGCAAACAGACACCCAATCCCTATCTTTTGGGGAGGTTTTTAAGGTGTCTTTCAGCTCTCTAAGAGCGCAGGAACATTGTGGGTCAAACTATCTTGGGTTATCTCTTTTGACACTGGGCACAGGAGCTCTCAGCAAGGTATAAACTATTTGGGCAACAAGTTTGAAAACTTCAACTCAGTCTGCCCCTTCCACTTCCAGGTCTAGACACCTTAAAATGACATGTCCACCTTTTTTTAGAAGTCATTTATAAGACGTGTCCCTGTTAACCTCTGACCAACGCAGCCTCCTGCCCTGGTCCGTGGCCCTGACTTCCCCCACTCCCATTCCAGGCGGATCATAGCGGTTACAGACATCCACCAGGGATAAGGCGCAGGGGTTGTGATCGCTAAAAGCACTGTGTCTGATAATAAACCTGGACACACAATTTCTAAGGGAGGTAGAAACAAAAATATAATCAATAAAAGGGGCACATCCTCTGTCTTTCAATGTGGGGTGAACCAATAGATCCTGTTGGACATCAATCATGCCCATCGTGTGCGGTGGCGCATGCATGTTTAATAAGCCGCATAGCTGCCTGCCCTCCTATGTATGTTCCAAGTGTGGGCCATCCTCAAACATACAAGTTGACCAACCCCCACATGAATTGGAGTGAGATGTTACTCTGTTGCTTCTTTGATTTTTTAACTATTTGGTAACTCTAAATGCTTTACACATGTTTTCTAAGTGTAATCTGTCTGCTCAGTGACACAGCTATCAAGGGTTGAAATCAGGTTTACATTTTTGAAATCGTTGACTGGTTAGTGACTTTATTACTTGTGGTGGACTAACAACCACCCCAAATAATAATTCACTTTCTTAAAGTTTCACTTGATGTCTACTGTTTATAAGCTTGTGGGTGCTCTGGCATCTTTTGTTTTGGTCTATCAGCATTGAACAATCCCAAAATTGGCAAGTCTATAAATTCCTCCTATAGTTTGTCTCTCCTTATGCATCTCAAAAGATTTTTTTGTTTCTCTAAATGTTGATTGGTTTGCCATCTTAAATGGGGCTTACTGCTTAGGTCTCTCAATCACCATTCAACAAATTACAATTTAAAATCATGTTTTGAGATTAAATTAAAAGTAGTATTCCATTTACTAAATTAGTGTATTACTAATGGTGTTTTGCTATAGAGAAATGTAAAGCTACTATTTACGAATGTATTTTGTTAATTTGTTTCTGAACCTTTTTGCTGTATGAGCTGCTACAAAAGTTAATTGGTGCAGGGTAGAGAGGATTAACTACAAATATGAAGATAATAAGTGAAACATACAGTTCATAATCCATGATAGAAGTGGTTTCTTTATTGTCAAGGTATAATTCTCACAATACGTGTATTTTAAACACCCTAACAGGACTCACCTGATATGTAGAATCAGCTGTGATGTCATTTGATGCCTTGTTCATGTTTCCGTTACCTTTAAGAAACAAAGAATGTGGTTAATCCCCCAGTGGATAAATGTTGATTATCATTCATAAAGCAACCAGCTTCATTTAATATTTGATGTGTTGTCGAACTACTTGGGGGGTGGAGGCCCAACCATCATCAGCCTGGTGATGTTCTATCTAAAATCTATAGAGTTGCCTGCTATACTATCCAGTAATTTATAGCAAAGGTGCTGTAGCCTATAGAAAAGCATGGGGCTGCTGACTAGATAGGCTGCAATGAAAACACCAGACATTAATGTAACTGGCATTTCCTAGAGGGTTAGGCAGGATAATTAGCACTGAAGGTTTTCCCTAGATATACCAGCCCATAAAGCACTGTTCAGATGGTGTTTCTAGCATATATGGATTGTTGAGAAGATATATAGAACAGTTCAGTGGGGCTGACTCACTGTGGACCTGACCCTCTTTGCAGGGTTACCCCATTTTGCTGCTACCCTCCACTTTCTGGTTGAATTATTTTTTGTTGGCCTTACGACTCTGTGCACTTTGCCACTGTTAACCAGTGTTAAAGTTCTAGTCCTCTCTCCTTTGAACATGGTCAAATTGGTTTACACCTGATTGGCCTATTTAATTTACTTATACGTCCCCTTTAGAGTGGTATACCATATACCTGAGGAGTGTAAATTACGTGTTACTGCTGGGACTGCAGCACTTAGTGCCTCACTCATTTAAAAAGCCCCTTAAAACATGACCCAAGGCTTGCCACTGCAGCCTGAATGCATTTTTAAACTGCCAGTTTGACTTGATGATATATCCCCCTTGCCAAAGAGTACATTCCTCTTTTATTGTATATATGTCACTCCAGGATAGGACCTAGGTAACCAATAGGGCAGGGTGCATTTTAGTTAAAAGGTTGGACATGCACTTTTAAGTTTAACACATCCTGGTAATGAAAAACTCCTAAATTCATTTTTCACTATTGTGAGGCATACCTGTCCTGGAGGATAACATAAGGCTGACTTATTGCATTTAATAAGCGCTACCTTTTGATTGGGGGCAGAAAAGCATTTCATATTTTATATCTTTGAAATTGTAATTAAAAATCCTCTCTATTATTAATGTAGGATTTCAAATTACAATTTTGAAAATGCCTGGTAGATGACCAGATGTGGTACGCCCCCTTGAAAGCTATGCTTGTTGCCAAATGTGGCTGACCCCTGGGAAATACTGTCAGAGGTTCAGGGACAGCAATAAACCCCCAAACCTCAGTTTTGGGTGGACTTATACTACTCCAGCAAGGCACTGAATGACAATACACTGAATGGCTCAGTTAGGGGAAGGAAGGTCTTGTGGGACCGATGTTCCAACTATCCCTAAACTTATAACCCCATCCAGCACTTCTGTAAAGGCTAATTTCTCAACAATGGCTGAACAGATTTACAAAAAAATCACAAAAAGCACAGTTTGTGTTTAAAGGTCTATCGTTTTGTTAAATTAGCATAGAAAACAAAAGTTCTGGGACCCCTCCATTTATAGTTTAATTAGATCAGAGATTCCATAGCAAAAGCATTTTGGATTTTTATTAACCTTGGCACAGTTTGATAAATCTGTACAATTCTTTGTAAATACACAATTCATTTGCCTTAGCTCCTTTTGTGTTGATCCCTCAAGTGGGTCCCAAACACTGAGGATGGTCTCAAAAGTAGAATACCCCATGCTAAGTCCCAAAGGAAACAACAGAGCAGGACTGAGCTGCTTCCAGGCGAAAAAAGCTCTCTTGGCGAACCAGATTGCTTTATTTGTTTTAATTTACAGTTCCAACCATCCAGATATACCTATGTTTTTAACTATTCAAACCTACCTCAGCATCTCTTTAAATGCAAATTTCGCAAAACCAGCATTGCTTCCCAAACTCTAGGTATGTATTTATGTGAGTTGCAATGGCTGATATCTCCGTGCACTCGCTCAATTCAAAATAATTTTATGTAGGTTAACGGTGGCGCTATCCTTGTCACACTGTGCCTAGCAGTGCCTTACGTAATTCGAAGAATGTGTGATGTACAAATCACTAAGGACGCGCTCATTTGACATGAAACCAGGGGGTTTCTTCACTCATTTAAATATCACTTTATCGTCTTCTTTCAATAAAGTCAATCAGATACATCTTGTAATCATCATGTATTTTTATTTTTATTTTAGTTCATTTTCAAATATTTTCATTATTCCATATCTGTGGATAAATCATTTCCAAGCATTACTTCATGCCCATTGCATTTTGGGTTAAAAGAATAACCCTTCGTCAGGGGCCTGTAACAATGGAAACATACTGGACCTTAGCAGTCAGCAAAAACAAACTATAAACAAATTATAATGAAATGCTTTCAGAGGGTACTACATTCGAAAATATGTAGGGTAAATAGCAGTTTTATCAATATACATTTGTGTTACACATGAAAAAATGTCAATAGCGTTTCAAAACCATGAAAAGGATTGCATAAAGCACGATAGCAATGGCGTGTCAGAGACTGGCATGGTGCAACGAACATATGCGATAAACGGACAATTGTAGTCAAAGAATAACGCACTATGTGCTTAAAGGTTCAAAATTGCAAGAACAAATACAACATACATTCTCTACTTACTTAGAGAGTAACACGCAAGGCTCGCGGCGTTGATAACACTGAACGAGTCTGAATGAGAGTGGACCTATCATTGGGGATATTATAGCTTAGTTCAATGATCACGTGGTGTTTGTTTCGCGGGAGAAATGAACGATCGAACAAATGTCGATCGGTAATATAATCTAAAGTGTACACACCCTTCAGGCTGTCAGTTATGAGGGGATTGATAAAATGATAATTAAACAAAAAATTAAAACCGGCAAACAAACCGGTAAATGACGCGTGGGAGGGAACGGTAGTGAAACCTGAGGATTCGGATGGCGCGTCGTGATAGGTCGATGGTCTCGCGCACGTGATGTAGACCAAATAAATAAACAAATAAATAAACGCCGGTATAGGGTGATGGAATGAACTCTCTATGTGGCGCAAACACGATGTTGCAATTTTAATGTCACACATATGTGTGGCAGACATGATAAGTTAAGATTAGTCGAGGTTTTGTGTGTATTACGTGAAAAAGATTAAATTAACTACAGTGAATGTAGCATCTATTACTACGAAATCGTACATCGTCGTGGATGACAACTCATAAGTAATCAGCAGTATTGCTAAATAAACGAAAAATAAATACAATGCTATTCATTGTTTCAACACTGTTGTCATAAGTGAAATTGAAACCAGCAGTAAATACAATGTGATACAAAATCAAATCAGTAGTCTGGAGGATGGAGAGGACCCCAAAGTTCATAGTTGTGCCTATTTCTCATAGAAAACATGAAAATTCGATTCTGTCATTTAACCCTGTCGGTTGTAGGGCATTGAGTTTTTTGATCCAGAAAAATTCTGCCTGTAAACGTTGTTTCACAGGGTCCATGTCACAGCGCTGTGGTAATATCGCCAGTATGCTAAACTTAAATTGCGCTATTTGGTGATTGTTTTCAAGCCAATGAGTGGCCACAACGGATTTAGTGTTCTTCGTACGTATGTTGCTTTTGTGCTCTGAGATTCTTACTTTTATCTTCCTTTCTGTTTGGCAAACATATATTTTGCCGCACTGGCATTTGATAGCATAAATTGCATTTTTGGAATCACAGGTGCCATTGTGTTTTAAGTTAATCTGATAGCCTTTTGTGGGATGCATGAATTTGTTTCCAATGATTACATTATTGCAATGTATGCAGTTCAAACATTTAGACATTCCTTTGTGTTGGACCTTTTCAACTTTTCTAGTGGTTAACACTTCCTTCATATTCCTTGATCTTTTAAAAGCGAAGGTGAGTTGCTCACTGTACAGATTATGCAGATTTGGTTCATCTTTAATGAGCATCCAATGCTGGTTGATGATTTTCTTGATTTTGTTGGGAGCTGTCGAATATTTTAATACACATACTGTTTTTTGTTGATCTTTAATTTGTACTGATGGTGTTAGTAACCTCTCTCTTGGATATTTTTCCACTTTTTTCAGTGATTCGACTAGAATCTCCTTAGGATATCCACGAGCTAAATATTGATTTTCTGGCTCTTTCCATTATTTTTCCAATAGATGCGCTTCAGAAGTTATTCTTTTCAATTAAATGAATTGGGATGTTAACAGATGTTTTTTTAAAGTTTCAGGATGAAAGCTTTGGAACAACAAGCTCGAATTGCGATCTGTGGTCTTCATGTAGACCTGAGTTTGTAGTTGTTGATTACAGATAATGATTTGTACAATTATCTGTAATCAACAATCGGTCGTGCTGTGCTGGCGACGGAGCGGTTCTGTCACGGCCCGATCGACCCGCCTGCGCGGTGCTGATTTCGCACCTGCGCGGTGCGTTCTATTAAGCGGGCGGGGCCGTGACAGAACCGCTCCGTCACAAGCACAGCGCGCTGAGGCTCGTGACAGAGCGGTTCCGTCACAAGCATTGGAGCACCACGTGCCCCCCCTCCACCCTAGCGCTGCAGCAGAATTGCCGGCGCAGCAAAGGGGTTAATTTTACAGCTTTGGTTCCATCAAGGTGGCATTCAGATGTGCCATATCTTTGTTATAAAATTGGTATCTTAGTATTCGAATTGTTCATTAAACCAATTTGGTGAAGCTGCAGTAAAACTCTGGGAATATACCTGGGAGTAGATAGTCCATTCCTTCAGGACAAACAGCAGGTGCAGTACTTCTTCTGTGTTTCCAAAGGTTCATAGATTTTTGAAGAAGGAACCCAAGGTTGCCATGTTTATGATTGGAACAAGCCTGTGGAAGGGGGTGACTCCTGCCCCCTCTCTAAATATAGTTTAAAAGATTCCAGGGGTACCCCTTCCCACTACATGTTTTGCTTTCAAATATCAAGCACCCTGGCTCGTGGTTATTCAAGGCCTTCATATGTTTGCTTATTAATATTTAAACGTTGTTTGTTCTGTCAGGCTGGGCTACAGTTTTAAACTGTAGCAGACAGGCTACAGAGGTAGGCCTGGAATCATGTGCTTCTTGTCACACTAGTGGATGGCACAGTTTGTCTTTAATCTATATGTGACATTTAAATTAAGCTGACATGGATGTACATTCAACACCATATATTATGGTGTTATAGTAAAGTCAAATATGCCAGTTAGGGTTTTAGCCAATGTCAACATGTTTTAGGGTTTAGAACAGATGCACCAGGACCTGGTTAGCAGTGTCTAGTGTACAAAGTCCAAAAATCCTGCAGCATCAGTCTTAACAATTGGGGTTGACAACACAATAGAGGCAATTTTTTCACAAGCTTTGATTGTATTAAGATGGCATCCAGAGGTAGCACACTTTGTCAAAAATACAGATTTTTTTTTCAGAAAAACATTTTATTGATTTTGTTCAAAACAAAGTAAGAATAATACGAGACATATTTTGCTCAGAAGATAGAACTCCATAGTGAGATTGCAAGGCACTGGTATTCAGTTGATACAGTACATCATCACAAATCAGCAAAACAGCAGCACACACGCCCTCCAGGAGTATTTTATATTTATCGGCCCACACACTTCCCCCATACTCAGTCATGTTTAAGTGGACAGCCCCTGGCCCCGTAAACCGGTTTCTCCAGCAGTGCACCATCCAGCATGTTGATGACTGTGAGAGAGTGGGAGGAGAAGGGGACCTCCATCGAGCAGCGATATCACATTTTGCGACCATAAAAGCCTTTCCTATGAATGTTAGTTCTTTAGTTGGTAATTGGAAAAGTACATGGAACCTGCAGTAGAACACTGAAGAATCTAATGACAGATTTTTGTTGCTACTGGAAGTTTATATTTTACTCAGAATATCAGACTTACGAGGCTACTGCAGCCCTGTTACTTAATGCATCCGAATGCATCTACGCTCATGAAGCAATTCCAAATTCTAGGATTTGCCCTACTGACATATTTTTCTCGCTTCAGAAAGTGCTGAGGTGAACACATTTTAGAGAAATCAACCTGCAACTTTTGTTCTGCTATGGTCTTTCAGCTGTCTGCAAAAAGTGGAAAACATCTTGGCATGAGATTCTTTCAATACCATCCTATGTGGAAGGCAGTGATGGAATTAATTGTATCACATTATTTTCTTAACCACTATGTTGTTTGGCTAGTTATAGAACATGGGCCACATGCATTTTTAAAAATGTTTTGCCCCAAAGCTTATTTACCAAGGATTAGAGGGAGCTTCCTTACAGCTACCAGTTTACCTATATGCATCCAATTGTTTGTTCCTTGTGGGAGATGGGTCACAGCTCACATAAACAGTGCTGTCTTAACATCATAATGCTCTGAGTCTGGACACCTGCTGTGGAGAATGCCCCAGTACTTTTCCTCCTTTCCTCCTCTCACCTGAGTTGCCCCTCTTCCTGGATTTTCTGGTCACATAAAGAGACACCCCCACCAGTAGCACCAAAAGCAGAATGATGGCAACCACTACTCCTGTGATAGCACCTGCTGATACTCCTGAAAAAGAGGAAGTACAAATGGTTATTTGCATACTACTATAAGGCAGCACCAACATTCAAAAGAAGAATGCCAAACAATGATGTGTTAGTCCAAGCAAAGATAGAAGGGCAAGTGTGACCATACTAATGAATAACAGACATCAATCACAGGGTTAAAAATGAAACAGAGAATTATCCACCAATGAGGTCCAAATACTGTGGAAGAATTATACTATAAGGCAACGCCAATCCCAAAAATGCACTGCAGAACATACTTGACAGTGGATAGGTACCACCTCCAAAGCAGTGCGGAATAATTGTGGGCAATGCTCCTCAAACTGAAATGATGTCCTAAGTCTATCTTGCGTTGACTTTTATTGGTAACTAGAAGATCAAATTTACAGAGATGCCGTGAGCTAACTTATTATTATTATTAATATTATTATTATTAGGATTATTTCTAATGCACATGAATCATCACCTAAGGGATGTCTCAGTGCAGCAGAGAGAAACGTTGGCAGTGGACTTTGGTACAAAAACAGTTTGGTTTTTAATAGTTTCCTAAAGTTACGATCAACAGTGCATTCTCTCATGTGAATTGGAAGTTTGTTCCAATGATAAGAAGTGAGAAACGAAAATGCTCGGCCTCCGGATCGAGTTTTTTTGATTCGTGGAACAGTGAGTAAAGGCTTATTCATAGATCTGAGAGCCCTTATGGTCGTAGGGAATGAGTCTCTCCATCAGATACCTAGGTCCCTTGCCATTAAATGCTTTGTGCACTAGGCAGCAGATTTTGAAAATAATTATGTTCCTCACTGGCAGCCAATAAAGTGAGCGCAGTAAAAGAACTGAGGCAGATCTTGCCGGCAGATTATGAATTAGGTGAGCCGCTATATTCTGAATTACCTGGAGTCCATCCAAAAGGGATTCATTTGCAGCAGCCAGAAGAGCATTGCCATAGTCAAGGTGACTATTCACCAGTACCTGGACAACGGCCTTGCGCACTGCCAAAGGGAGCATAGGAAAACCTCTGCGCAATAGTTTCATAACATGGAATCAGGTGCCAGTGGTGACCATCAACTGATCTTTCATAGTTATATTCTTGTCTAAGTGTATTCCCCATGTTTTTCACTAAGGATTTGGGAGCTGGTGGCACTCCCAATTCAGATAGCCACCACCCGGGACCATAACTGCTGTGCAGCACCAAAGAGCATAACTTCTGTTTTACCACTGTTTAAGTAGAGAAAGTTCATAGCAATCCAGGTCGTGATAGCTTTGATTCCGTTCATAAAGTGGCCTCTCATTGCGGACAGATCTTTCTCGAAAGACAATAAAAGTTGAGTGTTGTCTGAAAATGAAAGAGGTATGAACCCATAGGCTCTTATATTATCTGTGAGGGAGGTTTTATATATATTTTCAGAAAAGAGCCCTGGGACACTCCCTTATTGATTACCATTTTTAAGTTATTTAAATGGTCCAAAGTTGATGGTGTGAGTATGGTAGGACAGAAAAGTTCTGAACCATTGTAGCACTGTATCCTGTACGCCTATCTCTGCCAGTCTCTGTATCAATCTTGGGTGAGATATTGTATCAAAGGCGGCTGACAAATCTAATAGCACTAGCACACACTGCTGATTTTTGTCTAGGCAGCATCTAATATGGTCCATAACCGCTAGAAGTGCAGTTTCGGTGCTATGCATTGGTAGAAAACCTGACTGAGATGAATCCATGTACTCCACCAGTTGTTTATTGATATGACTTTCTATTATTTTACTTATCCAGGGAAGAAGCGATATAGGTTGATAGTTAGATATATCTATAGCAGGAAGGTTAGTTTTCTTCCGAATAGGAATGACCTGAGCAGCTTTCCATTCAGCTGGTTTTATGCCCATGCTTAGTGAAAGATTTAATAGTAAGCATATAGTCAGAGCCAGCTGATTAGAAAGTACAGCTGCTATCTTGGCTGGGAAGGGATCCGAAGGAGTACTAGATTTTACAGATGTTAAGGCTATTTGCGTGGACTTCAGATTGAGAGGGACAAACTTCTTTAACGTGCAGATGTTGGGGGCTTTTTCAGGGATACATATAGGTTCTTGATTAATGCAGTATGTCTGCCCTCTAGTGGCAGAATGTTCTAATAGCCTTATAGCCCTTCGTAGCTGGGCTATACCGGCTATTAAAGTTCTGCTCAGTTGTTAAACTCCCTTGCCTTTAACACTGGAGCAGGCCTGTAATAACTGGGGTCGAGTGAGGTTTTAGCCAGGTCTCAGTAATAAATCCCAAATCAAGTAAGGTGGTCATATTCAAGTCCCAGATTTAAATTTTATGTTTAGGCACTGAGCAGACATTGCAGAGAATTTGCAGAGAAAACATTTCCGTGTATCTGCAGGCCGAGTGTGAAAGTTAAAGAAGGCTATAGAAGGCTTTCTAATCACCCATCCTATTCCCCTATAAACCCACAACCCGATACAGAAAATAAATTACTAAAATTATCATAATTGTCAATTAATCAATTAATGAAAAATAATTACCAATCATATTTTACTTAATTACCAATTAATAATGAATTAACATTTTTTTCTAAATAAATACCAATAAATAAATTAACATATTTAAAAAATGATAATTAAATTACTTCCCACCCTATTCCCCTATAAACACACAACCCTCTACAGAATTATATTACGCAAAAATTAAATACCATAAAAATAAATAATTTATATAAAAAATAAAGTAAATATACACTTTTCAAACATATACTAACATAAAAAACACTTTAAAAATTTATATTAACTTACTTACCTCAAATTCGATATTTTTGTAGTCTATAATCTGACTATTCTATATTTGTGTAGTCTATATTCTGTCCTGTTGATATTATGTCCATTCTTTATTTTTTAATTCAATATTAATGCTATCCTATTCGATATTTTTGTAGTCTATATTCTGTCCAGTCGATATTGTGTCCATTCGATATTTTGTAATCGATATTAATGCAAATCGATAATAAAAACTCGATATTTTGACTGTATACCTTTTGAAATGCCTTTCTGTGGATAGAAATTGAGCTCCCAGGAAAAATTCTTATTCCATCCACTACACCAGTCCTATTCCACTCCTAAACTTAAGGGTCTAAAATGAGGTACACATTTTCCCCATCATCTGTTAATTACACTATTTGTTTGTTGCACACCTCCTCCTCTCCTATTTCGGGGCTGGGCAGTGAACTTCACTCTGCCGGCAGAGTTCACTGACTTTTTGCCACTCCGTGCACCACTTGGAACATGGAGTTTAGCAAAAAAACTCCAGATATCAACAACTTCTACATGCAAACGGTGTTGCCTGGGTCATTGGAGGCCTGCTCATGCATGCTCCTTGCATTTAATTTTTTTATCAATATTAAAATAACAATGATGCGGCATGAGGAAATACATCAGGGAGGGTTGTTGGTTCTGCTGAAATTTGGTGCAAAATCTTGTCACTTCTTGCACCACGCCCACATGTGACGGGAGTCATGGGACAGTTTCCAGATTCCTACCCGGGTTTAAACTCAGGTTACCCATGGGAGCGCAGTCTTGAGAGCAGAGGGCATAGTAAACAGTAACTTCATCACCTCAAACAAGCTGCTTCGAAATAAGCAGCGGGTCTGTTTCATGAGGGGAATGTATGTTATCAGCCTTGAGAGCTCAATTTGCGCATTTGATCTGATTCCTTTGGTGGAGGCCAGGGGATTAAGGAAAACTAACTTTTGGAGTGTGCTAGAGATTAACGTGAACAAGCAGGGCACTCCATCACTCAGATTCGTGGGACAGGGTGTGGGAATATGCCTATCTCCAGGGCTTGTCCAAGAGGACCACAATTTACCACAAGGACAAACAATAACACTTATAGTATTTCTTTGAAATGATGGATCGAGCGACATTGTCTTTTCATTAACGTCATGCAGGTTGCACATCGTTGATGCTGTATGGACTGGAGGCAAACAGGAAATACTAGACCAGCTTTACAAAAGGTAGAGTCAAATAATTTACTAGACTTTACCAGTACTTTAAAAATCATTTATGTATTTTCAGAGTGGCTCACTGTAATCAAGTGATCACAGTCGTCTGAATCCTGCCTTGAGCGGTGACTTGTTCTGCAAACACTGCGGATGTTAAAGTGAAGCCGTTGTTAACTTGGAGATATTTGTAGACGAGGCCTAGAACACTTACACTCACAGGCAGAACGTGATACTACTGCCTCAAATCCATTCGCAATGGTTGTGGAAGATGTCAAGGTGATATTTGGGTTGCAAATCTATCACTTTTAGGATAGTAAAACCTAGGGGTGGCTGTCAGAGCAAAACGTTGCCTACTTGCGGAAATTTGCTGAATGTAGCGAAGCTTTTTGGTAACTCTGTGGAATTCTGTGGAGTGAGACTCAGCACGTTCTGCCTGTGCCTGATGTATATTCTTTGTTACTGCATGGAAAAGGGTCTGATACCTTTGGGGATCTGGTTCTGGCACATGTTAAATTGTTGGAAATCAAATCAACTGAAAATACTGAAGCTGCAGTAAGGACAACACATTGGTGATCAAATACAGAGTGCATCTCAGTTGAGAGAAGTGAGCTTCTGTAGCTGGAACATTGATCCCATGGATGTGTCTGTGCCTTCGGCACGGGCTAAGGGCTGCTCAAAGTTTTCATACAACCATCTTGGTTAAAGAACAGTCAATGTGGAAATTCAATGAGGGGGTTATTTTTCAGGGAATGATCTGTTATGTTTTAGAATAAACTGCATTTCTGACTATGGTTAACAGTGGCCTCATCATTAAACCGGCAACCAGGATAGGCCAGCTTGTATTCTTTTTTGTTTAATATATATATAAAATGACAAAGAGTGTAAATCTATCATGGATCAGGCAGTGGTGCATCATCATTTGAGAGAATCTACGGCCTGAAACATCTTGATGACAATTTCATTGAATTTTATTATTGTTGTCTCAAACCTTGTGTAGCATAATATAATGCACCATTTGGACTAGTGAGCTAGGTTACTCCAAGTTGCCAACAGAACTTGTAAAAATGTTGTATAGTGCGCACAATGTGGTATTGTCTCTAAGCAGTTTTCAGACTGTTTAGCGCACATTTTTTACCTCTGCCAATCACCAAATCCTAAAGCTATGTTTGCAACATATTTACAATACGTTGCAACATGGCGTTAGGGTCAGTTAGCAGTACTGAAAAGTTACGCTAACTCTAGCGTCAAGGTCATGAAATACATTTGTTTTAGTGGGGAAAAAGTGCCGTCCGGCCAGCCAAATAGCTGTAAAAAAGTTCACACTAGTCAGTATCTAGCAGCAAAAAGAGTTTACAAGTACCTTTAATCACAAGTCAACAACCCCCCACCAGACCAGCCAGGATGACCAGTCAGAGTACCAGGTGAGGGGTAATGCCGATAGCAGGGCCTCATTTATGAAAGGTGGTGCATTACTGGGGAAAAACAGTGATGCGTTACTTTTCATTGCAACATCCTTGCCACACCATGGATGTGCCGTATTCACAAAATGGTGCAGCCCTGCTGGAGAATCTTGCCACTGTCAGACTTGACAACGGGCCACCTCTACAAACCACTCAACCACATCTTCCAGGCAATGACAACATCACCTTCATCCACACAACCGAGCTCCTGTGGACCAACTACTAACTCCCCTAATAAAAGCCTTAGACAAGAGGCACCCCAAGAAAGCCAGCTGGTTCTCTCCCACCCTTCATGAATCCAGGCATACCTGTAGACGACTTGAGAACAGATGAAGGATCAGCAAAACCCTGAGGGCCACCATTACTGCACACCACCACCTCATTGAAACATCAAAGAAAGTAAGGATCATCACCAGCGCACCCATAGGTAAATAACTCTTCGCCATGGTCAAAGAATTTGCCAGCCCGAGCACAGAGACAGCATATATTCCTGCCCCTAAACTCTTTTCAACAACCTAACCACCTTCTTCCACTGCAAGATTAAGGAGCTATATGACGGCTTTGACTACCTTGATACCCAGGACCCTCCCAACCTACCCGCAACCACCACACCCAATGAAATCATACCCCAGCAGACCCTCCTCAGCTGGACTGCCCGCACCACGGACAACACCCTCAAGTTCATGAAAAGCACCCACTCCGGAGCACCCTCAGACCACACCCCGTACCACATCTTTAACAGAGCCGGCAACAACATTGCCCCCCACCCCATCAACAGCTTCATCACCTCTTCAACCATCACTGAAGACTGGAAACACGCAGAGATCAAACCCTTGCTGAAGAAATCCGCTGCTGGCCGGACCAACCTCAAGAACTTCCGACTCATCTTACTTCTCCCGTTCCCAGCCAAGGTCATAGAGAAAGCCATCAACGCCCAACTCTCCGAGTTCATCTAAACAAATCGCATCCTGAACCTCTCCCAATCCAGCTTCCAAAGCAACCACAGCACCATGACCTACCTCCTGGCAGCCACTGTAGCCCTCGTCCTCCTGGACCTCTCGGCCATCTTCAATACCATCTCTCACCTCACCTGATGCACTAGGCTCAATGACGCCGACATCTGCAACAAAGCCCTGGAATGGATCTGCTCCTTCTCCGGCTGAACACAGAAAGTCAGACTACCACTGTGTCTCTCTGAACCCACAGATATCACCTGTGGTGGGCCTCAGGGATACTCCCTGAGTCCCACTCTCTTCAACATCTACATGGCATTGCTTGCTGGCATCGTCAAGAACCACAGACTCAACATTGTCTCATATGCCAACAACACCCAGCTGATACTCTCCCTCATCAACGAACCCACAGTCGCCAAGACCATCTACCACGACGGGATGAAGACTGTCACCACCTGCATGAAGAACAGCTTGCTCAAGCTCAAATCAGAGAAAACCGAAGTCCTCATCATGGGTTCCACCCCCACCGCCAGGGACAACTCCTGTTGGCCCACAGCACTTGGAATCCCCCATGCACAGCCACAGATCACGCACTCTCTGCTGGCATCACCCAGAAACTCCTCAAGAAACTGCAAAATATTCACAACGCCTCCTCCAGACTTCTCCACTGGCTCCAAGTCAAAACAAGAATCACCTTCAAGCTCCTCATGCATGCCTACAAAGACTTGCTTAATTTAACAAAATGCATTTCCAGGGCCCTTCTCAGAAGGCCACTGCAGCCTGCACCACCCATACTCTGCTGGAAATGCCAATGGCAGTACTAAAATGAGGCCTAACCATCGCACTCTTATAAGTGTGACAATTCTGCTAATTTCAGGCTACACAAAGCTATAATTATGGCATTAGAGGCTGATATTATTAATTTTCATTTCATATTGACTTTATGAACAGGGAGTTATGCTCATCTCAAAATTGAAAATTTCCCTATTACCTACATCGGGCCCTAAGAGTCACACCAGAACTACCTGTTTAAGTTGGGGCCCTTCAAGAGATAGTGAAACAAGACAGATTCCCCAAAATAAGCTGTCTTAGGAACATTCAAGAAATTGCTAAGCTCTTTAGACTTGCAAGATCTCTGGGAAACCTCTCCCAATGGGAGCCTTCCATCTAAAGAGAAAATCAAATATCTATACTAGTACTGAATAGCAAAGAATGATGCCCAGAATGCAAGCAAGGGTTCCTTGTAGGCCTCTGCAGTGAACTCTGCTCCGTTCACAGAGTTTGCAGAGTTTTCTGCACTCCATCCTACGCGGAGCACGCAGAGCTCACGGAGCTTGCGGACTGCAGAAAACTCTTCTCCGCGCAGTGCAGCAGAGTTTTTTCACCGTAGAATTTCTACCCAAGTGAGGTAATTGGAATTTGTATGGTCAATTGTGTCCCCTAACGTAGACCCCAACGGCTCCATGTACGTGCTTCAAGTACATGTAATTTCCCTCCATGACCAGATATGAAGACGCAAATACATTTGCGTCCAACGTTAACATGTCTTCTTTCAGATCCACCATGAATGGGTCGATAATTCTGTTCCTAAGTATGCCGTGCCACCGTCTTTACATGGTGCACTTTCACGTTTTCCTGACTCTGCTGAGTTAGGCCCTGATTTCTGCCATCGAGCCATTTCTGTTTCTGCCTCAGAAAGCTGCAGCCTGGATCTGCATCCATGACCCTTACCCTACTCCCTGCGCGGCGAGCGGTGCCCGGCTCGGCCTGCTTGCCTGCCAAGACAATTCAGCCTTCAAGTTATCTGCTCCGCTCCTCGAAAATACATTCCTGTCTAGTGATTTAGGTAAACATCTCCCCAGCTGCAGAGTAAAGGGCCCGGCCTTTCTGTCTCCATGCAAGAAATTCATTGCTCCCGTTACCATGGTAGGCCCATGGCCCCTCGCATTACTCGTAGACACGTAGACACATATGCACGCACTAGCAGTCAGTATAGAATAGCATCTACCCGAAAGACCTTTCCTTCTAGATAAAACAGTTCTCCAAACACAAGATATCAGATATGATTTGGGTTTAGGTTGTTCTGACACGCCAGACTTCTGTCTCCCCTTATAGTGCTAAATGTCAAGTCCCCTTCACCCTCCAGTTCCACGTCAATCACACGTCATGTTGCCTGCGCGTGCATCCAGCCATATATTTCTGCTGACACTGCAGGATTCCTCTATGAATCCACCCACCTGTGACACTTTCATGTGACGTTTCGAGCACACACCTACGTGTACGCCCTCGTGCACGCCTTCTGTTACGCACATGTGTTCTTATCTCGTTTCCTTCAGCTGTTACGCCTTCTGCATCCTTTACCACTGTATGCGTTTACTATATATATTGTGCACTGTTAATAAAGCATTGTCTATCCCTTCCTGAACCCTCGTGGTGATGGAACATGATACCATGGTTCGAACCATTCCATTACATGGAATAAAACCCTTATAAACTCAGACCCCACGGACTCTGCCTCTCATTTGATTGAGCTATTTTATTGAACTTATACCGCATAGAAATTCAGTATACGGTAAATCTTTATTTACCACATAATTTGGCGCCCGAACAGGGACCCCTCCCCCACCTTACACGCCGGAGATGCGTTGCAGGCCTTGCCCCCTGCCACAGCCGTGACGGACAACTACGCGTACTCGCAGGATTTCCTGTATCTCCCTCAGGCCTACGGAGGTGACGGAGACTGCGATCGACATCCAGACGAGGCGGTAAGGAGTGCGGAGGATCCCGACCAGAACCCAGCCGAGAGAGCAAGGTCCGAGGTGTCTAGAGGCCCACCAGTTCCGAAGTATCTGCGTCACGTGTCGAGTCGAGTCCAGTCCGGTCCAGTCCAGTCGAGTTTCCGAGGCCTTCTGTTCTGTGCTTCCCGGTGAGTACCGTTGCTGGGGACGCATCTAGACGGGTGCATTAATTTGTGTCCGGTCAAGACGGGTTTGGGTACGCAGACCCGGTCTGCACTGTTTTAGCAGTGTATCTGTACTGTTTAGCAGTATATCCAGTATCCAGTTATTCAGTTATCGTTCGTTCTGAAATGTTTAAATGTATTTTAATGTTGTGGTATGAGTGATTGTTTGATCTTCATTCCTGTGTTTATTGTATTAGTTGTGTCCAAGTCCGAGTAAGTATCAAGTATCAAGTATCGAGTTACAGGATGCCTCTATTCTCTAAACTGAGACAGATAGGAACTAGAAAAGGGATACTCGAGGAAGCTGTTCCCATCCCACCCAGGGACACTCCTGGTCATTTTATGTACCACAAGCACGGCTTAGACGCCGTATTATATCTCGACTTGTGGGTGGATTACACTAAGGACTTAGCAGACAATCAGAGATGGCCCGCTACAGGGACATGGGATGCCGAGTGCATCATGAGAGTAGAAGAAGCGTTGTGGAAAAAGAAAGCCAGACAGTCTCAGAAAGATGCCATTGAATTATGGCGTAAAGAAGCACACAGACGGACAGAGAAAGCACTTAGAAAAGCAGAGAAAAGTAGAGAGGATTCTGAAAAAGCCAAAGAAAAAGAACTACTAGAAGAAGGAGAACGAGTTAGAATGGAACAACACGACAGACAGAGTAATGCCATTTTGACAGGATTTTATCCAGTCCTGGCCGAGGGCCTGCCCAAGGCGACCCCAGAAACACCGAAAAATCTGCCTCCTCCATTGGTTCCGACTAAATTACGTCATAAGACCGCAGCAGACATTTTCCTTTCTTCCTATTTAGACGATGTAGCTCCCGCATATACCAATGTACCTGCCCGTGTACCACCTGACAATAACCTGCCCCCTGATCATCAGCCCCCAGGTCCGCAACAGCAGACCCCTCCCGGTCCGCTTCCTGCACCCCTACCTGTCGTTCCCTCTGGTATTCAACAACTACATCCTCTTAATCCTTTTGGGACTGACACGGTTCAGGTTCCAACCCAGTTACAGCAGGTACCGACCCTACAGCCAGGTTATGCTCAAGCCTCCGCCTCAGGAGGTACTACAGGAGGTTCTCACACCCCACCACCGCTACACCGAGTGACAATGAGAGAATTCGCAATGGCACGGACACCTAGAGGTGCTCCGGCAGAACAGCTTAGACAACAGCTTACAGATTGCAGATATGACACAGTGCCTGGTACGACAGGGCCCATGTTGTTAGCGTCCCTACGTTTAAGACGTGTTACAGATTATTTGCAATTACTACCAGAAATGCCAAACCATCTAGACAAAATGTATCATTTTATTAGAACAGGAGAAGGACCAGAGAGTGTTGGTGACGCCATGTCACGTCAGAAAGTTGAGAACAAAGGTTTAATCATGCTATTTTTGGTTAATTGTTTGATAAGAGAACAAGATCAGGCAGGTTTTCCACAAAATGAAATGGATAGATTGAACAGATGGAGCCAGAATATTGCTGATGGTAAGCATGATAGAGAGAAAAGTGTACATGTCATGGTTAGAAAGATCCGTAAAGAAATAATAGATATACATGCCCATCGAGAACCTGAAGAGCCACTCGAATCAGACGAGCCAACCTCCTCGCAGGAGGAGGAGAATACACAGAATGTAGCAGAAACATCGCAACTGACAGACAAAAAAGTGATAGCATATGTAGGTAGAGAGAAACATCCTAGACCGCACTCCTTTGATAGGCCCTTTGATAGACCCATTCGTAAACAAGAAACGTTCGAAAACAAGGAACGTTACCTTTGTCCGATACCAGAGCGATGTACCCTTGAACATGTGTTCCAAATGACTGACAAAGTACTGAAAGAAAGGGTAGGTTATCAAGAACTCAATACCCTACGTGATCAGGAACTAGCCCGGTCCGCAGTACAGTGGGCCGGAGATGACAGTATATATAAAGATGATTCGGTAGTCCAAACGTTTTTAAGTCTTATTCCAGAAGAACAGCGATTAGCTGGTATATACATGACACAGCACCTCATTATACAGTATGAAAATAGAGCATCTGATCCAGGTCCGTTATATAACTTACTGCAGGACTTACTCCTGAGAAGATGGAGAGGTCTAGGTACTGAACTAATTGAAACAATTTTAGAACAACGCCACAAATATAGAACCTTCTTGGCTCCACATCTTGTTTCTGTTCCACCCCCAGTCAGGAAACCATTTCACTTTGACTTTGACAAACAGAACCCTTTACGAGAAGTACATCCAGTCAGGAATGCTGATGATACCCTTACACGTGTGTATGTATACACGCCTATAACTAAAATGGAATTATTAGAAATGAAGAAAATAGTGCCCAGTCATGATAAAGACCCTGCAGGTTTTCACCGTGAAATAAAAGACATGTTACTCATGGGAGATTACACCTATCCCGACATTATGAAAATATTGAAAGTTTTACTGCCTGCCGGTATTTACGAGAAACTCAAAGAAAAAGAATGGGAGGTGGGAGACCAAAAGATTGATTGGGCTGCATTAGAAAATGAAGAAACGACTCGAACCCCAGGTTTGGGTCTTGGGGATAAAACTAAAGCATTACCAGGATTGTTAGTACAGGTTTTGCCACGTTTGTTAGCAACCAAAAAGGAGGACTGGGATGCAATCTCAGCCTGCAAACTGAAACCCGATGAAGACACTAGTGATTTTTATTCCCGATTTGAGAAATGTTTTATTATTAATAGTGGCCTGAAAGCAAGTAGCGAGTCATACCCACACCTTTTTGTATCCAAATTAGTCGAGAATTCATTGCCCCAGGTTAAGAACCGTGTATTGAAAGTCGAGAGCACATGGCAAGCTAATTCGCCTTCACAAATGTTACAAATGTTACAGTATCACCAGAATAGGATCAGGGAAGAACATGACCACGAACAGAGACGTATGAAAGACACGAAAATGAAAATGCTAGTTGCTCAGTCAGTCCCAACTGACGGACATAAAAGGGGTACTACACAATCCAATAATTCAAATTCAGCAGCTCCTGTTAAAGGGATATGCAACTATTGTAAACAGCCAGGTCACTATGTAAACGATTGTACAGTTTTGAAACACAACATAGCCACAGGTAAAACTAAAGAGAGACCGCGTCCTCCTAGACAGGACCAGGCCCCACAACACGTTCCACAGAATGTTCAGCCTATGCAGACTTCACAACAGACTGTAGCGGTACCACAGCCACAACCCATTGCCGCAACACAACATGCAACCCAGCAGATGTACCAATATGCACAATCTGACTACCCCGACTATCAGCGATACACATAAAAAAAACAGCCTAGAGAGGGAGGTTGGCTTGCCTCTTATTGAGGTTCCTGTAGATCAAGAGGGTCCTTATGTACATAGTCAGGTATTAGGGAAAGATAGAAAGTTTTTGATTGACACAGGGGCAAGCAGGACAACAATCAGTCATGACGAGGTTCCAGGGGCACCCCTCTCAGGCTCACAGAATGTTTCCCTTGGATTTTCAGGAAAGCCTATTGTTAATGAAGTATCGAAACCAGTTCCACTTGCAGTTGGTCCATTGTCCCGCACTACAGATTTATTACTCACGAAATCATGTCCAGAAAACTTACTTGGTATAAAGACCCTGAAAGCTCTAGGAGCTGTAATTTGTTGTTCTCCGGAAGGAGTAAGACTGTTTCTGCGAGATTTCAAAGGCCATTATGTATTGAGAGATTTTGACCCCAGGTTACAGAGTGTTCCTGCACATTTATGGGCGAAAGGCCCCACTGATGTAGGGTGTATGCACATCACTCCATATCGCGTCACACTGAAGCCAGGAGTAGTACTACCACGCATTCGACAATACAAGTTACCTCCAGATGCTGTAGTGGCTTTACTGAAGATCATTGACGAGCTCATTGCACAAGGAGTGGTTGTAGAAACCGAATCCAATCTATGTAACTCCCCTATCATTCCAATTCTTAAACGTACTGATCCAAATGCACCTCCAGTTTATCGATTAATTATCGATTTACGAGAATTGAATAAATGCATTGTACCACAATATCCCGTGGTCCCAGACATTTCGTCCCTATTGACAGCTATTGATTCCGAAGCGACGTTCTTCACTGTAATCGATCTCAAGAACGCCTTCTTTAGTGTCCCTATTGACCCGGAAAGCCAATATCTTTTCGGATTCTGTTTAAATGGCCGAAGCTTCAAATTTGCACGTGCACCTCAAGGATTCACAGAAAGCCCCAGTATCTACAGCCAAGCATTGAAGAGACAACTTGACAGTATCCACATGCCTGACAACACTGCCCTACTCCAGTACGTCGATGATCTATTGATCACCGCCCGTAGTGAACCAGAATGTGAACAAGCGTCACTGACAGTTTTGCATTTCCTGGCGGACAAGGGACACAAGGTGTCTCCTTCGAAGCTACAATTCTGTGTTCAGCAAGTGGTGTACCTTGGGCACTTGCTGACCAAGTGGGGTAGGCAGCTGACACCTGAACGAATTCAGTTAATTGCACATCTTCCGCAACCTAAGACACAGAAAGAAGTACGAGCCTTTATTGGACTCACTTCCTATTGCAGACAATGGGTTCCACAATATGCATTCCTAGCTAAACCACTCATACAGTTGACAACACAGGAGGCAGCGTCTTCGACTGTCCTCCCTTGGACTCAGGAACATACACAAGCTTTTGACGAATTAAAGAAAGCCTTATGTCAAGCACCAGTTTTAGCAACACCATGTTACAGCAAGCCTTTTACACTTTTTGTCACTGAACGCGAAGGTACTGCATTGTCAGTACTTACACAGGATCAAGCAGGTTCACACAAACCGTGTGCTTATTTTTCTAGTACATTAGATCCAGTAGCCCAGGCTCTGCCTGCGTGTTTGAAATCTGTAGCAGCAACAGCTCTAGCAATCAGACAAAGTGATTCCATAGTGTTAGGACATCAATTGACAGTACAAGTTCCACATGCCGTGGAAGTCCTTTTGAATAGAACACAGACTCAACATCTGACTATAGCACGACTGACAGGGTATGAATTGACATTGTTTCAGCCACACATAGATATCAGGCGCTGCAATACATTGAATCCTGCTACACTTTTACCATTAAGTGAGACAGACCCTTTGGCACATGATTGTGTTGAAGTCATTACCATTACGACGAAACCCAGACAAGACTTAACAGACACCGTTTTACCAGATCCAGACCTGACACTTTATGTGGATGGTTCATGTATGAGAACAAGTACAGGAGAGTTAGTGGCCGCATATGCAGTCACGACGGAAACTGAAGTCATAGAAACACATTGCATTGACACACTGTCAGCCCAAGCAGCAGAGCTCATTGCTCTGACTCAAGCCTGTATACAAGCAAAGAACAAGAGAGTTAACAATTACACGGATTCACGTTATGCATTCGGAGTCGTACACGACTTCGGTGTACTCTGGCGAGAAAGAGGTTTTTTGACCTCTCACGGAGCCAAGATCCAGAACGGTCCCCTCATCCAAGCTCTGTTAGAAGCAATACATTTGCCTACAGCCATATCCATCATGAAGTGCAAAGCACATACGAAAGTTACAGATACCATTTCCCAGGGTAATGACCTGGCAGATCGAACGGCCAAGCATACAGCTCAGACTCATACTCACACAATTGATACGACAAAGACAATAGTCCTGACACCGACACATTGCATGACAGTTAGGGATACCGCCCTAGATGTAATTGACATACAGACACATGCTACACCAGAAGAAATCAAGAAATGGACTGAACTAGGAGGGATACAGACAGAACAGGGATGGATGACGAAGGGAAAAGCCACATGGTTTCTCCCCGACTCTATGGTTCAAGTTATCATTAACACAGCACATAGTCCAGCACATTTAGGAGAAAAAGCCATGTTAGACAGTATTCAAAACCTTTGGTTCAATAAGCATTTACGAGCAGCTGCAAAACAGAAAGTACGTACTTGCATGATCTGTTGTCAGTTCAAACCAGGCAAAGGCATTCCCGTAGAGCAAGGTGGATTTCATCCTCCCGATCACCCTTTTGAAGTCCTCCAGATGGATTATATCCAGATGGACAGATGCCGAGG
The DNA here is from genome assembly GCF_964263255.1 of Lissotriton vulgaris. Classification (NCBI taxonomy): domain Eukaryota; kingdom Metazoa; phylum Chordata; class Amphibia; order Caudata; family Salamandridae; genus Lissotriton; species Lissotriton vulgaris. Next base: position 180,943,086 of record NC_141695.1, on the reverse strand, counting down.
ATTCAAGTATGTCCTCGTAGTTGTATGTGCACTCTCCCGATGGACAGAAGCATATCCAGTCCCAGATTACACTGCTCCGACCACTGCCAAGCAGCTGGTACGTGAATTCTTCCCCCGGTATGGTTTGCCCCGTATTGTGTACTCAGACAATGGTCAGCCATTCTCGTCCGAGCTTATGAAGCAGGTATCACTCCTGCTAGGATATCAGTGGAAGTTCCACTGTGTCCTACATCCCGAGGCAGCAGGTCTCGTAGAGAGACACAATCAGACCCTGAAAACACGTCTCGCCAAAGTGTGTAAAGATAAAGGCGTAGATTGGATAGTAGCTTTACCAGTTGCCCTTTTTTATATGAGAATGATAGCACATTCAAGAACAGGGCTATCCCCGTACGAGGTGGTCTTTGGCAGGCCACCGAATATGTGGGGGACGCCTCTGCCTCGTAAAATCACAGATGTTGACTGTAATATGCTGACAGATTACCTTGCCTCCTTGATGTCTGCACTACAATCATGTCGTTCACAGGTAGCTGCAGCCTTTCCCGACAACACCGAGGTGAAGCCACACAAGATCGTCCCTGGAGACCTAGTATTTATCCGGAATTTCGATAGGAGGAATCCGCTGGAGCCCCGCTGGCAGGAGCCGAAGCTTGTTCTGCTAACCACAAGGACAGCGGTTAAGGTGGAGGGCCGCAAAGGCTGGCTCCACTCGAGTCACATCAAGAAATACCATGGACTACCGCCAAAGACAGACTCCCAGCCCTGCCCCATTCCAGAGACTGATACTAAACTCCTCCTGGTAGAGAAAACTCCTCATCAGGAGTTTCGCATGAAATTGAGGTCTAGCAAGTCAGACAGTTTAATTGTTTAAGTCCTCCCCTAGGTGAAGCGGTTAGACAGGTTCCTGACATGTACAAGTTAGACCCCAATAGAGAGAGAGATAGACAGAAATAGATCAAGAAACATGAATATTGTAAATCTCTCCGCAGTCACTGCATTGTGACATTATTGATTATGTTTTTTCTGAGTCTTACGATTACTATTACTAGTGTATTGTTACATATGTACTTTCCTATTTCCGTACGTGCACATTCTTCTTCAAACGACACTGTCGAGCATACTTTCAGTGAATTGCCCCCTCACGAGTTATCATACCGACTTGCGCTGCGCAACAATACTTTCATCAGTATGTTACATCATTCTCATCAGACCAGCAACGCTACAAATTGTTGGATATGTGGCCGACTCCCTCCCTATCAGAAATACAAGGGAGTTCTGCCCCTCTTTCCGTACCCGTTTACTCACAATGGTTCATGTGGTGCATGGTTTAGTTTAATACATTCTTTAAATTCCGATTCCATAGTTTACCAAGGCAAGTGGGTATGGGGAAATCTGAACACAGTTATGCATAAAGCATGTTTCCCTGACAAGGAGGGTCTTCCACGTAGGACAGGGACCGATCTAGAAAACGAAGTGTATGGATTAGGTAATTTTACACTTAACCTCATGATTCTGAATATCCAGTCCGATACAAAACCAGACTTACCCGCTATGTCAGTATTACCAGTCAAAGGTGAATTATGTGTCAGAAAGAATGGTTCAGTACACCTAGGTCATAGTGAATGTACTACTGTGATTGAATTCAGTGATAAAGGCAAGTCTACATTCAAGGCTTCCCGTCATTCCTATTTCATTTGTGGTCAGACAGCTTACGTACGCTTACCTCTAGATTGGGATGGTACTTGTTACATTGCATTCCTTCTGCCACCTGTTTTCCTAGCCCCACCTGATTATCATAGGGACTCCCATCTAGTACACAATAGACCCAAGAGAGATCTCCCGATTGTCGACTATACTCAAACAGCATGGGAGCAATACACAGACTTTAATAAAGGTTTCTTTCCCTATTTAGGTACTGTCTCGAATAGTAAACTGATACGTAAATTAACTAGGACCCTTAAAGCAGTAGTGAATGAAACTACTTCCGCCCTAGGCAACTTAACAGAGGAACAGTCTGCTATGAGACTTGTTGTTCTTCAGAATCGTCTCGTTCTTGACGTCATCCTGGCCGATAGGGGCGGAGCTTGTAGAGTCATCGGATCGAGTTGCTGTGTTTTCATTCCAGAAAACGCACCATCAGTATATAGAGCCATAACCCGTCTCCACAAGATTGCAAGTCAGATACACCAGAATCCAGGCACCTGGACTTGGTCCGGTTGGCTCTGGAGCGTGTTATCAGCCTGGGGATGGAAAGTCCTATCCTTCCTCGGAATAGCCCTTCTCATAGTATTCAGTTGTTGTCTATGTTTACAGTGTGGGCCAGCGATTTGCGGCTTGTGCGCCACATCATGTATTCCCCATCCAAGTCCACGTTCCCAATCCCGCCTGAAAAAGGAAGAGCAAATGATGTTATATGAACAAATAGATGGACTAATGAAGATTGATATATCATGAAGGGTCCGTAGGGGACAAGGAGGGAATGAGGTAATTGGAATTTGTATGGTCAATTGTGTCCCCTAACGTAGACCCCAACGGCTCCATGTACGTGCTTCAAGTACATGTAATTTCCCTCCATGACCAGATATGAAGACGCAAATACATTTGCGTCCAACGTTAACATGTCTTCTTTCAGATCCACCATGAATGGGTCGATAATTCCGTTCCTAAGTATGCCGTGCCACCGTCTTTACATGGTGCACTTTCACGTTTTCCTGACTCTGCTGAGTTAGGCCCTGATTTCTGCCATCGAGCCATTTCTGTTTCTGCCTCAGAAAGCTGCAGCCTGGATCTGCATCCATGACCCTTACCCTACTCCCTGCGCGGCGAGCGGTGCCCGGCTTGGCCTGCTTGCCTGCCAAGACAATTCAGCCTTCAAGTTATCTGCTCCGCTCCTCGAAAATACATTCCTGTCTAGTGATTTAGGTAAACATCTCCCCAGCTGCAGAGTAAAGGGCCCGGCCTTTCTGTCTCCATGCAAGAAATTCATTGCTCCCATTACCATGGTAGGCCCATGGCCCCTCGCATTACTCGTAGACACGTAGACACATATGCACGCACTAGCAGTCAGTATAGAATAGCATCTACCCGAAAGACCTTTCCTTCTAGATAAAACAGTTCTCCAAACACAGGATATCAGATATGATTTGGGTTTAGGTTGTTCTGACACGCCAGACTTCTGTCTCCCCTTATAGTGCTAAATGTCAAGTCCCCTTCACCCTCCAGTTCCACGTCAATCACACGTCATGTTGCCTGCGCGCGCATCCAGCCATATATTTCTGCTGACACTGCAGGATTCCTCTATGAATCCACCCACCTGTGACACTTTCATGTGACGTTTCTAGCACACACCTCCGTGTACGCCCTCGTGCACGCCTTCTGTTACGCACATGTGTTCTTATCTCGTTTCTTTCAGCTGTTGCGCCTTCTGTATCCTTTACCACTGTATGCGTTTACTATATATATTGTGCACTGTTAATAAAGCATTGTCTATCCCTTCCTGAACCCTCGTGGTGATGGAACATGATACCATGGTTCGAACCATTCCATTACATGGAATAAAACCCTTATAAACTCAGACCCCACGGACTCTGCCTCTCATTTGATTGAGCTATTTTATTGAACTTATACCGCATAGAAATTCAGTATACGGTAAATCTTTATTTACCACACAAGCGGCAGTAAGACCAGTGCGAACCACAGCTCGCACTGCACTCTGCCACTTGCGGAAATCCACTGACTTTTTTTGTCACTTCGCGAAGTTCCACGTAGCAAAACTCAGTGAACTATGCACAGGGCTGTTTCCTTGCCAATAGAATTTGTTGATTCGAAGACCACTAGCATTTTTTAACAGTATCTATACTTTATTACTAATCAGTATGACATAATGGTCGACTTTAACTATTCAATCCACTTTATGCCCTGTTTGTAACAATCAAACTGAAACTCCAGCTCATGTTTTGTTTGTGTATGTAGCCTGCACACGCCCTCAGCTCACTTGGATAAAACCAGTATGTACTCAGCTGGGCACACTGAATTAAGCGGGGGCTTAGGAATATTAAGAACAGACCCTAGACCACTTCATGCCTGTGCTGTAGCTACATTCTTGAGCAAGACATGTTAGCCCAAACACAAGTATGATAGCTAAAGGTCTAATGATTTTCTTGCAAGGAAGCAATTAACGCTACCTAAGTGTATCATCTAGGTCACTTTAATACAGTGGTTCACAAACGTTATTGTTTACATAGTGGACCCAAACACAGGTTTTTGTTTCATGATTAGGATGTGCCCCTTTTTTAGTCCATCTGCTCCAGGGACTGTTCCTGTGCCTTAGATGATGTGGATGTTAATTACTAAGTGACAGTAACATAGAATTAATTAGAACTTGATTCCTTCAGCAGGAATGTTGTTGGGGCTCGACTGTAATACGAGATGTAAAATGGCTGGTGTTTTGACTTTGCCCTTATGTAGGGATTGTTATGTCACATTCATACCCTATATATGAACAACATGGCTGCTAAGAATTTGTATACGTCATTTGAAATGTGAAAATCTCCTGCTATGCAACAACTTCTGCAGCAGAAATCCGCAGACATCTGCTCGGCCAAAATTCACTGTCCACGTGCCCCTTTTGCAGTCAGGAAAACTTATGAACTTGTAACATGATCCCAACTTAGTAATGTATTTTACCTTTTTCTAATTTCATTTTATTGATGTTCTCTTGATAAAGTGGTAGAAAATTTTAAATGCTAGTTGGTGTATTGATTATTTGGTTGAGGTGTGTTTCGTACAAGAACTACTTTTTATGTATTTTACAAGTATATATGCATGCATAAAATCTCGACTGCGTATTGCTCCTGAGTGTCCTACTGTATATTTTTACTGCAATTATTATGGCATTTTGAAGATTAATGTTTGAGAAATACGCCACTTTCGTATTATATTCACCACTCACACTTTACTCCGAAATGCATGGGCCACATGTACCCAGGAGCATCAACTGCATGCCCAAGATGTGTAGAAGTTGAGGCAGACCTTAAACACATGGGGTTTAATTATTGGATGTTTTCTTAGGGCAGCGCAGTAAGGCACCTTGCTCTGCTGCCCTATGCCAAAGTGAAAGAGCAGGAATGCACTGTATTTAACTCCTTCCCTGTGGGGCTAATTCCCCCGCTGTGGAAGACCTCGCGTGGTGCCGCGGTGCTCATGACGAGCTCAGCTCGTCATGAAGCACGGTGGCACTGTGCTCATGACGAGCTAAGCTCGTTATGACCACACCTGTTTCTTCAGAACGCTCAGCACAGCGGGGGAATTAGCCCCGCATGTGAGCGCCGCAGCTGTTATGATGAGGTCAGCTCATCATTAGAGCATGGCCACCATGCCTCATGACGAGGTGAGCTCGTCATTAGCATGGGAAGGATTAATCGATACTGTGCCTTCCTGTCCTTTCTCCCTATGATGGTGCCGTTTAGGCACTCTAACGCCAATGTAGGCAGCCGTGCACCATGGGACAAGGGTGTCCCCTTTGCATGCAGAATTGTTTTTGTGCAGGAAAGAGTGCCTTCTTGCACAGAACCAATCCTAAAAGACGTTTCTCTCTTTCTGTGTGTGCTAAAGACAGTTGCACACATGGAAGAGAAAAAAGAAGGAGAAATAAACACCTTTCTCGTCAGTACGCCTAACCTCCAGAGGAGTACGTATTTGGTACTCCCCCAGCTTTACATCACTTTGTAAATTTGGGAGAGCTTCAAATTCCATTGGTATTGCATTGGAAATGCCATCGCAATGCCCATAGAATGCCTCCTGGGCACAGAGTTATGCGGCACAGCGATTTGAACTGCGTCGCCTTACTCATTATATATGAGGCCATTCAAATCCATGAAGGGCGGCTTTAGGTGGCTTCATAAAACGAAATGGGACCTCTGCGTCATGCATGTTCTACTTTACGTGGTGCAAAAGTGAGGCAATGGTCTCATAAATAAGCCCCCTTGTATGGTGATTCCCTGAAATCTCATATTTGTAGATGAAGTGCTTAAATGTTAGAGTAACATGACAGGGAGATGGATTCCAAAGGAGATGCTGTCTCTTGGGTTGGTTTTTTCATTCTAGGAATGCTAAACATGTGTGTACTTTTGAAGAATTGTCCATTGTGCTGGCTAAAATATGTGTTGCCGTGCCATAGAAAGCAGTGTCATCACTGTCAAGTTGGGACTGGAAGAGGGATGAAGAAAAATGGGCACACTCTGAAATTCACAAATTATCTAGCCGCAGTCCACAGGCGGGTCAGGCATCCGTTACATACACTGGGGCGGGTATTTGGAGAAAATAGTGTCCAACTCTGATGTCTGGCCTACTTAACATACATTATGGGGGGCGTGCTTGTTGAGGTGACCAAAGTACTGGTGCCTTGACACGAGAATGGAATGGCATCAAAAGCCCTTTGAAATGGGAAAGGGGTGTCACCTGCCACGCTTTCTGGACATGACATGGGCCTGCAATGTTGTGTTGAGGTTTAAGTTAAAATTTAGGATATATATTACTCCCTGTAGATTTTAATGCAGGCACAAACCTATTATATACAGATTTAAAGTTGTATTAAGCATGGATAGATCCACATGTAACATATATCCAATATGTGCATTCTGTATTTTGTAAGACAAACAAATGAAGATCTACCGGGAATAAAAGAAAGTGTTACAACTGCACCTACATAAAATAGATGTTTAGTAGTATGTAATCATAATCACAAGAAGCATGTTAATACCTTACCATGTGTTTTGCCCATGCAAATGTCTGATGCTTCAGGTGGGCCTGTAACAGAGCATAAATAGCATTTTGAAGTGATTGCTTTTAAATTAGAAATAATTAGTAGCCCATTTGAGCTACTGATCTTCTCATACAGTTAAACTATGCCATAAAAATAATTTTCACATCAGTGAGATTGACCCATAGGTATTGGTGTTTTATGTGTCCCTCCTCAAAGTTGTCCCCAATGTCAGGAATAAGAAAGTCCAGGTTTAACCTAGTTTTTGTTCTTTCTGTATAAAATACTTCGATTCATGAGGTAGTCTTCTGAATTGCATAAATCATACATTCTTTTGGTCAATGAGGGGTTTACCATAAACTAAAATGAATCAAATTTGCTCCTCTCCCAGATTAGCATTTATAATCGCTGGAAAACCTCTGAAATCAGATAAGGTTCCTGGTTTTGACATCATTGTGGGGTCATACACCTTGAAGATTCCAACTGCAGAATATCAGATTTTAGAGGTCAATGCCCTTGAAGGAGCAGTCATAATGTGGTAGTAGCTTTCAGTAACTGTCATCAGGACTTTAAACCCTTGTACTCTTGTATTGGTGTGACATCAATGCCCAGCTTCACTGCCTCCAATGTGTTCTTTAAGAGCATCCTGCACATTGCATTATGCCTCGGTATAGAGTCAAAATATCGAGTTTTTATTATCCACTAGACATAATATAGAGTACAAAAAATAGAATAGACATAATATCGACTAGACAGAATATAGACTACCAAAATATTGACTAGAAAATTTTAATATCGAATAGAACCGACATAATATTGAATCAAAAATATAGAACGGACATAATATCGACTAGACAGAATATAAACAACAAAAATATATTTAAGGTAAGTTAATATTAATTTTTAATTTTTGTGTAATATAATTCTGTAGCGGGTTGTGGGTTTATAGGGAAATAGGGTGGGAAGTAATTTAATTATAATTAATTAAATATGTTATTTTATTTATTGGTATTTATTTAGAATTATTGTTAATTAATTGTTAATTGGTAATTAATTAAAATATAATTGGTAATTCATTTTAAATGATTAATTGATAAATGTTAATTATAGTAATTTATTTTCTGTAGTGGGTTGCGGGTTTACAGGGGAATATGGTGGGAAGTAATTTAATTATAATTAAAATATGTTATTTTATTTATTGGTATTCGTTTAAAATTAATTGTCAATTAATTATTAATTGGTAATTCATTAAAATATAACTGGTAATTAATTTAAATTGATTATTTGATAAATATGTTAATTTTAGTAATTTATTGTCTGCAGCGGGTTGTGGGTTTATAGGGGAATAGGGTGGGAAGTAATTTAATTATAATTAATTAAATATGTTATTTTATTTATTGGTATTTGTTTGGAAATAATTGTGAATTAATTATTACTTTGTAAATAATTAAAATATAATTGGTAATTAATTGTAATTAATTAATTGATAAATATGTTAATTTTAGTAATTTATTTTCTGTAGCGGGTTGTGGGTTTATAGGGGAATAGGGTGGGAAGTAATTTAATTATGATTAATTAAATATGTTATTATGAATACTGTTATTTATTTAGAATTATTTGTTAATTCATTATTATTTGGTGATTAATTAAAATATAATTTGTAATTTATTGTACTTGATTAATTGATAAATATATTACTTTTATCACATTATTTTTTGTAGTGGGTTGTGTGTTAATAGGGGAATAGCTTGGGAAGTTATTTAATTGTAAGTAATTACATTTTTTTAACATTTGTTTGTGTCTAATTTTTAATTATTTTTATATTGTTAATTAATGTATTGGTAATTGGTAAATAATTAGTATTAGTAGGTCATTTTTATTATTAGTTATTTTTTATTTGGAATTTTAATTGATTCATTATTATATTTTATAAAATTGTAAAATATTTAATTAATTTGTAACTGGTATTAATATTTATGTTATTTATATTTATATATGAAGTATTTACTTTCCCTACTATTGAACTCACTGGAGTGGGAATAGTAATCTTTAACCCTACGCTATCCAACACTTTCCCTACTGTTGCACTCTCTGGAGTTGGAATAGTAATTTTTACCGCTACGCTATCCAACGCTTTTCCTACTGTTGCACTCTCTGGAGTTGGAATAGTAATTTTTACCCCTACGCTATCCAACGCTTTCCCTACTGTTGCACTCACTGGAGTGGGAATAGTAACTTTTACCCCTACGCTATCCAACGCTTTCCCTACTGTCTCTGGAAAGGGAATAGTAATTTTTACCCCTACGCTATCCAACGCTTTCCCTACTGTTGCGTTCTCTTGAGTGGGAATATTAATTTTTATCCCTACGCTATCCAACACTTTCCCTACTGTTGCTCTCTCTGGAGTGGTAATAGTAATTTTTACCCTTCCACTATCCAACGCTTGCCCTACTGTTGCACTCTCTGGAGTTGGAATAGTAACTTTTTACCCCTACGCTATCCAATGCTTTCCCTACTGTTGCACTCACTGGAGTGGGAATAGTAATTTTTACCCCTACACTATCCACGCTTTTCCTACTGTTGTGCTCACTGGAGTGGGGACAGTAATTTTTACCCCTACGCTATCCAATGCTTTCCCTACTGTTGCTCTCTCTGGAGGGGGAATAGTCATTTTTACCCCTACGCTATCCAACGCTTTCCCTACTGTTGCACTCTCTGGGGTGGTAATAGTAAATGTAACCCTCTCGATATCCTACGGAAAAAATATTGTATATGTTTTGTTAATAATATTTATATGTATATATATATATATGTTTTAAATTTATTTTTATTTTTTTCAAAGTTACTTTAAATATTTATTAATTTTAAGTTTATTTAAGTATTTTAGGTATGTTTAAATTAATTATATTTAATATTATATTAGTTTTAAATTACTTTTAAGATATTTGAAAAATTTCATATTTTGACTGTCTATATTTTTTCCTATCGATATTTTGCAGTCGATATTTTTGTACTTACCTGTTTGTAGATAGGAAGTCGATATTCTGGCATTCGATATTTTTACCTCGATATTTTGGCAAGTCGATAATTTGACTGTCGATATTCTGTCAGTGATCCCATGCCTCATCAAGGGCCTGTAGAAATAGAACTACAAACTCCCTCAGGACATTTCATTGGCTCTCCTAGCGAACACCATCATTAAGCTCAGACATATCATCCTCAAATATCTACATCACTGGCATCCCTGCCTGTTTGGCTGACTACTTTGCTAGCTCTTGAGACTTTCGGTGCACCTGTGGCCAAAACAGTATAGTATGAAAAACGTAGTGCAAAAAAGAAAAAAAGAAAAGCAAAATACATTTTCTAGAATTGTAACAACATCCCCTTGTCAATCAGTATCTTCCCAGCCATGGTGCAACTTAGGATAGGGCTGAATCCTAACTCTTTATAAACAATGGACCATGCTGCGGTGGCAGTCCACTTCTGCTCAAACAACGCAGACACTCATCCAATCACTCAATGACCGTATCACTGCCTTTCACCCTTTGCAGTGCACTGCTGCCTTAAGGCTAAATTCATACTATAGAATTAACAGATGCATACATACGCAAGGTTCTACTCAAGAACTTCCTCTGAGAGTATCTAAATCTTCCTAGTAATATAAAGGTCTTGTAAAGAATCTGTTGTGCACTGCATGAGGGCCTGAGAAATGTTATGGGTTTGCTCTTTCCCAGAACCATTCAAAGACCCCAGCCATGCATGTTTTGTTTCACAAGTGCCCTTCCTGGTACAGTGTCCAACCATTGACCGGAATTACCACTTAATGCCAAACAAACACAAACTAAACATGAAGTGTCTAGAGGTGCAGTTAGAAGTGATGTATCTGCTCTTCTTCCCTGCTCCTCAATGCTGGTCTGCAGTTGTAGTACCACTATAGATAAGCCTCTGTGTTGTGTGCACCACTGGGCACCAATCTCCAGAATGGAGCCCTTCTGTCTAGTGCAGGCAAGGTCTTACTATTGTATTAGTTCCTTGCCAGTTAGCTAGTAGCTGTGCTTTACACTCCCATTTTGTGCTAAGGTTGGTGATGCAGGAAAAGTCAAATTTTTCGACTTCTTTGAAGATGAAGGGGTACCCAGAAGAATTAAATGTAATATTGTATGTGACAGTCCGAACCAAGACTCGTTGACTCTCCAGGTAACTTGAAGCAGTCATGCTCACAGAAAGAGGTGTCACAGGTGCAGTGTGAAGGAACAGGACAACATAACTATCCCAGTTGGAATGAAGATGGGAAGTTCCACCAACCGGGGTTAAAGTTTTATGTAAAATATGCTTTAATAATTTCTTAAAAAACATGAACATGTTTAAAGTAAATATCCAACAAAAAAGGATGTAAGTTTAACAAAACAATTTGAAAGACTGGGCATCCGAGTTGCATGCATGTATACTTTTACCACTCACAAAGTGATTGTGAACACTTATGTTCATAAAACAATGGCAAGATGGAAGACTGCATTTCCAATGGCATCATACATTGAATCTTTACACCATTTCGAATTCACCAATGAAAAATAACAGAAAATATTTAACATTACAGGATATAAAATATAAAAGTTGCAAATTGTGGGGGAGGGACAAAGCAGCACCCAGCACCCTGTGGCACTTTGTAGCACAGAGACTGGTACAACTGTCCTTGTTTAAACCCAGGACAGCCCCAGTGGCAGGCCAGTACAGAGCCTGATTGTTCGACCCCTACTCCAACTGGGTGGTGACGCTGCAGCTCCCAGTGGGCCACCTCCCTTTCTTGGTACTCCTCTTGGGGATAAACAGATTTTAGGTGGTGATCCAATTACTCCTTCATCGTCCAGCATTTTGCCTGTTTAATTTAACCAGGGCACACATATCCAGATCGATCATGGATTCGACAATAACTTTGTGCACAAACCAATCTTCAGCAAAATATTTTCCACTGCAAGCAGGCAAATAATAAATACATTAGGCAGAATGACCAGGGGCGGCTGGTGGAATTTGAAAGTGGTGAGGCGTATGCCGAACAAATCAACGCATGCAAGCGAGCGTAGCGAGCAAGCCCGATGCCAATCAGGAGGGAGTGGGGGGCTCCTCCCCCACAAAGAGATATTTTTTAAATTGGCATCTTTTTGGTGCGATTTTCAGCACTATTTCTGTGACAAATGGAATAAAAATTCAGTTCTTCTAAGCATTATTAAAAGAAAACTCATACATTATTTCAGAGACTTTCTGGGTTGCCAAGCAAGTCTAACTTCTGAAGAGGGCTAAGATACTGAGCAAGACTGCTTTGGCTCTACCCTTTCCAATAGAAAACACTAGTTAGCGTTGTGAACAAGTTCAAAGGACAAATCTGGGGTCCTGAGAAAGAAATGTAAAAAAGATTGCAAATGGGACATTTTAAAGCAAATGAATGCAGCAACAAAGCAAGGCTTATTAAGCAGTGGGAACATATAGTCTTAAAATATTAAACACATTTAAAACTGCCCCAGACCACTAAAGTAGAGCAGCACGTGCTACAATAACAAACCCCCATCCCCCACAATCACCCACCCACAAGTTTACAATATTGTACCTCCCCCACCCTTCTCTGACAATCTGCCTTAACACCCCCAAAAACATTCACAAATAAACTTGTCATTTTTTTTGAGCACTGAAAATGTGCATTTCTGACCTAAGCAGCGGAGCAGCAGACTGAACTTTTTCCCTTTTGACCATAGTAACAGACTAAACCAAAAGCACCCAGGGTAGAGGGGTGGGAGGAGAAGGAAGTTGAAAAGATTTAAAGTTTGGGATGTCAGTATTTCATAGTGCTGCTAATTAGGGGCGTGTGTGGTGTATGTAGAGGGTAGCTTGTGGGATTTAATGTCAGACGTTTTCCGTTTTGTGGCTTTGTGTCAAAATAACAATAACTTTTTTGTAGCTTCCTACTTGAAAGCTAATGAGCTGTCCCCTATAGAATGTGTGCCTGCACCTTACGACCACTGTGACTGGCCAAAAACTGCCTCATTCTAAAGAAGTGTATAAATCGCAGGAGTATGCCTTACGTCTGTCATTCACTGCGTTACAAAGACACGTCTAAAGCAGAAGGCGCTACATAAAACAATTGTTGGTTAACAGCAAACCAAACAGGAAGGCCACACAAAGCTTCAAAGAGAGGGGCTCTATCTTCACAACTTAACTAAGACTGCCTCTGATTCACATTGAGCAAAAATATGACATGTGGCCTCTTCACATGCAAGAGCTACTAATTAATTTCAGCACCAGGTTACACATTTCTTTCATGATAGGTAAACAATGCCTCTGACAAGTGCTGTTCTCCGCCAGAAAGAGCACCGAAATTACACCCAAATGCTGAAGAATGTTTTAAGAAAGATTCATGAGCATAAGCACTCAGAATGAAGTACAACTGTCCAAATACAAGCGCATCTATCTGCAAGCAGCTCTTAAGCGGCTTTCCATCCCTCTGAAGCCAGAGCGCAGTAACACAATATATGCTCCTATTTCCCATCACTCTCGACCGTGCTTTACTGCGCCTAGTCAAGTCAAGTCAAGTTTAAATTTGTATAGCGCGCTACTCACCCAGAGGGTCTCAAGGCGCTTGAGGGAGGGGGGGAGCTTTACTTATCAAATATCCAAGTTTTTAGTTGTTTTCTGAAGGAGAGGTGGTTCTGTGTAAGGCGGAGGTGGGTGGGGAGAGAATTCCAGGTCTTGGCCGCTAAGTAGGAGAAGGATTTTCCCCCCATGGTGGATCTTTGGATGCGTGGAATTGCGGCGAGGGCTTGATTGGACGATCGAAGTTGGCGGGTGGGGATGTAAAAGGACAGGCGTGTGTTGAGGTATTCGGGTCCTAGGTCGTAGAGGGCTTTGTGTTCATGGGTGAGGAGGCGAACGTTATTCTCTTGTTGACGGGGAGCCAGTGGAGGTCTTTCAGGTGGCCTGAAATGTGAGCTTGGCGGGGGATGTCTAGGATGAGTCTGGCTGAGGCGTTTTGGATGCGTTGGAGTTTTTTCTGTAGTTTGGCTGTGGTTCCGGCGTAAAGGGTGTTTCCGTAGTCCAGTCGGCTTGTGACCAGTGCATGGGTGACTGTCTTTTTTGTTTCGGTGGGGATCAAACGGAAGATTTTTTTGAGCATGCGTAGGATATTGAAGGATGATGAAGAGACGGCGTTGACTTGTCTGGCCATCGTGAGGGAGGAGTCCAGAATGAAGCCCAGGTTATGTGCGTGGTCTGTTGGTATGGGTGCGGTTTCCAGGGCCGGTGGCCACCATGAGTCGTCCCAGGCAGAGGGGGATGATCCCAAGATGAGGACTTCTGTTTTGTCCGAGTTCAGTTTTAAGCGGCTGTTCTTCATCCACTGGGCTACTTCTTTCATTCCTTCATGTAGGTTGGTTTTGGCGGTGTTTGAGTCTTTGGTGAGGGAGAGGATTAGCTGGGTGTCGTCTGCGTAGAAGATAATGTTGAGGTTGTGTTGGCGTGTGATGGATGCGAGGGGACTCATGTATACGTTGAAGAGGGTGGGACTGAGTGATGATCCTTGTGGTATGCCGCAGATGACTTCGGTGGCCTCTGATCTGAAAGGGGGAAGGCGTACTCTCTGGGTTCTTCCGACGAGGAATGAGATGATCCAGTCCAATGCTTTTCCTTGTATTTCGACGTTGTTGAGGCGTTGTATAAGGGTGCTATGGCAAACTGTGTCGAAGGCTGCGGAGAGGTCAAGTAGGATGAGGGCAGCTGTTTCTCCGTTGTCCAGTAGAGTTCAAATGTCGTCTGTTGCTGCGATGAGGGCGGTCTCGGTGCTGTGTTTGGCTCGGAAGCCGGACTGTGAAGGGTCGAGGGATTTGTTGGATTCGAGGAAGGCGGCAAGTTGACTGTTGACTGCTTTCTCAATGAGATTGGCAGGGAATGGGCGGAGCGAAATGGGGCGGTAGTTCTTAAGTTCAATGAGGTCTGCTGTAGGTTTCTTCAAGAGGGCGCTGAGTTCGGCATGTTTCCAGCTTTCCAGGAAGGTAGCGGAGTTGAGGGAGCAGGTGATGACGTCTCGGAGATTGGGTGCTATAATGGAGTCTGCTTTGTTGAAAATGTGGTGGGGACATGGGTCGGTTGGCGATCCTGAGTGAATGGTGTTCATCAGGCGGATGGTGTCTTCGGTGGTGATTGGGTTCCAGGCGCAAAGGTTGTTGGAGGGGGTTTTAAGTTCGGAGGTGGGTGGGGTGGACTGGTCTCCAAAGCTGTTATGTATGTCAGCGATTTTGTTGTGGAAGAACGAGGCTAGAGAGTCGCAGAGGTATTGGGAGGGAGTGATGTCGTTGGTGCCAGCTGAGGGGTTGGCGAACTCTTTGACGATGTTGAATAATTCTTTGCTGTTGTGGGCGTTGTTGTCGAGTCGTTCCTTGAATGTTGATTTCTTGGTGGATTGGATCAGTTGGTGGTGTTTGCAGGTGGCGTCCTTGAAGGTGGCCAGGTTGTCAGTGGTTAGGTTTTTTCACCAGGCTTTCTCGAGGGTGCGACAGATCTTCTTGGATTTCTTAAGGTCATCATTAAACCAGGGGGCTTTTATGCTGCCTTGCTTGATTTGATGGTTTTTCAAGGGTGCTAATTCGTCAGCGCTGTGGGTGATCCATTGTGTGAGGTTGGTGGCTGTTTGGTTAGGGTCCGATGATTTTGTAGGAGGGTTTTGGTGAAGCGATGTGAAGAGCTGGCCGGTGGTAATTTTGTTCCAGTTTCTCCGGGGAATTGGTTGTGGGTGGTTGTGGGTCGTAGTCTTTTTGTAGTTTAAGTGAATGCAGCTGTGGTCCGTCCAATGGGGAGCTGTGGTGTGATTAACGGAGATGTGCTTGCTGGAGGTGAAGATTGGGTCGAGCGTGTGTCCGGCATAGTGGGTGGGGGTGTCAACAAGTTGTTTGAGTTCGAGATTGGCGAGGTTGTCCAGAAGGGTGGTGGTGTTGCTGTTGTTGTTCTTTTCCAGGTGGAAGTTGAGGTCTCCCAGTGGAATGTAGTCCTCAGAGGGGAGGGCGTGAGGGCTGATGAAGTCAGTGATGTCTTCGCTGAATTGTGTGTGGGGTCCGGGTGGTCTGTAGATGAGGGTGCCTCTGAGTGTGGTCTTAGGGTCGGTGTGGATCTGGAAGTGAATGTGTTCGGCGGTTGTGAGGTTGTCATCGGAACTGGTTGTGATGTGGATGGTGTTCTTATGAACGATGGCGATTCCTCCTCCTGTTTGGTTGATGCGGTCCTTTCGGATGATTTTGTAGCCGTCCGGGATGGCTATGGCGATGTTGGGTGTTGATGAGGTGTTCATCCAGGTTTCTGTAAGAAAGGCGACGTCCGGCGATGTGGTGTCGAGGAGGTTCCAGATTTTAATGGCGTGTCTGTGGACCGAGCGGGTGTTGAGCAGGATGCACTTCAGGTGGTTAGTGTCGGAGCTCTGTTTGGAGTTTGTGGATTTGGTGCGGGTCCTGATGCAGTCGAACTTGCAGGAGTGGCAGGTGAAGGTGTTAAGGTCTAATGCATATTTTTCTCAGTATGCTGTTACGGATTAATGCATCATTTCACTCTGCTGTGCAAGACAAACGTTTCCATCGCTTTAGATTTCCATTGTGTCCTTTTGTCTTCCTTAAATTTAAACAGATAACTTGATTTAAATACAGTCCGATCCCAACGCCATCTCAGGAAGGAATATTCTCTCTATTTTCTACAACAAACTCTCTCAGCTGTACATTTGGTAAACCTATCTGTTTGGCCAATTAGTATATGGAAATGGAGATTATACACAATGAGGCTCATTCACTAAGACATTTTTCAGTAGTCAAGAAGTACTCTTTTGTAAACTTGTATATGCTATTTGTGAGTTGGCCAACAAATATCTAAAATGGGAATACAATTGGATTATTAAAGGAATATTCATAAAAAGTTAGTACAAATTGAAAGGACTGTGCTCTCTTTACCTTGTTACTAAGAGGGAGTTGGACGTTTGGGACCAATTCACATAATCATTTAAGAGGATGTAAAAGAGTACTACTGTTGTACTGGTTAGTACTCAGCAATGCTTATGCAATCAGCCATTATATTTAGTGAGTCAAAGTTCATGCCGTATGTAAATGTGACCACAAATGTATTGCAACAAATCTTTCACTGTCTTCAGAAAGTTTGACCCCTAAATATTCATCTTGACTTCGATGGTAAATTTCTTGAGATGTGGACCCCTTAGTCCCAGGTCCTGATTGAAACATTCAGAAGAGATTTAATTGATTTTGGAATGAGCGAAGTGGGGCACCCTTTTTATTACTGAAAGATGGGCTACCAGTGAGTCAGCAGTGGACATGGCTAAGGCATGCCCTGTAGGATTGAAGACTTTCACAAACCCCGGTTTTATAGGATGGGGGTGGAGTTGGCATTCTATACCATGAAAAGTGGGATTTTTCCCCTTTGGCAATTGATAAATGTGAAGGTATAGAAAACTGGTTTGGTTAATGTCTTCTCAGGGGCACAATGTTATAGGGCCCCAGATTCCCTGACCTTGCACTTGCACTGCTTTTTTAGAAACTGTTACCCACTTTAATTTCTGGGCAAATGATGCTTTATCCTCTCCGTGTAAAGATTTGTGGAACAATTTATTAGTGGCCCTGCCTTCAGGAAGCAGCTCAAGACCTGGCTGTTCGAGCAGTAGCAGACCCCCCCTCCCCTAGCGCCTTGAGACCCTCCGGGTGAGTAGTGCGCTATATAAATGCTTTGATTGATTGATTGATTGACACATAGGGTGCCACACACTAGACATAATTTATTTCCCTGAGGATCTAACTCAGATAAACGAGAAAATTCCTCTCTATTGGCCTGACCATGTTTTAATCTCCTTTGATTTATATATTCAGAAACTACTCGCGCGGATGAGGGTTGCAATCCCAGGAAATGTGATCAGAGTCTGGCATAAATTTATCAGGCCCCCTTATGGCTCAATTGTTGGCCTTTCAAATTCTTTTCAATTCAATTGAAACTAACTGTATAATCCTCAACTAAGAAATTATTGCAAGGTTACATAAATTGATTCCCGGTACAAATCACAAACTACCGACCAATTGCCCAATGGTATAGTGAGTCACTAAAGGCATTTAGCTTGTTGAAGACGGCCCAAAATAATTATAAAAAGGAGGTGGGAAAAGCAAAAGCTGAGTTCTATTTGAAATATATTTTAGCCGCATCTAATACTGCAAAAAAGGTTCTTAGTATTTTTCGTGACCTTTCAAATCCTACTGCCTAAAAAAAGAGATAATTCCCCCTCAGAAACTGCGATGAGTTAATGTTTTTTTTTTTTAAAAGATCAACATGATTTTAGATAATAGTGGTGATTCTTTGAAGGTGGACAGACTGCTCTCTACTGACAGGTCTAGTGTGGTCGGTACATCACAACTTAACAATGGCACATGGATGTTGTTCTAAATAATGACATAAGACTGTTGGAAAGTGCTTTATTAGTAGTGACAACTAGTGAATTACGACTAGTAATAAGGCCACAAACACAATAAAAGGTTCAGTTAGGGTCTCAATAAATGAATCCCTTGTTCAAAACTTGGTAGCTGGCAAAAAGCAGGCAGGCTTAACGTAGAAGACAGGTGTGTATAGCATGTAAAACAACAATTCATTAAACAGAAAGGCACAACAATTTATAACAATGGGTTATATTTTTATGAACAATTATACATCAAAACAACAACAATCTGCTGTAGGGAACCGTAGGTATGAATTTTGAAAGAATAAACACTTTCTAGTGCTTAAAAAACATTAGTGCCAAATTGGGATATCTGGTCACGCTTGACCCGGACAAAGTCAAAGTTTGAGGCCAACTGCGATGAAACCCTGGCCGGATACACTAAACTGGAGGCCTAGGTCAAAATGTTACCTTCACACCTAGTCGTTTTTTGGGAGATGTTTTTCTAGATGTTGAGCAAGCTGCGCTTTAGGCAAGGTTAATGTAGAATTTGCTTGCTTGATTTTCTCTGAGGCCCAGTGAATCCTGGAAGCCTGGAGCTCCGGAACTTTCTGTGGGATGAACATGAAATCCAGGCCAGGTCGAGGTTGAAGGTAGCTGGCTTGACTCTCAACATAAAGTCAGTCACCTAATGGATCTTTTTACCAAAAAATAGCCAAACTTCTGGATCTTCTTCCTGAAGGACTTGAGAGTTAAAAGTGTCCACAACACCAATCCAGGGGTCTAGAATCTCTGAAAAGGTCCTTGGGATGTTGTGACAACAATTCCCACAATGCAACCGGCCAAATCTCTAAAAGTCAACTAGATGCACTCCAGGATGGGGACTTCTTGATGGAGATGATGCAGGTAGCTCAGTTTACTTGTAACTTGCAGGGAGTCCTCTTCTTGATTCTTCTTGAAGCAGGGCAAAATCCTTAGAACCATAGTCCTAGAATGTGCAGCATGTGCAGTGCTTCAGAGTGCCGACCTTTGGGGTATAGATTAGGTTTCAAGCAGGGCAGTTCTTCTTCTCCTTGTAGTTTCAGGCAGCAGATCCGAGTTGCTTGGCAACTCTTTCATATTTATGCAATGTTCCTTGGCGTCAAGCAGAGTGGCAGCCCACTGACCACGTCCTCTAAAGTGTAGCAAATTATTGCCAAAGAGTACACCATTCTTCCAAAATCCAACATGGAGAAACTCTCTCCTTGATGGTGTGGCTAATATTTCCTAACACTCCCCTTAATTAATCTAATTATTGGGGCTGGCCTAAAGTGTCATTCTACATTAGAGGACCAGTTTGGTCGCTTCACTCCCTCCCAGCGTGTAGCTTCTGCAGCTGCAGTTGTCCTCCCACAGGAAATCCATTGTCATTCTGGGAGGCTACTTTACACCTCATTAGGACAGCTTGGCTCCGCCTGGCAGACTGGATTTTGGCTTACAGAAAAGAAAGTGTAATAACTTATTTTCTGTGTTAGTTATCATAAATCTAACAGTGGCAAGTTGTTGGATTTATCATAACTATCATTTTAGGTTCTTGAATGACATTTTTGGCTCGCTCCGGTCAAAATTTATACTTAGATTAAATATTCCTATGTTAGCCTAAGGAGTCTTTTTCTACAATGGGGAGAAAACAAAATTGGCAGTTATTCCCACACCATCTTGTATAATGTCCCTACTTGTAGTTACAAGGCAAACTATCCCTGGGGTATCTAGGTAATTTGAGACTTTGGAAGTATCTATAAATCCAAAGGCAAACTTGCATATTATTATTATTATTATTATTTTAAGTCTGCAAGGCAGGGCTGCCTTTAAAATGACAGCAGGATACATAACAGTGCACACAACTGTGCAGGAAATCCAATGTGCTACTAAACCTCCCTGCCCTATTATATACTAGGGACACATAGGTAGATTGAATACCCCTTCCCTTATTTTATACTAGGAACTCACATGGTCGGTCAGTACCAATTGTAATTATGCTTAATTGCCATGTACTTTTAAGCAGAGCACAGGCCCTGGGTGTGGTTAGCAGAGTGCAGGGCACAATCAGAACTAGAAACCCAAAATGGGTGCATAAAGTGTGGGGGGTGAGGTACTACAAACAGGTCCTGATTTCTCACAAAGACAGGTTCTCTATGTGACTATTGATTGTCAGTTTGATCATTCTGAGCCTATATCTGAGGAAGGTTTTCTCAACATCGCTGTGACCACTATGTTTAGATTCTCTTTAGAAACCCTCCCCTTCAGACAGAAGAAAACATGGACTGATGAGCTGCTGTTTCCTTTCAGATTACTTTGCAATCAATCCCTGGATTTGGGGGTAGTACCTCTTCGCTGGAAAAAGGCCAGGCATTTTAAGTGAACGTAGGTCAATTTACCTACTTCCGTTTCCAGTGAAGATACTGGAAGACCATGTTAGTAAGATTTTCTCTTCTTACCTTGAAACACATTCTTTGTTGGAGGAAGAACAATTTGGTTTTACACCTGGCCATGGCACATGGCACAGAGACAGCTCTATTGAGTGCCTTGGACAATGGTCAGTCCACTTTCTTGATTCTGCTTGAGTTATCAGCAGCTTTTGACACAGTTAACCACCATACCCTGCTGGCAAAACTTGCGTCTGTGGGTGTTGGTGGGATGAGTTAGATTGGACAAAATCTTCTTCTGCAGGACCACTGTCAGGCAGTTGAATTACCACTTTATTGATCGGATTTCAGATGCATCCAACATTGAGTGCCACAAGGTTCAACCCTCAGTACATAACTGTTTAACATGTAATTGAAACCATTATGCTCCTTAATAAAAATACATCATATTATGGTATTTAACTATGCCAATGATACACACTTGCTGCTGTCTTTTAATAGCAATCAGCAGGATGTCTTAAACACGTTTCGGTCCTGCATGACAGGCATTGTGAAGTGGATGAATGCAAATTCCCTTAAATTAAATGGGAATATGATAGAATTCCTGTGCTCGTTGGCAAACAAAGTTCTGATGCACCATCCCCCCAATTTGTGAGCACTAAGTACAGAGACAGAGATACCTCCCTCTGAGGTGGTTTATATTCTCAGAGTCACCTTTGACGAACAGCTCTCCCTTGAGAAGCGCATCACTAAGGTAGCCAGTGTCTGTTTTGCTCTGCTTCGTAGCCTCAGGAAAGTGTTTCCAATGCTGCATACGCACACCAAAACTTTAATTGCAAAGAGTGTTATACTTAGTCGATGACTCAACTATTGTAATGTGCTTCTTCTTGCATTCTAAACTATCTGATAAGGAGACTGCAAATAGTTCAGATAGCGGCTTCCAAGCTAACACTAAATTGACCTGGAAGACTCTCAGCATCCTGGGATCTGAGAGAACTTTGTTGACTCCACGTGGAACAGAGGATCTTCTTTAATTCTAAGAGTATCGTGTTCAGGGCCCTTCATGATAGGAGCCCTGTGATGCTGCAACCTATAATAAAATGCTATGCTCAGGGAAGGTCTCTGCGATCTGCGCTGCTAATCTCTTTCAGGTACCTAGTGTAAGAATCCAAGTACTCATTGTAGGAAATAAAGTGAGTTTTTTCCAAGAAAATGGATCCCATCCACAAACAACCTGTCACCAAGATCACATCAAGGCTCCAACTGAAGCCTCAGCCTAGTCAGATAATAACATTCTCTATCACTGGGCAACAGGTGTAGAACCTAAGGATGCCACACATATCCCTCCTTTACAATTTTACAAAACCAAATAAGATAAAATTACAAATGGCAATGAGTTTTTTCCCCCAAAACTTTAATATGCTTAGTTTTGATTCCTCGTGTTATAGCTATTTCAGGCCACCTTGAGATGAAATCAACATGAACAAGTATATACCATTCAGTGCCAGAAGAGCGGATGGGGCCACCAATGTCAAAACCAACTTCCTTCCATGGACCATCAGGGCGATCTCTTAAAACCATGGGTTGAACCTTGGGTTTAGCCACTCTTTCACTCAAAGCACACTGCATACAATCCCTTATTTTCCGTTCCACTTGTAAATCCATTCCTGGCCATCAATAGGACAATCTTAATAATTATTTTGTCTTGGAAATACCCAGATGACCATTGTGTGCTAAAGAAATAAGCTCTTCTCTAAGAGAAGCCAGAGGAATAAGTCTCATCCCCCTGACAAGTAAACCATTTTGTTCCGATAGTTGATACCTCACATGCCAGAATTTATCCACTTCTTCATCATCTTTGGGTTTGGCATTCCTACCCATTTGATACACTCTCGAACCTTTAACAAAACATTATCATCAACTACAGCTTTTAACCATCTTTCTTTGTCAATGATGCTCCCCTCAATGATGCATACCATTTCTCCATCCTGTTCGCATTCATCATCTGGTCTAACATCATCATCAACAACAAGACGAAATAAGGCATCTACTACCTTATTTTGAACACCAGGTAAGTTTTTTATCTCAAAATCATAATCCTGTAGTGCCACCATCCACTTTGTAATTCTACTGGAGAAAGCATCAATTCCCTTTTTAAAAGAAAATTCACATAAAAGTTTGTGGTGCGTCCTGACCTCAAATACGCCACCCCACAACAGATGCTTTAATTTTTTTATCAGCCAATAAACAGCAAGAGCTTCTCTTTCTACTACTGAGTAACGCATTTCAGCTCCTCTCAAACTCCTAGACAAAAATAGTATCACCTCATCATGTCCATTGTTTCTTTGTAGAAGAAGTGCTCCTAGACCCTTCATGCTGGCATATTAAGAAGGATTTCTTGTCAGGATCAAAACTGCTTAGATTAGGTGCCAAGCTTAATTTTTCCTTAAGAATGCAAAATTCTCTTTCACACTTTTCATCCCAAACAAACTCACATCCTTTGTGCAACAAAGCTCTCATGAAAACACATAGGGAGGCAACATTTCAAATACATTTACTATAAAATTCAGCCATTCCTAAGAAACTCAGCAACTCTTCTTTGTTATTTAGGGAAGGCATCTTTTGTATAGCAGTAACCAAATTTTCCTTTGGGAAAACACCACCTTCACCGATCGTATGACCGGGATAATCAATAGAATTTCTTTTAAACTTGCACTTCTCAATTTTGACAGCTAGTCCAAATTCATTAAGCCTGCCTAAGACACTCATCACCCTCAACTCATGCTCCTTATCATTCAAAACAAAAACTAAGATATCATCCTGATATACTCTAACACCAGAAAGCCCTTTTAATACTGTTTCTAAAGGCCTCTGGAAATCTGAGGCCACAAAAACCAAGCCAAAAGGTAATCTTAGAACACGAAACGTGCCAAAAGGGGTAACAAAAGCTGTCTTTTGAATCCTCATCTAATCTGATCTGATGGTATGCAGATTTCAGGTCTATTGTACTAAAAAGCTTTGCTCCTTTCGACAACATTAACATATCAGCAATTTTAGGTAGAGGATACTTATCAATCACAACATTTTTGTTTAACTCTCTAAGGTCCACACATAGCCGAAGAGAGCCAGCAGCCTTTTTTGCGGCCACAACCGGAGCAAGCCATTGGGTTGCCTCAACTTCTTTAATGATCCCATCTTTTTTTAAGCATTCTAATTATGTTTGTACCTGTTCTCTGACAGCTACAGGGACATTTCGTACCTTTCAACAAATCGGTTTGGCACCATCAATTAAACAAATGTGATGAATATCATTTTTTAGACAGGCTAAGGTTTCACAAAATACATTAGGAAACTGTTCTTCTAACATTCAAGTGAAATAGTCCCCAGTATCACTATCAATGGTAGCGATGGATTTAGAAATAACACTTTCTTTGAGTAATATAGGTGGAGAGACATTCAGGTCTAAAATCACACCAAGATCTCTCTGGTGGAACTAACTTAATATATTATCACCTCTCCGTGAGATATATATTTTCGCACTGGTCAATCTGTTTTTGTAATCTAGCAAACCCCAGAAATAACCAAATAATGTAATTGGTTCAGCTCCGTAAGCAAAAGATCTAATATCACTGGAATAAACCTTGGTTTTCTCTTTGATTTCTTTTAGATAGAATTATTTAGATATTATGAGCATTTTAGCACCAGAATCAAAGAGAACCTTTGTTGGTTTCCCATCAACATAAATTTCATCAGTGGGACAGTTTTTGCTTTCCTCATTTTGAACTACTTGAACTTGAATTTGACCACAATCCACCTCATCAGGAGATTCATATGTATCGTTCACACCATAGTATATTTCAATGACTTTCCCTTTATAATTTCTACCTTTACAAGCAATAGTAAAATGACCTTTTCTTTTACATTTACTGCCAGTAGCTTTCCAACCTGGACATTGTTTATCATTTGCCAAATGACCTGACTTACCACAGCGGAAGCATTTTGCTTGAGATAGACTAAATTTAGTATTACTTTCAGAAAATGGACTTCTTTTTTTATAGTCTTTCTGTCCATTAATCTCCTTAGCATTTTGTTTAACAACTTGTACTAAATTCTTATCTTTTCTTTCACAGTCTTTCCTAATCACCTCGAAACACATTTTAAAGAATGTTCTATTCTTTTTGCAATAACTACTACATCGTCTGGAGTAGGTTAATCTTTTTGCCAAAGTTCCTCCCTGACTCGATCAATACTGCAACCTAGCATAAACTGGTCTCTAATTCTTTCATCAAGAGTAGAACTAAATGCCAATTTTCTGAGAGAAGTCACATCATTTTCAACAGTTTCGTCTTCTAACTGTGATCTGCGACCAAAGTGGTTTCTCTCAAGAATGGTACTGACTTTTGGCAAGTAATGTTTATCTAGTTTAGCAATGCACATTTCATACTCATTGAGGTTATAGTCATCAAACTTGGAAGTTGGTCACAAACATCCTGAACTTCCGATCCCAGGCAATGTAGTAACAATTCCGTCTTTCTCTCAGCACTTAGGGAGGATAAACAAACCCTGGCATACCTCTCAAAAACTTTGCGCCATTTTTGACATTTTATTGGTGGATCTCCCGGTGATGACAAGAAGAAGGGAGGTGCAGTCACATTTTGCATTCTCAATATATGTGTAAATACCCTCTTTTAAAAGAATTGTAGAGAAAATTTTCCAGAATGATGCTACCATACTGACACAATATACACCAAAACTGCTGTTGCAATATAAAACAAGGCTTCAAAGTAGATACATTTGTAGTGTACAATATAACTATTGTGGAAGCTTTTGTTTTTTAAATCAACAATAACCACAAAAAATGATTAAAGTTATTGTTATTGCATTTGTGTATCAGATTCACCTTCTTTTAAGTGTGTACATAGTCCCAATAACATTTTAAATAACACAACCAGAGATGAACAAGATGCGTAGAAAATTGTTACAACTCTGCTTATCACTGATATGGCTTGCAGAGTATGACAATATCAGTGCACACTATTGTTTGGAGCTATACACTTTCAGTGCACATTAATTTTAGATTGCTGAAAAGTGAGCGTGTCTCTGATATCTCCAAAAGAAAGTGTGCGTGTCACTGAAAAGACACGCTATACATCAATGCTGTAAATATTATCAGTGCACGCTGTTTTTAAATTGAATCAAAGTGAGAATGTCACTGATGCCTCACGAAGAAAGTGTGCCTGTCACTGAAATGACACGCTAGCAACTGTAAAGAAAAGTGTGCGTGTCACTGCAATTACATGCTGGCAACTGTAAGTGAAAGTGTGCGTGTCACTGAAATGCCACGCTGGTAACTGTAGCAAGAATGAAAATTTCACGGAAGTATCAGCAGAATTGCGCTTCACGCTTGCATTGCAAGTTTGTTTTGTTCTCAATATGGCCTCCACGTAGTGCACTATGACTTAGAGCGTCATTGCATCAGAGTCTGTAACGGAGCAAACACGTGTGGTGGAGCAATTACGTGTGTGAAGAGAGTGCAATGTCGGAGCAAACGCCAGACGCCTGAGCACATTACCACATGAGGCGCATTGTGTAATCAGGTAGGAGGCAAACAAAATCTTTTTCTTTGAAAGATGCACTTTCTCTTGAAAATGGAGGTTGTACACAACACAGTGTTTTAACTGCAATAATCAAATGAAGTCCAGCTCATTCAACAATAAACACCGAACTGTGCCCCAAAACGTTAACTTTAAAGTCCAACACATTCAATATTAAACACAGAATTATGCCCCAAATCGTTACCTTTAAAGTATATTGCTCCACACATCTCCAAAAACGCTCAAGTAGGGAAAGTCTTAACTTGAAGTAAAATTCCAAAAGCTTTTTAATAAAACAAGTTCCAACTTATTGTGATCCTGACATCCTGCACAAAATGCAGTTCAGTTCAGTTTTAAGAACTCCACTTTCAAAAGTCACAAAAGTATCTCTTCACTTTCATGTTTCAGTTCAAGGCTAGAAAAACATCTATATTTGTTCTCAATCAAAATCAAGAAACATATGATAGAATGAAAAGATAATACCTTAGACAAATAGGTTGTAGGAGCTATTTTCCTTTTCAATTTCAATAGAAGTAGTGTTGGGATCCTTCTTGGAGCCATCCTCCGTCGCAAAACGTAAGAATCAAAGTACTGATTGTAGGAAATAAAGTAAGTTTATTCCAGGAAATGGGATCACATCCACAAACAACCTGTCACCAAGATCACATCAAGGCTCCAATTGAAGCCTCAGCCTAGTCAGATAATAACATTCTCTATCACCTGGCAACAGGTCTAGAATCTAAGGATGCCACACCTAGGTTAAAAAAGGTTCGACAAGGTGGACGAGCCTTCTCAAACAAACCTGCTCAATTGTGGAACAAGCTTCTGCCCAGCCTGAGAGGGCACACAGGCCTGTTGAAATTCAGGAAAGCCTTGACAAAATGGCTGTTCCCTAAGACATAGGTGCCTGCTGCGGTTCAATATTCTCAGTTCCTCAGTTAGATATCTCTCGCACCAGGATACCAGTCTGCCCACAGTGTGCTCCGCAAATGCCTTAAATAAATAATTAATAATTAAGTGGGGGGGGGGGTTGCAGGCTTTCTGATAACCACATTATTTTACAACCAGAACTGCAATTTCCGCTTGTGTGCTTAGCTAGGTTGGTACAGGCCAGATACTGGCTGGAACTCCTCCGTGAAAATGAATGTACTAAGTATGTTCGAAAGATAAACCTATTAACTATAGAGGTGTGAAAGCCAATACCTGCACACAAGGCTGGGGCTGGATCAATGCCATTATGTGAGGACATCCACATAGGATATCTTATTTATCATTCTTGATAATGAAGAGTCTTCAGAGAGTTGAGTTTTCTGCAGTGCTACAGTGGTCACAATGAAGGCCCTGATTGCATCATCACAGCCTTCCCTTGATTGGATTCTGCAGTTAGTCCCTTCCCACTCATACTTTGGACAGGAAAGTGTCCATGTTCTCTCTTTTTTTGTACTACTTCTGTTTTCCTTTGCTTTGTTTTTGTTTTACCATGCACCTTTCTCTCAGAAGGCCCGATTCACAGAACTAATCTGAGACAAAATACTAAACTTACTACATTTGGTATTCACAGAAGGCATTTAGTAGTAGTAAAGTTAGGATTTTGTCTTAAGTCTGTCTAAAATTTGTCTTAAGTCTGTCTTAGGTTTGTCTTAAGTCTGTCTTAAGTTTGTCTTAAGTCAAACTTAAGACACAATCCTAACTTTGCTACTACTAAATGCATTCTGTGAATACCAACAGTAGTGAGTTTAGGATTTTGTCTTAGATTAGTTCTGTGAATCGGGCCCAGAGTCTTCCTCTTAGATGCAGCACAATAAAGAGCAAATGAGCTAGAAGTGTTTTTTTTTTTAATTGATGCTTTTTCTGATAATGATTACTTTTTCTCTTATCGGTGCTTGCGGACACGTCCTCTTACCCCATTTTTACAGGCTGGATTCGGTGAATGCTTCACCTTTGTTGATGTTACAGTATTTTCATTTTCATGTTTACTGTTCCTCTTCCGTCGTTCGCAGATCATGCGTTTAGACCTATTACTATTTACTGTTTCTGCAGTAGAGTAAGGTATCTTCTGATAATTTCTTTTTAATCCGTAAATGTGTAATTTTTATGTTTCAAATTAGGGGTGTTGCAAACTGAAATTCCTCTGGGAAAGTTTCCAAAGTGGACAATCTTTGCAACTTCTTGAACCTTGTCGTGCAGCTACATAAGAGAATTGTCCTGAAAAAAGTGGGGTTCTTTTTTTTCTGCAAAACCTACTTTTTAGGGCGTTGGTGGTATGCAATTTCTTTACCAACTTTAGGAATGATGGGGTATATTATCAAGCCCATTTTTGCTGCTTTTACAGCCATTTTCGGCCAAAAAGCAGCTATAATTCCATTGTAGTATTAACAAGGACACACTAGCACATGTTTCCTTGTTTTAGTACCCGTTCCAGTTACGCCATGCCACGCATCGCTAATGTGATGCAAAGAGGAAGTTCCCAGGCAACACAAAAGGGAACAACTCGCAAACCACACATCGCGGTATTAACAAGCACATGCCCTGACACCCATAGCAGTATTGAAACCCGCGCTAACCCCGGTTATCGCTGTAATCTAACGTCTGATACATTTCAGACTTAGCTATATGTGTAAAGGGGGGTGGATTGTCAGGCTAAGACCACCATGGGCTATCAACTAGGAATTCCCCATTGCTGCAGGAATATCACTGGTTTTCCAGCGATATTCCCGCATTTTGCTGACTATTGCTGGATTGTTATCACGTGATGAGCGTTGTTGATAACGCGCTAACCGGGCGATAAAACCGGCGATAATTACAATCGTACTGAGCGTGCAAAGCGATATTTATCTAATTTTCTTGTAATATGCCTCGATGAGTTTTAAACGTGTTCGTCTGACACTGATATAAGCCTTGTTCACACACCTAGCCCAACCCTTGAATCACTATTTTGTTTTTTAGAATACTACTGCCTCGCGCTGATTTACGATGTGATATAATAGAAGGAAATCTGGAACCTCGCCACATATTTACAAAACTGGCAAGCCATGAAAGTGTTATTTTGTGAAATTAGTTAAAGGCGTACTTACATCCAACAGTTAGCGTGATGCTCTTTGTAGTTTGTTTATCCACAGCTGGAAAGTATGCAGTGCATGATAGGCTTTTGTTGTTATGCTGCCTCGAAGCAGTGAATGTTATAGTAGATTTATAGGTTCTGGTACCATTCAGATTATCAGTATTATAAAATGACTGATTGGATTTGAACTGTGGCTCTGGGCTCCAGGTAATCCTCGGTTCTGTGCCGCAGCATCTCCCGGGCGCCTTGCACTCCACAGTCACTGATTCACCCTCGATCACACGATCAGGAAGGGAGATTTCTGGTGTATCCTGAAGATCTAGTAGACAGAAATCAAAATGCACAATATCATTGTCTTTTTATTAAAGGCACTGTCTAGGTAGCAGCAGTTATTAACAAGCTCAACAATGCTAAAATGTCTGATTTAGTCAGTTTTTGTTGTCATGGTTGCACTGTAGGTATATATGTTGAGAACACAGATAAGACACAACCAGAAAGTAGTTTACATCCAGGTCATACAATCATACGCCAACACACACATAAAAGAGAGCACACAGTCCAACATACCAACCAGGGTGGATGGGTGAATACATGAACAGTGCAGGTGGAAGGATGGCTTTGTGAGTGCAGCGATGGATGACTGAGTGCAAATAATAGTCAGTGCAAAGATGAATATGTATATATGGACTGATGGAAAAGAGCACTGGAGGAAAAAGAGTGAAAGCACTTTTTAGCTACACCTAGTGTGTGTGTAAGAAATGTGGCTATTAGTTGCGATGGAGTCCTTCACAAGTAATACATTGGTATTTGTCTCTTTACTGAGAACCAATGACCATACTCCAGGACTTGACACTTTAACATAGTGCAGCAGAGCACCGGGGCAATACGCAAATCCCTCAGATGCATACTACTCAACACCCGCTCCACACACAAGCATGATATCGAACTCTGGGACCTACTCGACTCATCCTCCCCGGGCGTCGCCTTTCTGACCCCTCCTCGGCATCGACCATCGTCATCACCATGCTACAAAATCACCCGCAGGTACCGCACCAATTGCCATCGTCCACAGGAACACCCTCAGAATCTCGACCAGCACCGATGACACCCTCAGCGCTGCCGAACACCTGCACTTCCAGATCCACACGATTCCAACACCACCCTCAGAGTAACCCTCATCTACAGACCCCCTGGGCCCCTGCCACAGTTCCCGGACTCCAATGCCGACCTCGTCAGCACGCACACCCTCGCATCCACATACTACATTCTCCTCAGAGACCTGAACTTCCACCTCAAGAACACCAATGACAGCAACTCCACCACCCTGATTGACAACCTCGCCAACCTTGGACTCAAACAGCTCGTCTCGACTCCCACCCACCCGGCTGGACACACGCTCAACTCCATCTTCTCCGTCACCTTCAGCCACACCACCAAACTCCGCTGGACCGACCACTACTGCGTCCACTTCAACTTTGAGAAACCCACCACGCATCACCACCCACATCAGACCCCCAACCGCAGCTAGAACAAGGTCAACAAAGACCAGCTAATCGCCACCCTCATCCGAAATCCACCAACCAACACTGCCTACACCGACACTGCCACCCGAATCATCAGGCAATGGATCAACGACTGCACCAACACTCTCGCCCCGATCAAGAAACCCTCAAATAGACGCACTGACAGAAAAGCCACCTGGTTGACCGCCGACCTCCAGGCATCCAAACATACTTGCCGAAGACTCGAGAAGAAGTGGCACCACAAACAGACACCAGATAACAACACAGCCAACAAGAAGGCTGTAGTGAAGAAAATAAGGATGAAGTCCAAAGTAGGTTCTTGTTCAGTTTAGTTTAGTTAAGTTTAGTTTAGTTTATTTGCATAGTTAATTAAAACCGTTGCAATACAAATTTCATAAAAACTCTTAAAACATCTATTATAAATCACTTTAAAAATTGTCATTAAAGGAGAAACTCAGCAATACAGGATGCAGTTGAGAGCGCCAATCTCTCTGTAATATGTTCTCTTCCTGTTCAGCCATATGCTGTGTTTACCCTGTGTGCTCGACCTTGATCTCTCTCTTGCTGAGTAATGTCTCACTTTTGTTTAGCCGTTATGTTCCATGAGGTTCCGTTTTGTCCTATTGTCCGTCTGCTTTTCGGTCTGCATCTTTAGCGATTTTTACCAGTTTTGGCATTTTCTGTTCAGCCACTCTCAAGAACTTCACAAATCTGCAATTCAATTGTGTGTTTGATGGATTCAGGCCTGCGAGCACCGCTTGCCTTCTGCTGCCAATCCCTCTTCGCTTAAATTGGTCCTTGCGAAGCAGTTGGCGTGCCTGTTGCAGTTCTTTGCATGGACAAATTACATGAAGGATGTCACCCTTTCTGGCGTTGCATAACCTGCAGGTCTCGTCGCCGTCTTTCATCAGCCATGGTGGAAAGTGCCCTGTGCATGGCAATATCCCTAATCTGTACTTTAGAAAGTTCATTTTCATAGCTTTGTGGTACCCCTGACTAAAGTACATAATGATTTATCGGAATTGAGAGTCATCCATGAGTGTGATCTTTTTGCAAATAAAGCCTTGTCCTCCAATAAAGAGAGTAATTTGAAGTTTTTCCAAACTATTTTTTGAAGTTGCCATGCCCAAGTTGTATGTCCCAGACCTCTGAGAGTTTGGTGACTTCCAAGGCTAGCTGGAGGTATTTTCTTGCCTCTGAAATATCCCTGTTTTGTATGTCGCTCCATAGCAGAGAATTTAGTGTATTTGAAGTCGCAGTTCTTAGTTTGTGGCAACAGATGATGTACGCTCCGTGCCTGGCTAGGTATTGTTTTTGGAGGCCGAACTCCAGTCTTATTTGTGCTGGAGATGTATAAGTCGGGGGTTAGAACATTGTTCAATAGGCCTTGACCTGTATGTTGTCCAGGTCCTTGGAATCCCCTCCCTGCATTGCCTCACTGCTGTATGTAATCGATGGAAGCCGT
This sequence comes from Lissotriton vulgaris, assembly GCF_964263255.1. Classification (NCBI taxonomy): domain Eukaryota; kingdom Metazoa; phylum Chordata; class Amphibia; order Caudata; family Salamandridae; genus Lissotriton; species Lissotriton vulgaris. The sequence continues at coordinate 180,910,832 of NC_141695.1, read as the reverse complement.
TTTGCCTGGATTACCTTCAGGAACGGGGTAAGTGTCGGACCCATCAGTCGAGCTGCCAGGTTTTTCATTGTCAAGGCTAACACTAGGCCTCTCCTTCTGATTTCCTCCCTCTGTTGTAAAAAAGAGCCTTCTTTGTCAAATATGACTCCCAGGTATTTATACTCACAAGCTGGGTCAACTTTTATGCCATCAAGGAACCAGCTCTTCTGTTGTTTATTATTGGTGTGCAATGACATTGTACGTGTATTGCTGAGATTTATTTTTAAATGATTTCCCTTGGCATATTTCTGCATTCCAGTAAGGAGTCGTCGGAGGCCAATGTAAGTGTGGCTGAGTAACACTACATCGTCTGCGTACAATAGGTTGCTCAAAACTTTTCCTCCTATCCTCGGGGAATGGGAGTTACAGTCGTCGAGCGTTTTCGGAAGGTCCGCCATATAAAGATTGAACAAGGTTGGCGCGAGCACGCATCCTTGTTTTAGGCCTTTAATAGTTGATACTTTTGAGGACAAGTGGGTGCCGCTTCCTAATTTCACCTGAACCCAGGTGTCTGTATGGAGGAGCATCAGCATATTTAGGGTCAGCTGTGGTAAACCCCATTAAGCTAGTTTCCCCCAGAGTCTGCCTCTGTCGATGTTATCAAATACAGCGCTGAAGTCGATATAGCACAGATGTAAGGGAATCTTAGATGCTTTTGCTGCATCAATGATTAAGGACATAGAAAGAATATTTGTTGATGTCCCAGTCGTTTTTCTGAATATAGTTTGGTTCAGCGGTATTATCATGTTTGACTCGGCCCAAAGCGTAAGCTCCTCTAATATAGTACCGGCAAAATATTTCACCTCGTTATCAATGAGGGCTAGTAAACGATAGTTGTTTGGGTCAGCCTTTTCCCCCTTTTTATGAATCGGGACAATCGTCAAGCCCTTCCAGGATTCTGGGATTTTGTTTAGGAGTCTAATTTCCAAGAATAGGGGTTGCATGATTTCGGACCACTCTTTGTTCTTTGCTTTATAGAGTGTGGGTGGTATGCCGTTTGGGCCCGGGGGGCCTTCTTTCCTGCCTTTAGCTATCTGTCTTTTGATTCCATCTAGCTGCAGGTACCTCGATGTCTCTGAGTAGATGGTGTTTTTGCCGGGGAAGGCTTGGCCACGTGTCTCTAGCATACCCAGCTTCTGATTTCCCTTTTTGACGTTGCATGTCCCCGTTTGAGCACCTAGGTTCTCTATATCGTCATTGAAATGGCTGGATAGATATTTTATCCAGATCTTTTCTGTAATATAGGATCCTATTTCTTTGCGCTGTGGACGCATGAAGCCATGTACTATTTCCCAGAAGCGGGTGCTATTGTTACTGTTGGTGACGTATAGAAGTTTGGCCCATATTTCATTTTCAGCCTCTCTCATGATTTTCCATTTTTATTGTTTTAGCGCTGCTCTTTGATGTTTCAGCGCTGCTCGTAAGCTGTTGTTTTTAGGATCCATTCTTAGTTTGTGTAAGGTCGAGCTAGCTGAGCTTTTGAGGTTCCTCAGTTGTACTCTCTGTTCTTTGTTTAGGTTATGTTTTTTGCCCCTTGAGTGAATGTTATTTTTTGAGAGAGTGTTAACTGCAAGCTTTTTTAGCAGTGCTTCAGTATAGTGAGTCCAATACATGATGTGTCCAACGGCAGATGATGCTTGGGTATTGAAGAGTTGGAGTGCAGTTTCAGCTTGATGATTCGTATTGGCAAATGTGCATTTTATCCTCTTGTGGTTCATGGAATAGATCGACCCCATTGTTGTATCTGGCCTGATTGAAGTAGGCGTGATTGATGTTATATGACATTCCTGGGGACGATGGTCACTGTCACCCTTATCGCCCATTTTGTACCCCAAGATGTAAGGGAACAGCGCAAGGCTCGCGAAGGTATAATCCAATAGCGAGCTTGTTCTAATCAAGTAGAAGGAATTAACTGGAGGAGAGTCTGCCGGAAATCTCCCGTTTAATGCCCAGAGGTTTTAGTGTTCTAGGTCGATAAGTAAGCGACTGTTGTGACGTTTTTTCCTGTTATGGATGACACTTTGCAGTGGAATGTTATAAGTTCTATTTAAGGCTGGAATATCCTCCCCTTCAGCCAAACCAATTAGGTACTGATTTAAATCCCCAGTTAGAAGGAAGAGTGGGTTTTCCATTTGGATGGCAAACTCGCCAGTTGGTTAATAATTTTAGTTGAATCTTTCACCATGTTTTTTGGATGTATGTATGAATTAATTCTGCATACCTCCTCTTCTTTTCCATCAAGGGCAATTCTTATTTTGACTGCTAGTATTGTGTTTGAGGTTGAATCCATAATGGTTGCTGATGCTATCATTGTGGTGGCAACATAGGTAGCCAATCCACCTGAATGGTGGCCAAACCTGCTAATCCTTGAAGCTGGTGTGGTAAAACATGTGTAGCCCTTGATGTGCTGTGCGTCCTTGAGCCAGGTTTCTTGGAGCGTTATTATGTCGAAAAGGGAAATGTAAGCCAGGAAGTCTGGGTCGTCTATTTTTGTAAGAGCATAAGCATAGGATTTGTTGCCTTTCCCCCCTGCGATCTCTATTTTAGAAATAGCGTCAGTCCTCTTTCAAGCATAGTGTGATGGTGCGGGACAGTGTTTCCCTTGATGGGCCTTGTAGTGAGTCTACTGGTGCCATCGACCGTAAGTCTGGTCGATCCCATGAGGGATTTGGGCTCCGTTTTGGTACGCTAGTAGGGTGAGCCTGATGTATCTTTGGTGGTGAAATCGGCCTGCTCAGAAATGGCAAGGGGTAAGCTGGTTTTGTGAAAGGGGCGACCCTAATGCCCCAAGTGTGAAGTAATTCCTGTTCTGCCAAGATTAAATCTGTTATGATGCTTGAGGTCCAGGTTGTCTTGGTTGCCTCCGGGCTTTGAAGGTTGGCTGCAGATAGACATTCTACAGAGACTAAGTCCTTTGAACCTATACCCTCTAGCTTTGGGATGAATTTTATTAGTCTGAGGATGTTTCCGCGATTTAAAAGATCCTGTTGTCCCATTGATGTATATTCGGGGTGGAAAACCAAGATTTCTTTTGGTTGGCGACTGTTTTCTAATTTTTGTTGTTTCATTGATATTGGTTGTAGAGTAACCATTGGCTCTTTGTATGGTTTATCTTCCTTGGAATCCAGGTGCGTTCTCGCACCAGCTGTTAAGGGGGTATTTATGAATGCTGTTGTTGTTGTGTGCTTAAACAGAGTTCGTTTTGGTTCTATCCCCTTATCGTATGGTCGTTTCACCGGTGGGTTCGCCGTTTGACTTGACTTGGGATGCGTGCTCATAACATCTGTTTCTCTTGGCGGTGCGTCCTGGTTTAGCCCTGTTGTTGTTAATCCAGTGATTTCCCTTCTATCCCATACATGGGGGTGTAAGTTTGGGAATTTTTGGTTAGCTTCAGATGAGCTTGTTATCTCTGTGTTAGACGTCTGACCCCCTGCTTGGCACGAAGTGGAGTCTTCGTTGATTTTGACTCTTGGGTGTCTGGGTTTTCCTCTGTCTGCCTTTGAAGGCAAGCATTTCTTCAATATTGTTGATTTTTGGCCTTCGTTTTGGACCTTTGAATCATTGAGACTTGACCTTCTTATAATTGAGTTTTGTTGTTGTTCTGGAGTATTTGATAACAGGTTTGCCTGGTGTATCGGCTCTGCATTGCTGGTGTTTGTTGTGCGTTTTTCCTGAGAGCCTGAAAAAATGGAAAATAATTTTATTGTATTTGTTTGTGCTTTTTGATTCCGCCCTTTCCTTTTTTGTTGGCGGCGTTGTTTGGCGTTACGTTTTTGCGGATTCCCGGTTCCAGTTTGCACTGTCTCGTCGTTTTGAGCCTCAATGTCGAGTTTAGAGCCATTACCACGGTTTTTCCTACTGGTTATCCGCTCTTCACTTTCCCTGCGGCTCCGATCTTTTATTACCTTTTCTACTGTTGAAGTTCTTATGTCACTTAAAAGACCAGTTAGCATTGAGGGCAGCGTAGCTAGTTTGTCAACTACCTGGTTGCAATTGAAGCTACGGTAGGTGTTTGTTTGTGCTCTCGTTATCAAGCTATTTAAGTTCCCCAGCTTTTCATTAATGTTGGCTGTAAAAACTGCTAAAGTGTTGAGAAGTGTGAGTTGCAGCTCCATTTTTTCTGATTGATATTGTAGGGCATTGACGGCTAGTTAAATTGTATTTAGAAGAGAGGTCCAGGTCCCAGCGTTTTGTTCTTCCCTGATTTCCCTCTCGTTTTTACTTTTGTTTATTTTAAGGTTGTAAGCTGCCTGGTCAGTGGCCCTAAAAGACTCCTGTAAGGAGTTTTGTTGGGGGAGCTCCTTATGATCTGAATTGTAAGTGGCAATCATATCTTTCCATTCGAGTGTGTTCAAATAGGACACCAATGCCCTAGAGTCTTCTTTCTCATTTGGATCCTGAAAATCTGCCCCAGGTTCTCCCAATTTGATGGACGCTGTGCCTTGAGTGTATCCGTGCGTATCTATGATTCTTGGTGGACTTTTCATAGTTGAATCAGTACGCTTGATCGGCGTGCTGTGGCTTCCGGTCACCATGTTTGTGGGGAGGCTGAGATTTGTTTCCCTGTTTCTATCTTCTGCTGTCGTTGGTTCGGACGAGGACGCCTGCTTGTCGTCATTCATTTCAGATGTCCAGTTGCTGCGTTTGTCATCTAGTTGTGGTATTGAGGAAGCTCCTTCATTCTCCTTATGTCCTGCCATCATGGTCCTCAGACTAATGTCCAGGGAGGCATTTTCCACTCTATCTGTAAATTGTGGTGGAGATGCTGGCTGCTCATCGGCTAGTTCGCAGGGATTATCTCATTCCTTCTGAGACCTCTGAAGGTTTCTCTTTTTTCTATGGATCGTAGGCTCGTCTTGATGGAGAGGAGCCTTTAAATTATCTTGAGATGAAAGACTTGTGCTGGGTGTGGGCTTTTGTGAAGGTGTTGTTGCTGAAATCAATGGGGTTTGTAGGCCAACTAAAGATTTGTTACTGGAGAAGATGGCCGAGCCGCATCCTTTAAGAAGCTGAATTTTGTATATATTTTTGGTTGAATGCTGTGTGTTTTGCTTGTAGTTTGATGTTTTGCTACTACCATGTCATGATCCTCGGCCAGCTCATGCTCGAGTGTGATTAGGTTTGGCTCAGTGATGTCTTTTCCGCCAGAGTTTCAATCCTTCCCTTTAGTTCCTCTTCTTTTTGGTGCAGGGAGCGCCCTGGTCCTTCCCGACCTCATAAGATTCAATTCCATTACGGACTCCTGGTGGCTGCCTATGCGTCGAGGTGCGAAGATTGTCAAGCTCTGTTTGGCAGCCCTGCCGTCCTTTGCTTTGTTTGGGTCAGGCGTTTCGGTTGCCTGGGAGGACAGGAGCATAAATGGCTCTAGTTTGCTATCTGCTATGATTGCAACAGTATGAGTCTGCTTGCCTTGTCTGTGATGTTTTTAGGAGGCAGTGGGCCGTGTTTTTTGGCCGCTTGACCTTGGTCTTCGACTATCTGCTTACATCGGAGACCTCTCCTTGTTGGTGGCTTGTGGCAGGAGTGGACCGGGAAGCCCGAGCTGCAGCAGGCAATATTAACAGTTGGCAATCACTGCTAGAAGAACGCTCCTTGATCAGATGTACTCAGTTTATGCGTGTGACCCCCCTCAGGTGCTCTAGCGGGTGATGCTTATGTTTATGTTTTTTAGGTCCTATGAGGGGCTTTAGCCCCTTTTTTAAAACCCCTTAATACGCCTGAAAGTTGTGTGTGGAAACAAGAAGCACGGCTGCACGACCCTCTGAGGGCGGCGCTCTATTTGCGTCCTGTGGGGTACTGTATGGTCTTTTTTGGGGCTCCCTTGGGGTTCCTTAGAGCCTTTGGAGATCCCTGGGTGCCCCTTCTTTGACGCTTATGCTTTTGGTACTCACAAAGGGATGCTGGTCTTCCATTGGTCTTCCATCCAGCTATCTGCAGGGGTCCTGCCACTCCGGTCCTCTTCCTGCCAGCCGCTTGGGGCCACACAGTCCAATCGACCTGACCCCCGCTCAGGCGCCCGCTGAAGGACTGCAGCTCTCTCCCCGGTTTGAGGTCCGCCTCACCCCCCTCGCCTGTCAGCCAAATCGGCCCGTGCGATCTGCCTAGTGCACCGGAGCAGGAGAGGGCCTACGGGCTTGGCCGGGGGTGGGAGGGGCTAGGTGGGCGGGTAGCCAGGAGCCAAGATCTGCGAGCTGAATCAGCGAGAAGCGGTGCGCGGCGTGCAGCTCAGCTTGGCTCAGCTCCGAGCTCTGAGGACAGCGCGAAAACCAGAGTAGGTTCTTGTAGAATAGGTATTTTTTTAATATGATGGTACAAGGTGGTAGTAGATGGTAATAAGATATTAGGAAGGATTAAAACCCCACCAGGAGCTGTCTCCTTACAGCTCAGCCCCAAGCTCCCAACTGAATTCACAGAGCTGGGAACCCAACATTCTAATGTGTCATCATGAATATTACATTCCACATGGTGACATCAGAGGAAGAGCAAAACAGGATGAGTAGCAATCACTCCACATCTTCCCCTTTTATACCTTTTATAAAAGCAACTAAAATGTACAATGTACACATAGCATCAGGAAAGGGATACCAGATTACAAAGGTAAAGAACACAAGAACGGAGAATTGCAAGGCAATAAGGAAACTGAGTAAAAAAGAAGGAAAAGCAAGAAATGTAAATGGAGAATAGAAGATACACCTAGATAATGGAAGAATAGGAGATAAGCGAAGAAGAAAGAACATAATGAAGAAGATAAGAGAGGAACATATAGGAAATAGAAGGAGATACAACATATCTTCTCCGTGAAAAATTACAGAAAAGAAAGGAAATCACACAGTAAGGAGGAAAATAGATAGCAAAAATAAGGATAGGGCGCAAAGTTGATAGATACATCCAAAACACAACTTTTGGCCAGAAAGGAGTGGAGATGAAAACCAACAAACCTCAAAAATAACAGCAGAAAAACAACTAGAGTAATAGAAGAAAAGGTACTCCTGACAGAGGAATAAAAGAGAGTTAAGAATAACGAAGACGGAGTACGAACTTAATTAGAAGAAAATCTCAATTGTCAGGAAATTTCATGAAATAACACCTTTGCGCAAAGGAAGAAACTGGCATAAGAATTGAATAACAAACATTGAGCTCATGAAAATCATAAAGAGGATTTATGCACTGAACCTGTAGGCTGACGTCAGAAATTAACATTAGAAACCGGTATAAGTAAATAACGTACGTACTTTCATCAGAAATATAGAAATACTAAATATTTCATAATAACATGAATAACAGAACTGCAAACTGAATCATAAAATTGGAATTAGAACCAAAATTATGCATGAATAAAACATTGAACACCACTAATAATTAAAGTACTATGGTAGTTCATAATAAATAGTAAGCAATAAAATTGAACACTTATCATAAATGCCGATGAAATACATTCCTGAAAGTTAATAGAGCAAACCTAGAAAGAACACAGCATTCTATCTTTTCTTCATTCATTCTATTGTTTGAGGCAAAACTTAAACTTGTAGAGCCCCAAAGAAATCCAGGAAAAGTAAACTGAATAAGAAAATGGAGCTCCTCAATACGTACATTTGGGAGGGAGGGGTGGGGGAGAGTGAGCAGACCAAGAAACCAAAAGAGTGTGAAAAGGGCCGCTTTAATGGAACAGGTGCACATTTACAAAAACATAACCTCGGCAACAGCCTAACAATCTAAAACCTTACCAAATTTGTTTGTATATTTTCAAACCCCCAAAACCCGCCCCCGCCCCTCACCCTCCATCAAACCCGCCCCCACCCGTACATACCCAATCACATAATAAACCATACCACAATCCCACAACAACATTATAACATCAACATTTCCTAAACCATAACTCCAAACCCCAATTACAAACCAGACCGATCCAGATCCCCCAACCCATATCTCCGAACACCAACTCAACCTGTACAAAATTCCCCCAAAACTAAACGGGTCCAATCATGGCCCAAAAACTGACAATCCAAAATAATCCGCCACCCAGAAAGCAGTGGGGGGAAAGGCCGAAGGGGAAAGACCCCCACTTTTCTGCCCCCCCAACAAGAAACCAAATAACCGGGGGAAAACACGGGGAAGGGGAAGGGAGAAGTAGACAAGAAGCAGAAACACCAACAGGGAATTCTATTCACCCAAAAAATTCTGAATCGTCAAACAGCGAGACAATACTTCTCGCAACTCAAGGAGGTATAAATCCATCCCCATCCTGGACAAATGGACTCCATCGCCTTTAAAAAATTCCACCGCATCGTACCAAATATCACTATGCACAATACGCCCGAAACCTAAATCCCTACAAAACCGAGAAACATCAAGATTAAGTTTCCTACGGGATTTATCAATGGCCTTTGGCTTCACAGCATTCCTCCAGACCCTCCTAGGAAACAACTCGGTCCACAAAACGTGGCACCCTGATCAATGCTGATGTAACAAAGCAAGATCCTTCTTCATCGCACGAAGGAGAACCACACCCTTCACTAAACCCAAATCATTCTCCCCTAGATGGAGAACTAAAACATCTGGACAAACCCCCCCCTATTAACCAAGAATTAAGGGCTGGAATCAAGTCTTTCCACAACATACCCCCCTTTCCCTTCCAAACACTATTAAAAAAACGATCATTAAATCCCAACATTGCGCCAAAATAACTCAGACGAGCTTGAAGTTGCGCTCTTTTTATGAACGAATGGCCCACGATCCAAACAGTTAAGAACTCAGCGCGAGGACCAGCCACGGAACCTGAAAAAGAAAACAGTATCAGAGAGGCAAAACAGAAGCAGCCGCAAGCGCTCCCCTAGGTTCCCTTCTGACATAGCGCTGAAAGCAGTTTGAAGTCCAGCGCCCCAAGCCCATAATGTCTTCCCTCGACCAACCCCTGTTAAAGGCCTCGGTTGCCACCCCAATCCTGAAAGAATGTGTACCATATAAAGTCTCATCGAGGCCAAGATGACGCAGCGCTTTTCGCAGTACCATGCGCAATTGATAATTGGTCACCAAAGAACCATCCAAATGTCGAAAAACCTGATGCTCCAAAACCCCACCCGAAAGCTCCCTCCAGCAATGAGCCCAACGCAAATGGCAAGTCTCCGGAGGGGAAACCGCCTCCAGCCAAATACCCTTGCCTGAACTCCTCTGATCCGTCTTAGACTGAGAGAGCCAAATATGAACTCCCCGAACCGACAACTGAACATCCCCCCACAAAAGACCTCTCAAAACTTTATTGCCCAACAGCTCAGACACCCGAAACGCACCAAAAAACATCCACACCATCAAAGTGGCCAAAAGACAAGCTTCCACCCGATTGGTACACACCACAGGCAACACAGAAATGACATTGAACAACTTCTGCCAAGACAAAGGGGACCTGAGAGCACGAACACAGCCCGCTCCCGGGACCACCCTTCCAACATTCTCCTACCCAACTCCCCAGCCGACGGAGCATAGCCCCATAACAACTTTCCCATGAAAGAAACACCCGCTAATTTACCGGCAATTGTAACTCTGGATAAACCCTTATCCATTAACCACAAAATGAACTGAACCTCTGCCAAAGGATCTCCCTCCTACAAGCTCCCAAGGCCAAAAACTCATTCCAGGCCAACTCATAAGCCAACTTAGTAGAAGGGGCCAGAGAACCTAAAACCAATTGAACAACCCTGTGTTGCCTACCGTCCACAGATGCTCCGGCATGGGAGTCGGTTCCTCGTCTGTCTCCAAAGCAAGCCCACGGAATCTCTCCCACTGTGAACGAGACAAAGCATCCGCAATGTCATTGTCCACTCCAGGAACATGCAGGGCCCTAAAGCAAATGTCAAATTTAAGGCAACCTAGCACAAAGACTCTGAGGAGCTTGAGGATCTGTAAGTCCTTAGCAGACTGTTTATTGATCACTTGCACCACAGCCATATTGTCAATTCTAAAAAGCACCTTTTTGTGAGCCAAATCCTGGCCCCACAAAGTAACAGCCACCACAACCGGGAACAATTCCAAAAAGGCAATGCTTCTGCCTCCATTCTTCCAACTCTGCGGCCATTGTTGTGCACACCACTTCCCCTGCCAGTACAAACCGAAACCCTCACTGCCAGCTGCATCAGAGAAAATTTGCACATCCCACAACCAGTCCACCTCCCTACATAAAGGGACACCATTGAAAGAATGTAAAAAAGTGACCCACATACGCAAATCTTCCTTGACCCCTGCCGACAAACGCACTCGGTGATGTGGCAAGTAATGACCAGAGAGAGCTCTCCCCAACCCTCTACAGAAAGTCCTGCCCGCCCTGACCACCCTACATGGAAAATTAAGGTGACCCAGCAAAACTTGAACCTCCCGCACCAAAACTTTCTCCTTAGACAACATCACACCCACCAATTCCAACATTTTCTGTTTCTTGTCCAGTGGTAGACGTGCCTGCATTGACTGTGAATCAAGTTCAATTCCCAAAAAAGACATGGTCACGCAAGGACCCATGGTCTTTTCAGGAGCCAGTGGCACACCCAAATGAGCCATCAGCGTCTGAAATGTTGTCAGAGCAGTCTGGCAGTCCAAAGAATCTGCCGCTCCCACAAAAAAGAAGTCATCCAAGTAATGTGTGACTAACGTATGTCCACTTTGTTGAGTAAAGAACCATTGTAGAAACGTACTCAAGGTTTCAAACAAGATTCAGAAAAGGGGGTGGTGATGAACAGAGTGTCTGAATTAAGCAGACCACTCTTACCCAGTCCAAAGATCAGGGCTTGATCCATCGCCGTTATTTATCTCACTGCACCATCCCAGCTCAGAACCTGGCTATATGCAAATCAGACTGTCCCTGGCCCAGTGCATCATGGGAACAGGGCAGACTAAACTACCAAGCCAATTCTTCACCAGAAAGGAGACAAGCTACCGGGGACCGGTTTCTGGCATTTCAGCCGTCTTCGGCCCGGCTTGCTTGAATCCTGATGGTGCAGTGAGAAAGGGACTCATGTCTGAGTATACCCAGCCACACCTATAGTGGCCAAAAACGATTCAGAAAAGGGGGTGGTGATGAACAGAGTGTCTGAAGCAGTCGAAATGCTGATTTAATATCGCATTTTGCCATTAAAGCAGAAGGGCCTGCAGTTACCACCAATGCCATAGCCACGTCAACAGAAGAGTAAGACACAGAGGCAGCTTCATTGTCGATAAAGTCATTCACCGACCCACCCTCTGGCCAGGACAAATGTTGTATGAGCCGAAACTGCCCAGGCTCCTTTTTGGGGACCACTCCAATGGGGGAAACAATCAGATTCTCCAAAGGCCAATCATCAAAAGGACCTGCCATCCTGCCCTCACACACTTCTTTATGTAACTTCTCTTGCACCACAGCAGAATGTTCACTCGCCGACTTCAAGTTCTTAGACCAACGCCTCAAACGAGGACCCTCGTAACCCAGATAAAAACCATCCTGAAAGCCTGATAATAAAAACAACCGCAGCTCCGCAGGCTCGTAGTCCTGCAATGCGTTAGCCAAATGAAGAACATTAACCGGCGTACGAGCCTTTGGGCCCAGAGCCAGCTGAAGATTTCCCTCCCCTGGGAGCCGGAGATGGCTGTGGTGCAACATAAGATCCTGAACCCTGCTGTGACCCCTGGTGACCCCCCGAAGGCCTAGGACCCCAGCATCTCGACAAAGGGTGATTTTTTCTGCCACATTGAGAACATTCATGCCGGAACTTGCAATATTCTCTATTACACGCCCCTCTATTGAAATCCCAACATGTGCCTGAACTGGACTGCGCTGGCGAACTGGCCCCCACCCCTCCCCGGGTGGGGCGCACCTGAAAGGGGCGATAAACCAAAGGAAAACCACTAGCAGTAAAAATAGTCTTACCACTAGCAGAGGAACCCATAGTATGCTGCCAAAGATCCGTGTCCAATTCCCCCCATTTTGCCTCCGGGTCCCAAGCCATGCGCGCCCTGAACTCTTCATCATACTGCGCCCATGCAAAATCATTTCTGGTTATTTGCGCTTTCCGAATAACATCCATATATTTAAACAAGGAAACACAGCGCTCAGGGAACTTTTCACAATAGACGCTGGCATAGATTAAAAAACCCGCCGTCCAATTTTCAATATTCAATGGAACTTTAGGGCGCTTGGCCAACTCGTATTCCTCTTCCTTAGAGCCTTCTTTGGGCCGGACCTCCCTGTGCAATAATTTCAACAGTTCCACATACTCACCATTCCATATCCGTTCCTTCGTGCTGAGCATTAAATGAGCCCCCAGGGGCTTAGTAAGACCCATATAGGGTAATTTTTTAATTTTCAACTCTTTACTATGCAAAACGTTTTTAGGCGTGTCCAAACCAACTGTGGAAGTGCCACTGTCCACTTTATTACTTACTCCTTTATCCTCATCAGCTGTACCCACACTTTGGTCCTTCACAATGCGACCCTTATACAACTTACCCTCCGCATCAACAGAAACCAAGTCCACCCCAATCCCAACAGACACCATTTTAGGTTGCACCGAATGTTCCACATTCTCACCTGGGCGCAATAAAGGAGGCTGACTTGGCTCCATCCTCCATGCCGTACGTGAACCGTCATCCGCCCTCCGAGGAGCCCTCACCGAGGGGCCGAGCACTCGTGGTCTGGACAACTCCGTATGACTCTGCACCACCGGTGCCTGTAACACACTATGAGAGACATGAGAATGCCCCCCCCCCAGACACAACTTCCCGCACTTCGCCCTCCTCATGGCTTTCTTCATCATAATCCAAAATTAACGACTCCTCTAACTGGGGAGGAGCAGGCAACACCACATTACTCTGAACATTTGCAACTGTTTGAGAACGACCACGGGCCTTACCAGCCCTCAACTGTGACCGTGGCGGGGAGGCCGACTGTACGCGCCGGTACCCTCCTCCACTATTACCACTTACGACCGTTTGTCAACCGGCAAAACCAAATTAGAACCTCGAAGGACTTGTGGCACAAGAGAAGTCGTGCATGACCTGCTCTCATGAACAGCGCTGGAATCCCTCGATGAGGCTAGTAAGGTCGCGCTTGACCTGCTTACACCGCCTGTGTTGACTTCCCTCGTTGGGGCCATCGAGGTCGCGCTGAACCTGCTTGTGTCGGCCACGACGGGATCCCTCGATGGTATGGGACGTGCCGCGCAAGGCTCCACCCGCACTTCACCTTGGCGTGACTGGGCTGCCTGCCGCCCTGCCAAGTCAGCTGCTCCAGGCCGATCGCTAACCTGCAAAGAAAAAGGCCGGACTGATGTGCCGGGTCCCTTACTACATAAAACACCAGGAACCGAAGACAAATCACCTACCGCTCTACCGAAACCCTGACCACTCTCCTGAAAAACAACAGAACCAACCGGGCCTTTCCTTTTTAAAGCAGCGCTCAGCCTAGGGGGAGAAGGGGAAGGAGCACATACCTCTTCATCAGAACTACAATCTAACATAGCCTGAATAAACTCCGAAGCAGGGCCCTGAACCAGGGAACCCTGAACCCCCGACCCCCCCAAGGCACCCGAGACCCTATCCCTCCCACCCACTTGCAAACCTGGAAACTGTAACTCACCAGACACAGCAGGCATACCCCCAATGCTCCCACTACTCTGCCGAAAAGAGGCGTCCCTACGCCCCTCCCCCCAAGAAGGTAAGACATCTAAACCGCCCAAAGACCTAAACCTGGCTACAGAGTGACGCTCACTCAAAGGATCCCCCACAGGAAAAGACCCTTCCACACGCCCAACACCCTCAAAACCTCCCATCTGTGCCCACTCACCCTCACCCAACGAACCACTGCAAACAGAAACTACTTCACCCCTAATAGAGACAGCAGGAGAAAACAATAAGGGGCTAACTTGACCCATATCTGCGGCACCACCCCCAACATACCCAGACAAATCAGTAATTGCAGGACCAGTAGGTAAGGAAACGTGCTGCGTGTGAGAAGGAGTAAGCAAAATGTCATTTCGAACTTCCCCAGGCGCCGAAAAATCGGCCTGCCTGAGACCACTCTGATGAGAGAACACCTCAGACTCAGTATTAACCTGACCGCCCTGTGACGGTCAAGACGCCACTGCCTCGCGCTCCAAAATGGCCTCCGCCCCTCCCCCGCTAATGACGTCAGTAACCGCCACCGCAGAGGCCGAGGCAGAGCTGCGCGTGCAATCACGCTGTCTAGAGGCACGACGACCTCGCAAAACAGGAGCTGAGGCAGCCCTGTCACGTACAGTTACCGCTGATACCTCAACCGGTACCAGCTGAAACTCACCCACCAACCCAGGTCCACCAACAGAAAGACCCAACACACCCGCCGGTTCAGAAGGCCCTGCACCACTCCCCCGGCACGCCCTCGCACCTGCTCTCCTAGTTCTGGAGCGGCCCCTTTCACTTACCGCCTCCTGCCGCCGACGTTTATGGGAATAACATGCCGCCACGGCCGCCGACACCCTTGCCGATGCCACACGCTGGGGACGTAGGGGCTCGGCCTGCTCTCGCTCGCCTATAACCAAATCCAAGCGGCCCGCCTCGCTAAGCAGACGAATCGCCTCAAGCACTCGATAATCTTCACCAGCCATCACAAACCTGAATAGACAAAAACTACAAATTCGAGACTGAAAAAGACCTACAAAGAACACCGACAAAACTAGCTGCAAAAACAACCGGCCACCAGGTCACCTAAGCCTAAAATGGTGCCCGGGAGGAGGAGCCCCGCCCATTTATAGGCTGGGCTCCAAAAGCAACCAAAAATAGCCCAAAAGAAGCCCAAATGGAAACTGCTCGAAAAAGCACCCCCACCCAAACCTCCCAAACAGCCCGGGGGAGGAGACCTCCCAGGGGTCGGCTGCCCTCCCCCAAGCCCCCCTTATAGCATTAAGAATGGCTCCCCACAAAAGGTTAGACTGTTCAGCTAAGAACCAACCTGAACTTCAAAGAAGAACATGAACTGTTAAGCATGAAACGATCTGCGGAAAGCAAACAGTTACAGATAATCAATCATAATAAATTATAAAGATGAGACCATCACTCGCACAGTAAATTAGTTAAAATGCAAAGCTGACAATTACTAACATAGAAAATAAAATAATAAAAGTAGTCACCATTGTCCATAAAGGGAACTGGACAGGAAAACGATTCCACAACGATAAGTATGTAGAGAAGGACGATCATCTGTTAAGGGGATCCATGAATATTACCTGAAGAGTGTTCAAATGAGTTAGGAATGGAAAACCACTAGATGGCAGTGTTGATTTAAACGTGTTCTTGAAGAAAATCCAAATCGTCGGAATCTTTAGAGTGGAATAACAATTAGAAAAATGTAGTACAAAAAATTGTCTTAGTGTGGTGAAATGTTGACCTTGACTTCAGTTCATTGCACATAAAGATGACTGAAGGTGAGCTTCATAAATTGCCGGTGACTCGAAGGAGAAAAGATCGTGAACTAAAATGTAAAGAGTTGCCTGCTGCATGAGAACAAAATTCATATTCCCAAATTAGAAACATGGTTGGCAGGAGTGACACGAAGTAAGCTTGAGATGGTAGGAGGAAAAATGACAATTTCAAAATGGCGGCACGTAGTGTGATGCTTTGCCGAAAGGCTTAAGGCATGTCTGGGCAGGCAGAACTTCAGGGAATCAATACTAGGCAGAAATGAGTACGTCACAAAGTGTATGGCAACAAGCAAGAGCGTCACACAGGATTCCTGGAAACTTGCTCTTGCAGCAATTTTTGAAAAGGTAAGATCGCGCTTGCACCAATGAACAATGAAGGCTAATGACAGTTCAATATTAAATTTTTAATGTGTAGTAAAAAAAATGAATAGGAATTGTAGGTTATAAAATACGGTGAAAACAGTCCCTTTGCTCACTGAAAGTGCAAATTAACCGGCGGTGCCAAAGCCGAAGAATGGATAACTGTTATATATTGAGATTACTCTTCTTCCTCTTGTTCCCTCGTGCTTGCCAGCACGAGAGATCTCTTTGATGATTCTGGAATCCTGTCCTTCAGTCGTGAGGATTCCTTGAACGTCACTTTGGACGTTGGCTTCCTCACGACTGGACGGCTCTGGTTGTGGGTGCTTGAATCTGGAAATTGAATATGAAATAAACCCTCAGCTTCAACCTACGCAAGTTTCCTGCTTCATTACTTAACATATTTGGCGACGATCGGGATTTTGCTGCACCCACCGCCAGTCAACTCACCGGAACTCGACCACTGCTCGTCGTGCCTCTTCAGCTGAGCCTGCCTCCAGTCTGATTCCTGCCACACCAGGTCGTATGCTTCCGGACACTTTTCCTGTCCATTTCCTGGCTCCCGGTGTCAATTTGTCTGCTTTCTTCGCCTTTTCACTGGCGCTACGTGTCTCTGACGGTTACTGTCTCGCGCTCAGTCATGCGCGCAACGTTCTGACTTCCTGCTCGCGCTGCTACACGCGCGCTACGCTCCTATCACAGAACAAGCTCTACCGCCTTTAGAGATCCACGTCTTCCTGTTTCCTTGACGACGACGCTGGTGGCCATTTTCTGCTGCCTTTCAAGCCTTTGTCCACCGCGCTGTGTTTCTCACGTCCTGCGCTGCGTTTAACACGCAATCACAGCGATTTCATCGCCTTGTTAAAATTTTCAAGTTCTACTTCAGCGATAGGCACGCTCATTGCCTACCATGTTTATTTGACTTCTTATTTTCACGTTTTGAGTCATTTTTCAACCACAGCGATAGGCACGCTTTACTGCCTACCATGTTCATGTGAATTTTCATTTACTTCACAAGTCTTCAAGTAACTACAGCGATAGGCACGCTTCATTGCCTACCATGTTTATTTGACTTTATCATCTCATATTCAAAATCATCAGCGATAGGCACGCTTACTGCCTACGACCTATTTTAAGTCTTCATTTTACAACAGTGTTTAACACTCTTCTTTCATTTTTACTAATACAATGGCTTCTTCTCAACAGTTTCAAACACCAGCTCCTTTCCTACAAACTCCTGGGAAACCTACTCTTGCTTGGCGCAATTGGCTAAAAGGTTTTGAAAACTATTTAGTAGCCATTGATGCTACCAAGTATGATCCTCCTCGCAAAGTTGCCATTCTTTATGGTTGTTTGGGAGTTGCTGCTCAACACGTTTTTGAAAACTTACCTCATATTACTTCTCCCGCTGGTGAATCTGGTGACAACTGGGATGTTTTCCAAGAAGCCATTGCTCGTCTCAATAAACAGTATGACGATGAACCTAGTATTGTATTAGAACGCCATAATTTTTTCAAACGAAAACAAAGTGTTGATGAAACCGTAGAAGACTATATCGCTCAGCTTAGAATCTTGGCTTCTACTTGTGACTTTGGTGCTAGCACAGACGCCTCTATCAGAGATCAATTTATCTTTGCTTGTTATTCAAAAAAAATTCACGAGCGTCTTTTAAGTTGCAAAAATCCTTCTTTAACTGAAACAATTGATATTGCCAAGGGGATTGAGCGCGCTACTTATTCCTCTAAGATTCTACAAGAAAGCATTTCTCAACCTTCTGTTCATTTAATTGAACAAGCTTCTGGTTTCACCTCCATTGACCTTGTTAACAATTCTTCAAGACAACCAAATAGGAAACCTCTTATTTGCTACAGATGCGGATCCAGGAATCATCTTGGCAATTCTCCCACGTGTCCTGCCTCTGGCAAAAAATGCTCCTCCTGCAAGAAAATTGGTCATTTTCCCTCTGTTTGCAGGGGTCGCAAAAGATTCACTAGAGTTAATAATATTGAGATTCAAGAAAATGTAGAGTCTTGTTCCTCCAGACTCAATGATGTTATGTTGTCAATTGAATGTGATTCTCTTCAATTTACTAAAATTAAGAGTCCCTTATGTGAATTGTTGATTGGTACAACTACTATCCAGGTTAAAGCTGATTCTGGATCTCCCATCACCATTTTGTCTGACCTTACGTTTTATGCAAATTGGAGTAAAGTTGTTCTTTCCAAATCCGATCTCCATCTCAAAGCATTTGGCGAAAAAGACATTGATATGTTGGGCTTCTTTTATTCCAACATTGCCTGTCTAGGCAGATACACTTTCACTAAAGTTTATGTTGCCCTCAAAGGCAGGGATGTCGTAGGTTGGTTTGACTTAGCCAGAATGGGCTTGATCCTCAAGCCTGGTTCTGACCAACCCATTGCCTTAGGCGACATCCCTCATGACTATTATACTAGTCATGATTCTGGGAACTTTGACATTTCTGATCTCTCCTTTCCCATAGTCAAAATAGACTCCTTACTGACTTCTTTCCCAAACTTATTTAAAAACAAGGTTGGCACTGTGCTTGGTTTTAAACATGAAATTCGACTTAAACCCAATGCTCAGCCGGTTGTCCACAAAGTTCGTCCTCTTCCCTTGAGCGCTAGAGATGAACTTAAAAGCGTTCTTAAAAACCTTTGTGATGAAGGAATCATTGCCCCCTGTGATTCATCTGAATGGGTTTCCCCCATTGTTCTAGTTCGCAAGAAAACTGGAGAGGTTAGGTTGTGTGCCGATTTACGTTCCCTAAATAATAATATCATCGTTGATTGTCACCCCCTTCCCAAAATAAACGACCTATTGGCTTATCTGGGTGGGGCTAAATTCTTCTCCCTCCTTGACCTTAGGTCTGCTGACCACCAAATTCCCTTGTCCCTCCGGTCTCAAGAGTTAACAACGTTTATCACCCCCTTTGGTGCTTTCAAGTACCTTAGACTTCCCTTTGGCTTGGCCTCTGCAGCCAGCATTTTCCAAAAACTAATGGACAACCTGTTTCAAGACATCCCTGGCGTACAAGCGTACCAAGACGACATCTTGGTCTACGCCAACGACTCTTTTCAGCACAATCACACTCTCAATACCGTTTTACAAGTCCTGGAAAAAGCTGGCATGACTGTTAGACACGATAAGTGTAAATTTGGTGTCCAAGAGTTGGATTACTTGGGTCACTCCCTTTCTCCCAACGGCATCAAGCCCAAGTTCTCTTTAATTAAAGCCATTCGTGATGCTACACCTCCCAAGGATCGTGATGCTCTTCGCTCCTTCCTGGGCTTATCTGAATACTACGCCAGGTTCGTTCATGGTTACGCACAAATTGTTGAACCTTTAAGAACACTCTTAAGAAAAGGTGTAAAATTTGTTTGGTCTCAAGACTTACAAAAAGTTTTTGACCAAGTCAAGAAGATCATCGAAGATTCACCTGCTTTGAATCCTTTTTGTGACGGCTCTATGTGTTTTATCACTGTAGACGCCAGTCTTACTGGTTTGGGCGCTGTCCTGGGTCAGTGGGTTGAGGGCAAAGAACACACGGTTGCCTTTGCATCTAGAACCCTTCTTCCTGCTGAAACCAGGTACAGCACAATTGAAAGAGAAGCCCTGGCTTGCGTCTGGGCAATTCAAAAGTTCAAATCTTATATTTGGGGTCACGAGTTCGAAATTTACACAGACCACAAGCCACTTATGCATTTGCTTTCTGACAGTACCTCCAATAGGGCTTCCGCTAGACTTGTTCGTCTCCTTTCTAAGCTTCACGAATTTCATTTTGTCATCAAACACATTCCCGGAGGTAAAAATTTCAGGGCCGATTGCCTCTCTAGAATGTCTTTAACTGATGATTCAATTGTAAATGATGATATTGAATGTGTTGTTGCCACCATTGATGCAGTTGCTGAATGTCAACCCATTTCTGAAGCAGAATGGAATACAGCTTATGCTAATGACCTTGTTCTTTGTAAAGTTAAGGATTTCATTGTCAACAAATGGCCTGAACGTAGAACCTTATCCACTGAACTTAAAGGTTTTGCAAATGTTTCAGAAGAACTTTCTTTGGTCAATGATATGGTCATGCGCAATGATCTATTTGTTCCTCCTCAGTCTGTTCGTGATCATATCATTCGTTCTGCTCATCAGGGTCACCTCGGCATCTTTAAGACCTGTCAACGCATCAAACAATTTTACTGGTGGCCTTCCATGGACTCTCACATTAGGAAGATGATTGACAATTGCACCCAGTGCATCCTTTCTGATAAGCATTGGAAGACTCTTTCCACACCTTTATGTCCTGCTTCTCTACCGGCTGGTCCGTGGGACAAAGTAGCGTTGGACTTTTCTGGTCCATATGATATCTTACCCTCTGAACACAAGGTTCTCATACTTCTGGTTGATTATTACTCCAAATGGCTCTATTATTGCTTTTGCAATTCTGCTTCTACTGACAACGCCATTAATTTCCTACAGTCTGTTTTTGACATTGAAGGTTTTCCCAAGTCCATCGTTACTGACAATGGAACCCATTTTGTCTCTCAAAAAATGTGCTCTTTTCTCAAACGTAACGATATTTTTCACCACAAAGTTGCCTTGTACTCACCCTCCTCTAATGGTCTTGTTGAAAGATGCAATCGCATTATTAAGGAGGGCATTCAAACCGCCATTTCTTCTCGGCTTGATCCTTTGCCTTTCGTTCATGACAAAGTATGGGCCTACAATACTTCCCCACATTCAACCACTGGGGTCTCACCCTTTAGCTTACTTAGAAAAAGAAGAGTTCATTCTGTTCTTAATCCCAGTTGGTTGCATAAGAATTTTGGTATATCAGATTCTTCTTTTTCTGTTCAAGATCATGTGTCTGCTAAACAATTGTCTATGAAATCACGTTTCGATCAAGGTAAACATTCTGTTGATCAGCCATTACAAAAAGGAGATATGGTTCTTATCAAAAATCCTAAAAGAGTTTCCAAAGGGATGTCTAAATTTTCTTCTCCAAATTTGGTCACACAAGTTAGTAAAACCTCAGCCCTTCTTGATGACAGTGGATGGTGGAATAAGCGAGCTCTTGTCAAGATCTCTCCACTTCAAGCCCATGTCATCAAGGAACATGCCACTTCAGATTCTGAGCATTGTGATTGGTTTGACTTTCATTTCTCCCAACCACATTCCTCCAATCCTGTTACTGTAACTTCTACGTCCTCTGTGGCCTCCGCTCCTGTTCATTCTCCCCTTTCCCCTGATATTCTCCCCTCCACTTCCGCCTTGCCACAATCCTCTGTTTCCGAGGAGTTTTCCCTACCACATGATTCGACTTCTCAAGAAACTTCTGAAGTGGCAACGAAAAGGGCGTTTCGTTTGAAACAGTTATCCTGCAGATTGAGAGACTATGTTTTAGAATAATTTTGCTTAACCCTGTACTTACTCATGTTTGTTTTTGCTATTTCTCATGTTAGTTTCAGTATGTTTGCTTTGTTTCCCTTCTTAGTGGGGAAGATGTTATATATTGAGATTACTCTTCTTCCTCTTGTTCCCTCGTGCTTGCCAGCACGAGAGATCTCTTTGATGATTCTGGAATCCTGTCCTTCAGTCGTGAGGATTCCTTGAACGTCACTTTGGACGTTGGCTTCCTCACGACTGGACGGCTCTGGTTGTGGGTGCTTGAATCTGGAAATTGAATATGAAATAAACCCTCAGCTTCAACCTACGCAAGTTTCCTGCTTCATTACTTAACAATAACATTTCAAGTTGTTCTACCACAAGACAATCAATCATTTCTCCTCTGACCTTACATTCATCACGATGAAATGTCATAAACAGAAGTTTTCTTTCAATCGACTTATGGTTCAAATCATGCAGGAAAGGAGAAGGAACACAGCACATTAGGGTCAAAACTCTCCCGAGCCATGCCACAATGAAGACATTGAAAATATTCATATGAAGGCAGCTAGTGGAAAACACTTGCTTCAGGACAGCACAAAAGGAAGGAAGCAGTGCTGTATCCCAAGTCAAAAAGGAAGATCATCCTGGAGTGATTCTGAAGTCATTTGATGACTTCAGCCAGGCTATTCCTGCAAATAACTGGGGATGCCATCCTAAGCCATCCTGACGTCTGCCCACAGGGCAAAATATTTAAAATGTTGACTTATCTAGAGTCATCAGAAAAACTACTCCAGGATTAGGGCCTGATTACTTCAGTGGAAAAGATGTGATGAGCTTGCACTACTGCCGGATTATCCCATGCTGATTACAGGATTAGGGTGGATTACTCCAGAATGGGTCCCTGATTACTTCAGTGGAAAACATGTGATGACCTTGTACTACTCCAGAATGATCCCATGATGATTTCAGATTAGGCTGGATTATTCCAGGATGATCCTTTGAGTATTTCAGGATGGGGCTGTATTATTACAGAATCATTTTGTGATGACTTCAGAATGAGGCTGCATTACTCATGGATGATCCAAGGATAACTTTAGAACGTGACTGGAACTATACTGTTGATTAATTAATAATGGGTATGTATTACCTCACAATGAGTTCTGGCTGTATTACTACATGGCGGTGTAGTAGTAATACTTGTTTGCCATTCAAAAGATGTTAAGAAATACAGTTTTATTACTTTGTTAGCAGAGCAAGTAATGTTTACAAAAACAAGCATTGGCAAAGCCAATAGGTTTTGCCTTTTCAACCATGTGACCAACCAATGTCTTTTGTCGATGGTTTGTAGTATCGGTTAAAATGAAAAAGCACTGGCAAAGCCAAAAGTTCTGGCCTTTGCAAGAGCTATTGTCTTTGCCAATATGTTTTAGCCATATTGTACACAAGCGTGGCTGTTCAGTAAGGCTAAAAGTTAGAGGGGTAAAGAAGAGTTGCATGTTGAAAAGTGCAATGTGATGAAGTAGCATAGATTCTTTCGACAGAGTGCCTTTGATTGGTGTAGAACAGAGTGGCGTTAAGTGTTGCGTAGACTAGATTGCTGTGGAGTGGCATAAAGTGGAGTTGTGTAGGAGAGTGGAGTAAAGTGTTGTAGAATCGAGTGTCTGAGTGGAGTGGCATGGAGTAGAGCGGAGTAGTATGTTGTAGAATAGAGTGGACTAAAGTGGCATGGAGGTGGTTAGGTAGTGCGTTGTTGAGTAATGTTGAAGAGTGACATAGCATGTAGCAGTGTTGTAGAGTGGAGTGGCAAAGAGTCGAGTAGAGGTTTATGGAGTAGAGCATCATTGAGTGGAGTATCAAAGCTTATAGTGTGTTAAAGTGCAGTAGCTTAGATTGAGGCAGTGTAAAAAACAGTGGTGCAGAGTAGACTGGCGTGGAGTGCACTGGTTAAGTACAGTGGTGTAGAGTGCATTGGCGCAGAGTAGAGCGATGTAGAGTGCAGAGTAGATTGCAGTGGTGTAAAGTAGATTGTTTCAGTGAAGAGTGGCATAGAGTGGAGTGGTGCAGGGTAGATTGCATAGGTGTAGAGCAGAGTAGTTAAACAGTAATATTTGATGTTAGAGGAGCT
Organism: Lissotriton vulgaris; assembly: GCF_964263255.1. Classification (NCBI taxonomy): domain Eukaryota; kingdom Metazoa; phylum Chordata; class Amphibia; order Caudata; family Salamandridae; genus Lissotriton; species Lissotriton vulgaris. Next base: position 180,887,492 of record NC_141695.1, on the reverse strand, counting down.
CTGACAACTTTTAGCCCTGGTGCCACTGAACCTGCTGCACCATTCAAATCATGACCCTATTGTCGGTAAGGTAGCTGCACTTGTTACTGTCTGTTTAGTAGTAAAATGTTACAATATTTGGTGTTTAGAGGGGTTCCTAGAGCTTTGGAACCCGGTGTCACTGCACCTGCTGCACCATTGACAGGATGACCCTATTGCCTGCAAGCTAACTGCACTTGTGGTTGCCTGTTTAGGAATAACATATAGCAATACTTGGTGTTTAGTAGGGTGCCTGGAGCTTTTGGTCCTGATGCCATTGCACCTGCTGCACTATTGAAATCATGGCCCTAGTGCTTGCTAGATGACTGCACGTGTGACTGCCTGTTTAGTAATAAAATATAGCAATATTTGGTGTTTAGTGGAGTTATGAAAACTTTTGGCCCTGGTACCAGTGCACCTGCTGCACTATTTAAATCAAGTCCCTTTCAAATGCAAGGTAACTGCAATTGTGACTGCCTCTTTAGTAGTAAAATATAGCATAGATCTTATGTATTAACTTTATTTTTAACATCCAGTGTTTATTACAACATTTAGAATATGATTATAATGACCAAATAGCTTAAAAAATCCATCACATAATGCCTACGAAGTGCAAAGAAAAGTACTGGAGGCATGAATAGGAAATGCCACAAACATTCTCTAAGGCTAAAGCATCTGGTTTACACAACTAAATAATACCAAGCATTGGCATAGCCAATAGGTCTCGCCTTTGGGAACTTATAAGTGTTTAGCCAGAGATATTGACTTTACCTATGTCTTTAAGCTGTGCTCTATAGAAGTGTGCAGCATGCTGAAAAGTTATAATAAAGAAGTGTCAGAAGCATTTTGTTACCTTAGATATGACCAAAAAAGCATTATGTACAACTGAACAACCATATTAAAAAAGCGTTAAAAATAATGTCTTGAGTTTTTTTGTCCTTTCAATGCTGGCAAGTTGTATCTGCCTGTCCCAATGGTTGCTTGTTGTGGGTTTTTTTGTTATGGGGGGAATAAATAACAGGAGGGTGATGGTCAGTCAGTCAGTCAGTTAGTCAGAATGTCAGTGATAGAGAGTCAGTTAGTGAGAGTCAGTCAGTCAGTGAGAGTGAGAGAGTCAGTCAGTGAGAGAGTGAGAGTCAGTGAGAGTGAGAGTCAGCCAGTGAGTGAGAGTGAGTCAGTGAGTGAAAGAGAGTGAGTCAGTGAGATAGTCAGTGAGAGTGAGTCAGTCTTTTAGCGAGAGTCAGTCAGTGAGAGAGTCGGTCACTGAGAGAGGGTCAATCAGTCAGTCAGAGTGAGTCAGTCAGTCAGAGTGAGTCAGTCAGTCAGATTGAGTCAGTCAGTCAGAGTGAGTCAGACAGTCAGAGTGAGTCAGTCAGTCAGTGAGAGAATGGGAGAGTTAGTCAATCAATGAGAATGAGAGAGTCTGTCAGTAAGAGTCTGTCAATGGGAGTGAGTGAGTCAGTCAGTGAGAGTGGGAGAGTCAGTCAGTGAGAGAGTGGGAGAGTCAGTCAGTGAGAGAGAGTGGGAGAGTCAGTGAGAGAGTGGGAGAGTCAGTCAGTGAGAGAGTGGGAGAGTCAGTCAGTGAGAGAGAGTGGGAGAGTCAGTCAGTGAGAGTGAATGAGTCAGTCAGTGAGAGAGAGTGGGAGAGTCAGTCAGTCAGTGTCTGCCAGTGAGAGTGAGTGAGTCCATCAGTCATTGGGAGAGTCAGTCAGCGAGAGAGAGTCAGTCAGTCAGTGAGAGAGTATGTCAGCGAGAGTGAGTCAGTCAGTGAGTGAGAGAGTAAGTCAGCCAGTCAGTGAGAGAGTCAGTCAGTCAGTGAGTGTGAGTCAGTGAGTCAGTGAGAGTGAGTGAGTGAGTGAGTCAGTGAGAGTGAGTCAGTCAGTCAGTGAGAGTGAGTGAGTCAGTTGGTAAGAGTGAGTGAGTCAGTGAGAGTGAGTGAGTCAGTCAGTAAGAGTGAGTGAGTGAGTCAGTGAGAGTGAGTGAGTCAGTGATTGAGAGTGAGTCAGTCAGTCAGTGAGAGTGAGTCAGTCAGTCAGTGAGAGTGAGTGAGTCAGTCAGTGAGAGTGAGTGAGTCAGTCAGTGAGAGTGAGTGAGTCAGTCAGTGAGAGAGTGAGTCAGTCAGTGAGAGTGAGTGAGTCAGTGAGAGAGAAAGTCAGTGAGAGTCAGTCAGTCAGTCAATGAGAGAATCAGTCAGTCAGTCAATGAGAGAGTCAGTCAGTCAGTGAGTGAGCCAGTCAGTGAGAGTGAGTCAGTGAGAGAGGGTCAGTGTCAGTGAGAGTTTTCTTTCTTTTTTTTTCTTTTCTTGTCTGTCTCTGTTTTTACTGGTGTTATGTTGTCACACTGAGCTGCCCAAATAAAGCGCCGGGACACTCTTCTTGAGTAGCCGAGCGCTATAGAAATACATTATAACATAACATAACAAGTGACAGTCAGTGAGAGTCAGTCAGTCAGTGAGTGAGAGAGTCAGTCAGTCAGTGAATGAAAGAGTCAGGGAGTGAGAGTCAGTGAGTGAGAGTCAGTCAGTGAGTGAGAGTCAGCCAGTGAGTGAGAGTCAGTCAGTCAGTGAGAGTCAGTCAGTCAGTGAGAGTCAGTCAGTCAGTGAGTGAGAGAGAGAGTTAGGCAGTCAGTGAGAGAGTCAGTCAGTGAGAGGGAGAGTCAGTCAGTGAGTGAGAGTGAGTGAGTGAGAAAGTCAGTCAGTGAGTGAGAGAGTCAGTGAGTGTGAGAGTCAGTGAGTGAGAGAGTCAGTCAGTCAGTCAGTGAGTGAGAGAGTCAGTGAGTGAGAGAGTCAGTCAGTCAGTCAGTCAGTGAGAGAGTCAGTCAGTGAGAGAGAATCAGTCAGTCAGTGAGAGAGTCAGTCAGTGAGAGAGAGTCAGTCAGAATAGGTTTTATATATCTTTGGGTGAGACATGACTGAATGGCTCATCTGATTGATTGCATGGGTGAGTGATATTTACAATGACTGATATGGATGAATGGTATGAGACAGTTGGAGAGTGAGTGGCTGCAGCTCATTGTTGGTGTGAGTAAAAGAATATGATTGAGGCTGGGGTTGATGGTGGGTTGTGTGAATGACTGGTGTTGTGAACGACTGAGAATGGATAAATCAAAGTTGAAGGAGAGGGGTTTGATTAAAAGGAGGCAAACATTTGAGGTAGTATGCAAGTGATACAAGAAACAAACAAGTCCTAAAAGAGTTATTGAAAGGAGTCGGTGTACTGACTTAGTAAGGTGAATGGCTACTGAACATGTGTGTACTGAAAGTGGGTTTGTGAATGGTCTAGGGATACAAATGCCTGAGTAAGTTGGTAAGCAGTGAAGTTAGTGGTTGAGATGAAACGTACTTGTCTAGACAAGTTAGCATGTGTTTGTGTAATAGTGTGACTGGTTGTTGCTGATAGTAAGTACTGGTGCATCTTCCCTGAAGGCTAGAGAGTGGAGCGATTGACTGGTGTAGTAGGTGGTGCTGTGAGTGTGTGTCATTGTGGTGTTCTGAAGGGATGACTGGTATTGCATATGGCAATGTGTTTTGTGAGGTGTCAGTGAATGAGCGATGGAGGCAAGTGGTATTCCATCTTGTGCATTTAGTGTCTCAAGTGGTGTAACGGTATGGTGGGAGTCAATGGTGTAAATAATTTGTTCTGTGAGTGACGTATCAGTTTTTGCTGATTGTTGCTGTGTAGTGCTGAAAGTGGCTGAGTGGTGCTCTCTTAGGGTGTTATAGTGAATGAGTGAGATGAGCAATGAATGTTGTGATATAGTATATGAGTGATGATAAAAGTGAGTGGAATGTGCCACTAGCAGGACTAAGTGTGAAGGTTGGAGGATGAATCAATCAATCAATCATTGACACTTATAGAGCGCGCTACATACCCGTAGGGTCTCAAGGCGCTGGGGGGGTGAGGGGGTGCCGCTACTGCTCGAACAGCCAGGTCTTCAGCTTCTTCCTGAAAGAGAGGTGGTCTTGGGTCAGGCGCAGGTCGGTCGGGAGGGAGTTCCAGGTCTTGGCGGCCAGGTAGGAGAAGGACCTTCCTCCTGTAGTCGCTCTTCGGATGCGGGGGACGGCGGCGAGGGCGTGGTTGGCTGATCGGAGGTGGCGTTTGGGAGCGTAGAAGTTGACTCGGCTGTTGAGGTAGCTCGGGCCTTGGTCGTGTAGGGCTTTGTGTGCGTGGGTGAGGAGGCGGAAGGTGATTCTTTTGTTGATGGGGAGCCAGTGAAGGTCTCTCAGATGTCCGGAGATGTGGCTGGTTCGTGGGATGTCGAGGATGAGTCTGGCTGAGGCGTTCTGGATCCGCTGGAGTCTCTTCTGGAGCTTGGCGGTGGTCCCGGCGTAGAGGGCGTTGCGTAGTCCAGTCGGCTGGTGACGAGGGCCTGGGTGACGGTCTTCCTGGTCTCGGTGGGGATCCACCAGAAGATCTTCCGTAGCATGCGTAGGATGTTGAAGCACGCCGAGGAGACGTTGTTGACTTGCCTGGTCATGGAGAGGGAGGAGTCCAGGATGAAGCCCAGGTTGCGTGCATGGTCTGTCGGTTTGGGTGCGGTGCCCAGGGCGGGGGGCCACCAGGAGTCGTCCCAGGCGGAGGGTGAGGAGCCCAGGATGAGGACCTCCGTCTTGTCCGAGTTCAGTTTCAGGCGGCTGGTCGTCATCCACTCGGCTACCTCTTTCATCCCTTCGTGCAGGTTGGCTCTGGCGGCGGCGGGGTCGTTGGTCAGGGAGAGGATCAGCTGGGTATCGTCGGCGTAGGAGATTATGCTGATGTTGTGTTTGCGTACGATGGCCGCGAGGGGGCTCATGTAGACGTTGAAGAGGGTGGGGCTCAGAGATGATCCTTGGGGGACGCCGCAGATGACTTCGGAGGCCTCTGACTTGTACGGTGGTAGGCGGACTCTCTGTGTTCTTCCGTCGAGGAAGGAGATCATCCATTCCAGCGCCTTGTCCTGGATTCCGATGTTGCTGAGGCGCCGTACTAGGGTGCGGTGGCAGACCGTGTCGAATGCCGCGGAGAGGTCTAGGAGGATGAGGGCCGCTGTTTCTCCATTGTCCATGAGGGCTCGGATGTCATCGGTGGCGGCGATGAGGGCGGTCTCGGTGCTGTGGTTGGCTCGGAAGCCGGACTGTGAGGGGTCGAGGGATCCGTTCATCTCGAGGAAGGCGGCCATCTGCTTGTTGACGGTCTTCTCGATGACTTTGGCTGGAAACGGGAGGAGCGAGATGGGGCGGTAATTCTTGAGGTCGGTGGGGTCCGCTGTTGGTTTCTTGAGTAGAGCGCTGAGTTCGGCGGGTTTCCAGCTCTCAGGGAAGATGGTGGTGTCGAAGGATGTGTTGATGATGTCTCGCAGGTGGGGTGCGATGACAGAGTCGGCCTTGTTGAAGACGTGGTGAGGGCAGGGGTCGGTCGGTGATCCGGAGTGGATGGAGTTCCTCGTGCGGATGGTGTCTTCGGTGCTGATCAGGGTCCAGGCGTGGAGAGTGGTGGTGGGGGGTGGTTTTTCGGTCATGGTTTGCGTTGGTTGGTTGTTGAAGCGGTTGTGTATGTCCGCGATCTTGTTGTGGAAGTATGAAGCGAGGGAGTTGCAGAGGTCTTGCGATGGGGTGATGTCGTTGTTTCCTGCGCTGGGGTTGGAAAGCTCTTTCACGATGTTGAAGAGTTCCTTGCAGTTGTGTGCGTTGTTGTCCAACCGGTCCTTGAATGCTGTTTTCTTGGCGGCGCTGATCAGCTGGTGGTGTTTCCGGGTGGCAAGTTTGAAGGAGGTCCTGTTGTCTGGTGTCGGTTCCCTTCTCCAGACTTTCTCGAGGGCTCGGCAGTTCTTCTTGGAGCTCTTTAGTTCGTCGGTGAACCATGGGGCCTTCTTGCTGCCGGGTCTGCTAGGCGGGGTCCTCAGTGGGGCGAGTTTGTCCGCGCAGTTGCTGATCCACTTTGTGAGGTTGTCGGCAGCCTGGCTGGGGTTCGCTGAGCTGGCAGGAGGGTGCTGGCTCAGGGAGGTGGCGAGCTGGTCTGCTGTGATCTTGTTCCAGCTTCTGCGGGCGGCCTGTTGCTGGTGTTGGTGGGTCGTTGTTCTCTTGAAGGTGAAGTGGACGCAGCTGTGGTCCGTCCATTGAAGCTCTGTGGCGTGGCTGAAGTCGATGTCTGTGCTGGAAGAGAAGACTGCGTCGAGTGTGTGTCCGGCGAGGTGGGTGGGGGTGGACACCAGTTGCTTGAGTCCCAGGTTGGCGAGGTTGTCGAGCAGGGTGCTGGTGTTGCGGTCGTTGTTGTTCTCCAGATGGAAGTTGAGGTCTCCCAGGAGGATGTAGTCAGCGGAGGGGAGGGCATGCGGGCTGACGAAGTTGGCGATGTCCTCGCTGAATTGCGTGCGTGGTCCAGGGGGTCAGTAGATCAGGGTGCCTCTGAGGGTGGTGTTCGGGTTGGTGTGGATCTGGAAATGCAGGTGTTCGGCGCTGGTCAGAGTGTTGTCGGTGCTGGTCGTGAGACGGATGGTACTCCTGTGGATGATGGCGATGCCTCCTCCCATCTGGTTGGCGTTTCGGTCCCTCCGGACGATCTTGTAGCCCTCTGGGATGGCGATGGCGATGTCAGACGCTGAAGAGGCGTTCATCCAGGTCTCCGTGAGGAAGGCAACGTCAGGGGCTGTGGCGTCTAGGAGGTTCCAGAGTTCGATGGCGTGTCTGTGGACGGAGCGGGTGTTGAGCAGGATGCACTTGAGGTGGGTGCTGCTGGTGTTCGACTTGGCGGGTGCTGGTGCGGGGCAGGTCCGGGTGCAGGTGAACCTGCAGGCGTGGCAGCTGAAAGGTCCGTGGGTACGTCGTGGAGTGGCTTGGTGGCAGTCTGGAAGTCGGCCGGTGTTGAGTGCGATGAGGGTGGCGGCGGAGTACGTCAGGCGGGTAGGTCGGGGTCTTCGTGGGCCAGGGGTCCTGGCGCTGGGCGCGGTCCGGTCGCGGACGGGCTTACCTTTGGCGCGCCTTCGGCGCACAATCGGCGCGCCCGCTGCGCGTTCGCACGGTCGCCATTTAAGGCGAAGTGCGCGGGTGGGCGGAGCAGCTGGGAGGCGGGAGCGGGGAGGGAACAGAAGAGAAAAGGGGCGTGGCCACAGGCGGTGGCGGGAGGCGGGAAGCGGGGAGGGAGAGCGGAGGGCGGCGAGGTAGGCGGGCAAACAGGAAGGACATTGGACACGGCAAAGAGGATAAAATTACAATTAACAGGCACAAATGGAGGGAAAAATAAGGCAAAAACAGGAAGGAAAAACGATGGTACAGCACAAGGGAATACAGGCACAATAGACGGGCAAAACAGAGGAAAAACAGCTAAAAAAGCGATCGGACGGCACAGAGAAAAACAAGCACAAATTTTGGGCACAAACACTGGCAAAACCAGAGGGGAACGGCCAGGCGTCAGCGAGGCCGGCGGCGAGGCAGAAGGCAGGCAGAGGGAGACACACGCAGCAGCTGGTGGCCGTGCGGCGCGGGGGTGTCCCACAAGTGGGTCACACTCACCTGCGTCGCACGGTCGCCATTTAAGGCCAAGTGCGCGGGTGGGCGGAGCAGCTGGGAGGCGGGAGCGGGGAGGGAACAGAAGAGAAAAGGGGCGTGGCCACAGGCGGTGGCGGGAGGCGGGAGGCGGGAAGCGGGGAGGGAGAGCGGAGGGCGGCGAGGTAGGCGGGCAAACAGGAAGGACACTGGACACGGCAAAGAGGATAAAATTACAATTAACAGGCACAAATGGAGGGAAAAATAAGGCAAAAACAGGAAGGAAAAACGATGGTACAGCACAAGGGAATACAGGCACAATAGGCGGGCAAAACAGAGGAAAAACAGCTAAAAAAGCGATCGGACGGCACAGAGAAAAACAAGCACAAATTTTGGGCACAAACACTGGCAAAACCAGAGGGGAACGGCCAGGCGTCAGCGAGGCCGGCGGCGAGGCAGAAGGCAGGCAGAGGGAGACACACGCAGCAGCATGTGGCCGTGCGGCGCGGGGGTGTCCCACAAGTGGGTCACACTCACCTGCGTCGCACGGTCGCCAATGATGTGAGCAGGCGGTTGTGTGACTGAGTTATAATAAATGGGCATGTTAGAAGATTGATGTTAAGTGAATTTTATAAGCAATTAGCTTTGCAGATGTGAGTGCGGGGATAAGTGATCCAGCCTGAAGTGGCGTTATGGTACAAGTGTTTCTGCCTAAATAGATGGCTTGGTAATTACGTTCTGAATTGTATTGTATGGTTAATAGTAGGCAATGGTACATGGATTGTAACAAGTAAATTGCAAGTCTATGTAGGAGGAGTGAGCAGTGTCGCAATTGTTCAAATGTTGATCTAGTGGTGTGTGCAAGTGAAGCCTAGTAACTTCTGGGAATGGTTAGCGAGGGGTGATGTAAGTGGGTATGGTAAATACTTCTGGTGTAACAAAAATTTGTGGCTAAGTGGTGTAGGGGAAAGGGTGGTGTTGACTGGATGTTGACATGTAGTCAGAGCATCTTAAGAGTTACTGAGTGATACCAGTACTAATCAGTGTTAAGAAGCTTAGTGGCCCGGGCTATATGTCAAAGGCTTAGCAAAGTGACAAGGGAAGATGTGAGTGGTGTTAATAGGCATAGGAGTCGTTTTTGGAATAAGGGGAAATGATCTCACTCCCCATCATTATGGACACTTTCTCAATCCTGAGCTTCTAAAGTACACATTTTTGATACATGGTATAATAGTCTAATTAGTTCACTGGAAGCAACTCAGGACTGCAAGACATAAGATCGTAGAGGACTGGAAACCGTATGCAAAATGCCATGGAATAAAGTGAAATAACTGGTTTCGCCCTGATTGGCTGAGATTAATTTAAGCATTTCATCCATCACTTTTTTGTGTTCTTCACTGTGTCGTCCAGACATTCTGCTATACCTGGCTAAAGAACCCTAACTTGGACAAAACTGGTCCTGAGTTGCTTGTGTTCCGGTTAAGGGGGGGCTCTGGCTTGGTAGTTCAAGCTCAACTGTTCCCACTAGTACAGGGTCAAGACTGATTTGCATATCGCTGGACCGGAGGTGCAATGGTGTGGACAATGAAGATGGATTGGGGTGCGACCCAAGTAATTACCAGTGGCTGAGATTAATTTAAGCATTCCATCTATCACTTTTTGCATACTTGATTATTACATGGGACTGACAGCTGTCTTAGAGTCCGCATATGGAGGACATGTTACTGTGTCAGAAACGTGAAGATATACCATCCATCGTAGGACCAGGTAAAATAGTCAGTGAATTTGACTGCTGGCACTGGTGAGTTAGCCCAGATAATAGATACTTTGCAGTGGAGCTTCTTGATGTGTAATGGAAAGAAGCATACAGAAGGTATTGAAGAAAGCAACAACCATGCATGTCTAAAGGCTACAGAAAAAGGCATGGTGACAATGGAGTTCTCATTCACAGTCAAGGCCCAGCCGAATGACACTTACCCTGAAAAGACACAGGACATGTCTTCTAGCCACCGTATTACCTGTGCTCTCCAACATCCAGCAGCACCTGGTCTCTTCAGACAACATATTTGAATTTTGTAATGGAAGCCTTTTCTTCTTTCAAAACATTGCTTTAACTTTGTATTGAAAAGTTTGGGAGGTGGAGAGTATTTTAAATATCAGCCAGAAACAACTTTTTTTCTACAAATAATCACAATTGTCATGACTTTAATGATTCTACAGGCCATCCTGTCACAAACCCCTTTCACCCCTCTGTCAACTACATCATTGGCTATGTGCTACTTTTGCCCATTCCATAATCAGTTACTGCTCTCTGCTGCCAGTAATTCTGCTAAGTTGAGATCACTCCCTCCACTCTTACCGCAGTCTCTCCCTTCGTGGAAAAAGCACTTTGATGCCTTATCAGGGGTAGTACTCGCTATATAAATCAATTACAATACAATACAGTACAGTGCATGAACTATCATTGTACTAATGTATCATGTATTAAGTAAACACTTTCTGATGTGGGGGTAGGAAGGAAGAGTGGCAAAGGAAGGAAGCAGGCAGATGGAAGTCATGAAAGATGTGCAAGAAGGAAAAACAAAAGGAAGAATGTAATGGGGAAGAGAAGGATGCAAAGGCACACAATGAATTTGAGGAGAACTTGGGAAAACAGAGATAGGGAGTACAAGATTGGAGTGGAACATGGTGAAAGTGAAAAGAGGAGAAGAAATGAGTGAGAGGCAAAGGAAGAAGAGCAGTCCTAGAGGAAAGGGTGTGAATAGAGATAATGAGGAAAAGACGTGAAACTGAAAAATGAAAAGCAGTGAGAATAGGGAGAAAGGGGAAACTCAGAAACAGAGAAGAGCATGAGGGGGAGAAAGATAGAAGAGAGGTGAGAAGGGGAGGAAGAAAAGCTGAGTGTAGTAGAGAAAAAAAGTGTAGCTATGCATTATTAAACAGATAGTTATATTAATATATATGTTGAGGGATGACACGGTAGTAGCATACTTGTCATGCTGCAATAGTGGCTAGTTGTGCTGTCCAATACACACAATGATAATTATTTAAGTGGGTTAAGGTCTGCTGAACTTTAAATATATTTCTGTAGCATCTCCATAGGTGCGCCTGATGCGAGATAATAAAGTGCCAGTAATGCCATCGGGATCAAACTTTGGTGGAGATCGGGTTCTGAATATTGTAAGAGTTATATTACTTGATTAGGCTCGAAAACACATGATTCTACTGCCATCTCTTTCAAAATGAAGTAATTCGGACAGGCTTCCACGTACACCTTAGAAATAATTAAGCACAAAACTAACCCACCTGAGTCTGTTCCACGGTTGTGTTGAGATGTGAACAAATATTACCTGCCCCCCACACACACACACATTTGCTGCAGTGTCTTAAAGTGCCAAGCGCATTCATGCAATCTATTACTGGTTCCATTCGCACATTTTGAAGAACGACAAAGTAATTAAAGCACAGAGGAGCAGTGGACTCCTGCTTCCACCACCGCTCCCAAACAAAGCGCTCCATTTTAGCGCTGAATATTAAAGAGTAGCGGGTTCCCAGCGGGTTCCCGCCTTTGAAGGACAAGGGGGGGCAACAAAGAAGCTTTGGGTCCTATCTCTGACCGGCTTTGACCTCAACAATCTCGCGAAACAGAACAAGTAGCCAGTCAGGTTTGCTTCGTGATGATTTTGGAGGTACCCAGCCTGTCTGTACTGAGTGATCCACAGATTTGTTTAGAGAAGATTTTTATTTTATTTTATTCAAATTTTCATTAACTTATTAGTATGTCTTCAATGGCACATTTATCAAAACAATCAGGTAAACATTCAGACAAAAATGTGCGCAATATATACAAGTGTTGGATCTGTACACAATAAATACTCAAAGTTCAAAGACACCAAAAACAAAGATATATACAAATCAATTGAGACATAAGAAACATTTAACACAAGCACCAGTCCTTCAAATTGTATACCGAAAGACAGGCGGACAAAGGGATTCAAGGATACTGCCTGCCTGTCTCAATAGGCCTGTGATTAGGTGTTTTGAGGATTAGACAACTAGGGAGAGTGAGAATAGTATTATTTATTCCCTAACTGCACCCTTCTTCCTTGTCACAGGCTGGGGGTCAACGCGTTTCTAACCACTGGCGAGTTGTGGGTTCTCCTCAGGACGTGGACTGTGTGAATCCTTTGCTGCAGGAAGCACGCAGGGGCTGCAAAGGTGGTGGGCAGATTCACGAGGTGTGGAATTTCTGAACTTGAGAACGAGTGAGAGACATGTTGAAGATTAGAACGCCCGGTAATTAGTTCGGAGGTCCGGGAGGGGCACTGCTTTCCTTTGATTGGGAATCTGGCGGGAACTGAACTGAATACGTTCCGCGGCCTCCGGCGTGTGGCGTGTCACTTTTTTGGAGGACAAAGGGCAGCGTTTTCCTGGGAACCCAAAGTGTGAGAAGAGGTGGCAAAAATCAAACCGATCGCACTTGCTGCCTCTTCCCCCTGCCCCACAGCTAAAATTCCGAAAAAACAGACAAAATATCTCTTCTGTGCCTCTCTAAAACAGTCTCCCCGAATCTGTACACAGTGACGAAGAATGGGTCCTCAGGGGGAGCGGCGTGAGACGTCTCCCCCTGGGGATATTCGCACACATGGAGCAGTCCACGCTCCGTTTAGTAGAACGTAAGGCAGGGAGGTGCGCATGATAGCATAGGCGAAGAGAAGGCAGTTAGGTGCGCGAGCAAGGCGGAGGCAGCAGGGCGCGTTTCTGAGGAGATCGATAGCTTAGTGAGGTAGTTTTTTCCTTGCTACTTTTTCGTGACAAGGACTGACAACATTATTTCGGAGGCAACAATGGACATGAATGAGAAGCTGGTGAAGCCCTTCGTGTGATTCAGCATCAGGGAGAGAAGATATGCTGTCACAGCCTTTCAGGGAAAAGGAAGGTTTTTTCTGTCAAGGATATGGAGATTTTTGGGTGGGACAGTGAAGATAAAGGTGAAAACTAATCGTTTCTTGAAGAAGAGGGGAACGTCGTTGCTCCAGGTTTAGATGGGACACAGGATATTTATTCCTGCGCGCCCGCCCGCCACCTGTTCCTAGGCAGGAAGTAGGCTGCCCTCAGACACGGACAGTGGGTCTGGGTAGAGCGCTTAAGCCCATTTAAGGATGTCGTAGAAGAGCAGGGAGTGCATAAGACAAGTTCCAGTTATTCACGGGGTTTCTGGCGACCTTTATGATGAATTTATTTTGTGTGTTACACACAAGGTAACATCTGGCAAGGCGGTTCTTTCCAATGTTCCTGCGACACTGGGAGAACTTAATTTCATGGATAATAGCGAATCTGGAGCGGATTTTGTGCGGTTGAGCAGGCCTCTGGAGTGGAGAGCTTTCTCGGCTTTGAAAACCTTTGATGGTGGGGTGGGGGATGGAGCGTCCCAGTACTAGTGTGACGTTGTAGACTGCTATTGATAATTTGGGAGAGCCACAGTTATCAAATCTCAAAGGTTAATAGTAAACATTTTCTGTAGACATCACAGGTAAAAAGGGGAAAGGGGGGGCAATGCAAAAGTCTGTTTATCATTTCAGAGGTCAGGTGCGGACTTCTCTCATAACAACAAACATCGAGTGATTATCAGGAGCGGATGTCTCAGACGGATTTTCAGCAGCGAGTGGAGACTTTACTATACGGTAAGCCCCATTTGTGGGCAGCTTGGGGATGATACGCAGGGGATGAGGCCAGGGGGGGAGATGCAGCCTGGAACAAAGAATATGGTGGATATGAAAGGTAGTAGAGGTGGGTTGTCAGACAGATCAGTATCAAATGGTGTGTTGACACCGTTTAGCACAGTGGGGTTTGTCGGACCACACAATAGGCAATCTGGTATAGCGGAGGGGTTGTCCTCAGATGAAGGGTCTGATAGAACTGTATCCCTTAACATTGAGTGAAGGCTTCCATATATGGGTCTAGCGAAGCCGCTGGAAACTCATTTAACTGACAAAAGTAAACAAAATATGGAATCATGGGTTGGTGTACGTATTCAAAATATTTCACAGAGATATACAAGCTAAAGAGGTGTCAAAGGAAGAGGAATGGGAGTTAGTGCGACGTCCCAGGGTTCCTCGTATAATAGAAAACTGGACTTCGGCTTTTCTGTTATATGCGAGTAATTATGGTGCAAAATATCCTGAGAGATCTGTACCCCCTTTTATAAATGCATGGATATCGTCAAAAGAGCACAATTGCAATTTGGGAGGTATTCATGGTTAAACTATGATGGGGAGTTTTGAACGAGAATCAGTTTATGCGCTGAGAAGACGTGGGGGGGATGTGGATTACGAGCTTTGGCTGCAATGGTTGTCCACGCATCAAACACCTGCAATGACACACATGGCAAGTGGGTTGCCAGTCGTTTGGGGACGGGGGCAAATTTTGGGGACAAGGGATTGCGGGAATTACGATAGGGGACTGTGCCTTAGACAATTATGTAGTCTAAGACATGAGTGTTCGCAGTGTAGGGGGCGACATCCACTTACGCATTGTGGTTCTCCAATGGGAGGCTTTGGCGGTCAACGATTTAATGAGCAGCACAGGTTTCCAGAACTGAGCAGTGGTGCATATAGGGGGAGAGCCTTCGTCACAGTAGGTGGGCTGATAATTTGCGTTATGCAAAGAGTTGCAGGTGGTGTTACCATGCAAATTGGATGCTGAAATAAGCGCAGGAAGGATAGCGGGTCCTTTCACACAATGTCCTTTAGACAGTCCAATGGTGTCCCCACCGGGCGTCATTCCTAAAAAGAAAGAAGGGAGTATAGGGTGATACAACATCTGTCCAGGCCAGAGGGCTGCTCTATCAACGATTTCATCTCGGTAGTAGATACTTTAGTGTCATGCACAACAGTAGATGAGGCAATACACTTGGTGACACTGATGGGTAGCGGAGCAGAGATGGCGAAATGGTGACATCCAATCAGCTTTCAGATTAATGCCCATACACCCTTCAGAATTTGAGTGGCTGGGTATGTTCTTTCAAGGCCATTATTATGTGGTTTGATTTCTGCCGATGGGCTGTGCAGTTTCGTGTGCTCTTTTTGAAACATTTAGTATTTTCATTCAGGGATATTTTCACAAGTATGTACCAAAGGTGCCAGCTGTCATTATTTGGATGATTTCCTATTTGTGGGACAGGCTCAGTCGGGCCATTGCATAATAGCACTGTCTCAATTTTCAAGCATGGACAGAATTTCTGGGGATCATCTTGGCCCCAGAAAAGACGGAAGGGCCAGGTACGATAATGCCTTCCTTAGGAATAGGGATCGATACCTTGGAAATAACAGCGCATCTTCCAGCTCGCATGAAACAAGAAATTTGAGCATTTTTATTGTCAGTGCTGGCTAAGAAGAAAATTGAGTTGCAGCAAGTACAGCACAGGTTAGGCTACTTACACTTTGCTTGTAGAGTAGTGAGGGCAGGAAGAACATGTGTAGGCGTTTGGGCATGGCCTTATCGGGTGCTTTTCTTCCACACCACAGAGTCCGAATTGAGAAAGGCATTAAGGAGGTTTTGAGAGTTTGGCTGTTTTTCCGTGAAAATTTCAATGGTGTCCCTTTGCATTTCGTGGACGATGGTTTTTCTTTGGCAAATTCAGATCTATTCGGATACTGCAGGATCAAGTGGTTTTGTTTTGTTCAGGAAAGGGAGATGGTGCCGGAAGTTGGCTGGAAAATTGGAAGAAACATTGCTGAAGTATTGCTTTCTTGGAACTGTTGTCCTTGCTTGTTGTTTTGTTGGCATGGGGACATGATTTCAGGAACAGATCTGTATTGTTTCATGTCGATGATACCGCAGTGGTCAATCTAGAGAATCATCAAAAGCTGCAATTGCTTAGGTTTTTTCATGCTTTTGAGCTTTAAGTTCAATATGGTCTCAAAGCTAAGCATGTCCTGGGAGTTGACAATTCAGTTGCTGATGCACTCTCTCATTCTCATTGGCAGAAGTTTCGGGCATTGGCGCCAGGGGGCGGAAGTCAGCAAAACGAGGGTACCCCACAACATTTGGGCCCTAGGGGACTGAGGATCGTACAGCTGGTCGGGTATTCCATAACACCTTCGACTAGAAAAAGCATGGGAAGAAATTTTGAGTTATAAGAGTTGTTTATCTGCGGAAGGGTCCACAGGAATAGGTGGTGCATGTACTTGTGATTTTGTCTCATGTTGATAGAAAAAGGTTTATCCCACACAACTATTGCGGGTAAGTTATTGGGTGTTTCAATTTATGGATATCTGTTCTGGGGTTTTGGATCCAGTTGACAACATTTTAGTTGGGGAGATGCTGAGAGGCCTCAAAAAGTAAAAATAAAAATAAAATAAAAAAGTTAGCTTTAAACAGTTTTGGGCTCCTATTATGTTTGACCTATTACAACAACTGTTAAAGCAGCTTTCGGTATGTTGTATGATGTTGGGAAAGGTACAGTTTCAGGTTAGTAATGATTTGGATGTTATTTGGAGCATTTAAGGTCTCGGAGGTTCTGGGTTTGGGCGGGTACCGGGGTCTATGCAATGAAGACGCTTCTGTATTGGGACACAAATTTGTAATCAGGCTTCAAAAAATCAAACACTGATCAGTTAGGCAGGGGCATATGGGTTTTTTCTAAATGGCAGTGGGTTAGAGCATTGCTGCCCGGTACAAGAATGGGTCCAGTTTTCCTTGTCAGGCACTTTTCAAAAGGGTCATATTTTCCTGCATAAAGATGGTGGCAATATAATGAGTGATCAATTTTTGGTGGTATTGCGAGAAACACTAGTGTTAGTAGGTAACGACCCGAAAGACTTTGCCACGCATTTGTTTAGGATTGGGGCTGCTACAGAGCCATTGAGATTGGGTATAGGTGTGGAAATGTTTGCAATGTATTGGCAGATGGAAATCAAATTGTTGCAAACGTTATGTACATAATAATGGGGGTTTTGGATATTTAAAGTTTGTGGCGTTAGGTTCATTTCGGCCTTTCTCTTTAGGTAATGTACGGGGCGCATCTTCCAAATTTTAAAAGCAAACGTGGATGGTGGGTCATTTCTTTTTAAATGAGTGGCTCTTTTTGCAGAGAAGCAAATCTATGGAAGATCGCTCGGTATTCTCAGCGCTGGACATGACTTGGTATGGAAGGGTAAAGGAGGCATGACATGGGAGGACTTGTTCCCGACGCTCATAAAATTGTTTCATTTAAGAGGTTGTCCTGATTATCTGATTATCCACCTAGGAGAGAATGATTTAGTGATTCTCTCTGGTTTAACGCTAATCAAAAAGATGCAATTGGATTTAGCTGTTTAAAAAAAAAAAACACTTGGCCAAGCACTCGCTTGATTTGGACTGAATTTGTTTATAGACAGTCATGGAGAAAAGCAAGGTGTCATGCAGCAGTCGAGAAAGCTAGAAAGACGCTGAATAAAGAGTATTTTTTGTTCAGTAATGCAGATAAAATGTATTGCTTATGACAATATCACAAGTACGGAAAGTCACATTTTTCGAAGGGACAGAGTACATTTATCGCCTCTAGGTGTAGCTTACTATTTTATGGAAATCACGGACATTTTGGCTCAAGAGTTACAAGTCAATTTATGGTGCGATTCCAAATTCTAATTCCTTTCAGCCAGGAAAAAGGAGGGGGGGGGGGACCAGGAAAACTCTTTGGTTTTCCTGGGTGGCGTAAATCAGGGCAGGAGAAGTCTAGAGCAGGCTTGTCCAGTCCTTAGCGGGAGGGGATAGGGGGAGTTTATGGAGAACAATTGAGGGGAAGAATGTGAAGAAAATGTTGGGGAAGTTTTAATTCAGTATTGTGACACAAGAAAATGATATTGATGGTTTTGGTGAAATGTTATATATATATATATATTTACAAATTTAAGATGACAAATGGTTTTGGTCTTTATTCCAAATTGCATCATATAATAAATAAATGGTTATCTGATGGGATTTCACACGTCTTGAATAAAGTGGCCTTTTATGCTACAAAGAATTTGTCTGGTCTTGATTATGTGTGCAAGAACTTTCTCTGATTCCAGTCAGTTCCCAGCAGCCTGCGCCTCAACTTCTGCTTCCGTCTGATGAAGAGGAGCCACTACTGTGTAGTTTAGGAAATAGAGAAAGGACTAAAAAACGGTATTACGGGTGTGCAGTCATCAAGCACTGGCAATGACAACCTAGGTACTTGCCTCATACAATGCAAAGGTAGGCGAGCCTACAAATTACTCTACGCAGCTGGTGAGCATCAGAATTAATGTGGAGGACTTTCGGCCACGACGAGGCGGCCATGTTGCTAAGATAGCATGTGTAACATAGCAGTTTGTAACAGCGCACATAATGTGACACAGCGCAATGTGTGTGATGAAATCTGTGAGTGCGTATCTGTGACCGTGTGTGCATAAGGCCATGTGAAAGTGTGTGTGTGACATCGTCACTGATTCTGTGAGTATCAGTGTGCACTAAAGTACACGTGACAATGTGTTGCTTTTTTGCCGTATGCGTTCGAATGATTGTCGTATACCTTTCATTGTTAAGTACTGCTTTATCCCACACACTGGAAGTGCTTGCAGACTTGTGCCAGGGCGTACTTGTGTTTTATGTTTTTCGGCGGCTTGAGACCTTCATTATAAGAACACTTAATATCACAAGTCAGTCTTTCGGCGAGGGCAGTACTTTGTGTCACTGACATAGGTCAGATCTAATTACGTTTTTCGACGGGGAGGAAGGAAGCAGAGTGGTGCAAAGATACCGTGCATAAACAAGTTTGTGCATTAGATGCAGACATTTCAACCCTCCCGATTCAGACGGAGACTAACGATTTCTAAGGCTAGTCTCCCGCCTCCCGATTGCTGCAAGCCAAAACCCTAGTCCTCGGGGTGTCAGCTGACAGGGCTAGGTATTGTGTAACGTGCTAATTCTTCTTTCCATAGTCACATTGGCATGCAGGGGCTCTAGAAGGGGTGATAAACAAACATAGCTTCATTAACAAGCGAATGGTCTTTTAAAGACTTTAAGAAGTCTTTTAAAGACCCGTGAAGTAAAGGGGGACACCTGTATGTGCCCGGTAAGCTGTTTCAGCCTGGGCTGCCACACAGTGGGGTGGGGTGGAGGGATGTTGTGTCTGCCAACAACCTGACAGGCTAGTGCACAACATTTGCATCTCACCCTCTCTCTGCCTGCCATTGCGCTCCATGCTTATGAAAGGGAAGAATAAAACGTGCATGTGCGTTTCATATGTCCGATCCTGCAGCAGCCACTTCCAAAGCCCATTCATGACAGTAACCAGATTCAAGACCCCACTGCCCATTTGTTGCGGACGAACTGCCTGCCATATGCTGCAAGTGACAATACGAAGAGGCTGCTCCCGTGGAAGACTAGGGTATCCTCATGATATGCAGGCCTGCAGTTTGCGGTTGCAGCGTGCAGTGCTGCTATAATGAAAACATTATTGGGTGGCTGAGAAAAAAAAGATTACGTGCAGCGTGCCGATTACTGGCAAAATCCTTCCCCCGTAGCGACGTAATCCTAAAAGCTGGTAGAAATGAAAAGATAAAAGGAGGAATAACCATAGCCTTCCCTTTCAGAACAACCCGGCGATCGACTGATCATTATAATGCTCCGCAAACGGCACGGAATACTAAAGTAACTTTTGGCACTACCAGATGTGCGCTGTGTTTCACCGATGGGATCACGTTTCATGTTGTGGGCCACCTGCTGGTGACACTGTATAATATGGAGTGTCCCGTCAGGTTCTAGTAACCTCTGCCCTTCAGCTACCTTTGGGCTTCCTTTCTCACTATCTGCGATGCCGAAGAACTCGTTCTCAACCTTTTTTTTTAGATCAGGATTCCACACAAACTCTTGTCTGATTTTTAATACATTCGTCAAATTATGAATTTCTGAAGAAAAATTCTTAATAAAATCTCAATCAATCCTAAGAAGGCCCTGAGTTTTTCCTTCGAGGTTGGAAAGGGTGCTTCCTTAATAGCCTTGATTAAATACATTTTTCGGTAGAATTCCTGTACCCCCTACTTCATGGCCAAGGTAAGTAACAGAGCTCATGGCAAACCTACACTTTATTAACTCTGCTGTTAACCCACAATCTGAAAGCTTCCCTAGAACTATGTCTAGTTTCTTATCATGTTCACATCTGTCTCGACCCATCACAAGAATATCATCCTGGAAGTTTGTGCCCCCTTTGATGCCCTTAAATATCTTATACATCAACCTTTGGAAGACAGCCGCGGCTGGCGCTAACCCAAAGGGCATACGTACAAATCTATAGCACCCAAAGGGGGTTATAAACGCCGTCAAATTCTTACTTCCAGGATGTAGTAAAATTTGGTGATAGGCCAAGGTTAAATCGATCGTGGAAAACCACTTAATTCCTTGTGACTGAGCTAATAGTTCATCTATCCTTGGGAGTGGAAACTTATCGACCACAATACTTTTATTAAGATCCCTTAAATCGATGCAGAGACGGAGCCGGCCATCGGATTTCCTGGCCACGACCAATAGGGTCAACCATCCGCTACACTCCACAGGCTCAATTATGCCTTTTCCTTCCAAGGCATCCAATTCAGCCAAGACTGCATTTCTTACAGCCAAGGGAATATTCCTAGCTCTTGCGAAATTGGAACTGCCCCATCCTTAAGAATAATCTTATGCACAAAACCATTAAGTTTCCCTACCTTACCTGAAAATACACTAGGAAACTTAATCTTAAGTGCATCAATAACAGACTGTTTTTGGTCTTGAAGCAGCAAGACTTGATCTTTCCTATTCGGATCGAGATTGATGCCTAAGGCACCCTGATCCCTCCAGCCTAAAACTGAAGGGCCCTTGTCGGCTACATACAGTTTGCCAGAAGCTGATCTCCCTATGAATTCAAAGTTAACAATGGTAAAACCCACCATGGGAATTTCTTCCCCAGTAAATGTCACAGGATGAATGTCAGTGGGCTCTAACACTTTGTTTATAACTTGCTGAAAATTTTCTTCCCATATGTTCTTTTGAATGATTGTATACGGAGAACCAGAGTCCGCAATGATCTCCAAAGACACCCCATCAATAACTATATTACAACGAGGTTTCTTCGAGAATTGAGACTCTACCCCTAAGACAATGTTATTATGCATTTCTTCTCTGTCAACACACAAGACACCATCTTCATTCAAAGATACGTTATCATCCATGTCATCATTCCATTGTCCCAAACACCCATGACTTGTTTTTGTCCAGACTTATTGAGTCACCTCCTGCACATTTTTGCAAAGTGACCAGCAACTCCACAAAACGAGCATTTGGATTTCCAAGCTGGACAACTTTTGTCTTTGGCATAGTGACCCTTATTGCCACATCTGAAGCATGTAGGTATTCTATCACCTAAACTTCTATCATGAGGTAAGGATTTAGGTTTAAGGGGATCTTTAATATTAGGTTTCTTATTCTCTACTTTCTGGTTGCCAGGCACCTTACCTACCACTTCACTCTCTTTCTTTAAGGCTGCTTTGGCACACCTCTTAGACATTTCTGCCTTTTTTTATCAAGGCAGTAATTTCAGATAATGGAGATTCCCCCACCACCCAGAGTTTCTCTTGAATACCATTATAAGCAGAATGCATTACAAGTTGATCTCTGATGAAATCATCATGCAAATTATCAAATTTACAAGTAATCGCCAATTTATTTAGGGCAGCAACATAGTCCTCAACAGTTTCATTGGTCCCTTGTTTCATCTAGAAGAATGTAAATGCCTACACAAACTATGGGGTGATAATGCAAATCAAGATCCTCCAATGCTTCAAAGACATCAGTGCTGCTGGCTCTGACTTTCTTCTCCATTTGATAGTAAACACGTAAACCCTCAGCACCCAGATTGTGTAGGAGTAACTTTTTCTTCCTTGCTGCAGAATAAGAGTCTTCACTCTCCTCCTCTAAAACTTAAATATAGTTAAAAAAAATTGTCTTTCCACTCTGGCCCTTTTAAAATAGGCTCACCTGGATGTGCCAAGAATGGAATTGGAGCAGTAATACCAGAATTAGTAGTGCTCATCTTAAACTAAACCCAGAAGCAGTGAAAGAAAGAGAAAAATAAAAGAAGATAAGAAATTAGATAATAGCGAGGAAAAATAATTAATAAAGAATACTAAGCAATGTATCCAATGAATACACAGTAGTTGCCCTCAACTGTTCCGAACTTTGAAGAAGAAAAATACAACGTAGAAAGGTAAAAAAAAATGAATACCAATGTTAAACGTTGCTCGCTTTGCCCTGAAATCCCTCTGTGTAGAAAGAAGATTGCGGTGAAACGCGTGATACGTGGTAGTAAGGATGTGCTTATCACCGCTCAGTTTATCCTGAAATGCCTCTATATAGGAAGAAGATCGAGTGACAGGCACGATACACGGTGGAAAAGGTGTGCGTATCACCGCGAGGTTCGTAACAAGCAGGCAACAAAATGGCGGCCTGCAACGTGCTGCGCGCTGACGTAAGAGCGTAAGGACGTTTGCGGTGACGAGGCTCCAAAGAACGCAGGTCTCGGGGAGAAGCTCTGCATTCTACACACGCGTGGAGCACTCACGAGAACACAGCAGACTTCTACGGAGCTCTCTCGCGCCTCCAACGGACATCCAAGTTCAAAGTAAGTAAAACAGGAAACAGTACCTTAAAAACATGAATCCATGGTGAGCGCAAAGTATAGGCACAAGTCTGAAGGTCATAATAATTCCCAGTCTTCACAGCAGATGCGAGCAAACGAAGAGAAAAAAAAAAAATTCCTCTGCCTCTGCCTGTTGAAACGAGGAAGGTGTAGATTCCAGTAAGTGGTATCCCAAAACGTAGCCAAAATTGTAGAGATGACTAGTACAGGAATCGAGTTGTAAGAAGATTTAATGCAGGAACAGACAGGTACATCCACCACAGAGCACAGCCAGCATTCAACTGACTCTGAGTGTAACATTCTAGAACCAGTGGCATCTAGTTACTAAGAAACAGGTAACCTAGATACCACAATCCACAACAGCTTCAACAACCAGACCCCCCTGACAGCCACCGACACCTCAGACTCACTGCCCCCAGCAACACCGACCTCCTGCTCTCCATCACCCACATCAATGGTGACGACACCATCAAAACAATAAACACCATCCACTCTGGCTCACCGTCCAACCCCTGCCCGCAACACATCTTCAACAAAGCAAGCTCCATCATCGCACCCCACCTCCAGAAATTCAATGAGATTTGGAAGCACGCCGAGATCAATGCCTTACACAAGAAACCCAAGGCAGACCATAAGAACCTCAAGAACTTCAGGCTCATCTCCCTACTCACGTTCCTGGCTAAAGTCAGTGAGAAGATTGTCAACAGGCAAATGACATGCTTCCTTGAGGAGAACAATGCTCTGGACTCGTGCCAAGCTACCTATGCCTACACTGAAAAGGATTGTGGATACTGCTTTGCCAGGGCGCACACCAAAGTCTGCCAGGATCCCTTATTCTAACATTGGTGATCAGCGGTGAGGATAGGATTTGTGTTTGTGCAGTGCGGTGCAGTAATTTGGTGACCACTACCATCCCAAATCTACGACCAATTCAAATAATTTCTCCCTTATTGGCCTTTTTGGTTTTTCCTAATTCATGTGTACTGGTTATTGTGTCAGTGGCCCCCACCTGCAAAGATGGAATTCGAGCTGGCCAACCTCGTCAGCTACACCATGGACTAGCTCAAGGAGTTTTGTCAGGAGAGGAGGTTGCCTGCTAAGAGGAGCACTGAAGAGGAAGTCTCTGGTAACTCACCAGGAAAAGAAGTCATCACCAACAACCTTAAACAAATATGTAAAGATGACCATTTCTTCCTGCTTGCAGAATGTTGAGGCCTGTGATGCTAGACCTGTTCATGGAATATCCATAGTGGGAATAGCTGTTTACAGGCTAGATGCTTAGTAGCTTCTCTTACTTATTTTCAGGGCTACGACATCCAAATCTGTTGCTTGCCACATTTTAGACCTGGCAGTAGCGATTCTTCATATTTTTGAACCAGGGTTGTTTTGTTGCATTGCCCGAATAAAGGAATCCAATAAATACATATGTTGCAATACAGTAGAAGTTTGCAGGAGGTTATGATATGTTTACTTCCGGGACTTCTGCGTCATTCATACTCCTTCCTCTTTTGAGTAATTAAGTCTTACTTCCAAACAAGTGGCTATTTGTTATTGATCCATAAAGTATCGGGTAAAATTATAAGGGAGTATAAGGGATGGGCAGCCTTGATGGTTCCCCTAAGAAGGTGGGGGACTAAATAGAAGGTACAGGGTAAGTGGAAAGACTGATTTATATTTCTTTCATTTGAGTAACGAAATGTATGTCTTGCATGCATCCCATCTGATTGAGAATTCCGAACGATGTGGATCTGCCAGAAGTAAACTTTCATTCTGTGCACCTGGTTTCATCATAGCTAAACTTTGTGAGGGAACAGTCAAGAACTGCCTACGGGTGGGGATGACAAATGGGAAAGGACATGTGTACGAACTCCAAAATAGTGGTGTATGGGTGTAGAGTGTGCTTACATCAGTTGAAGAAAGTGTATTGCAGTGGGAGAGCCCATTATGGGTTGGTTGAGGAAGATAAGACATTAGTAAGCATAAGGTAAATTATTAACTCAAATAATTTGTACAGAAATTGCATTATTATGATTTGCCTGGATGGAGTAATGTGGATGTGCCATGTATGGAAAATATACTGTGGACTTGGATCCAATGATACTAGTTCTTTATCCTGTTTGGTGTTCAGTACTCTTGGTGTGTTCCTTACATATACGGTTATTGAATTTATAAATTGCTCACTCTTAAGCACCTACACATAGAAATCAAATATTAGTAGAAAATGTATAGATTCATGAAAGTTCTTTGGAGGTAATTTTCTTTACAAATGAGAGGTTCTTACACAAACTGTGTAATGGCCAGTCTATAATAAACATGCAGCAGCCCAGGAAATGTCTATCAAATCAGCATCATTGCAAGAAAAAGAAAATATTCTATTGTCCAGTATTTCGGCCAAAACACTGACTTAGACCAGGATTTAGAATTTGGTAGATGGGATACTCCATCAGAAATGTGACTGATATCTAATCTGTGATATTACCAATGTCATAGAATATAATGTAACTCTAAATCTCGCCTTTAGTTTCCTGCTACGGATTCGACAGTCCATCATCTAAAGCAGTTTTATTAGTGAAATGAATCATATTCACCAAAACTTACAAAATGGTGTAGCCAGTGATACTTCTAAGGGACCTATGATTTTTGAGGGCCCATTAGCACATCTGATCCAATATGATTCCACCAGGAGTACGGGTTGTTTAGAATTTAAGTGGTAAACAAGGGGGAAGTCATTCAGGATTTTTTAATAAAGTTTTTAACACAAAATCGAACTTAGCAAAGATTGCTTCCTTTGTGATTATTGAACTTCATGGAGATTCATGAGTTCCCTTTTCCTACGTACTAGTGTAGTAGTGGTAGTGGTTTTAGTAGTAGAAGTAGAAGTATAGTACTACTGGTAGTAGTGGTAGTAGTAGTAGTGGTAAAAGTAGCAATAGTAGTAGTGGTGTAGTAAGGCGTATAAGTCAATTGTCGACAATTGCTAAATTAGCATGAGCTTTGCTGCCATGAACCTGCTTTTGGGCACAAAACTGCAAGCATCTATTTCGCAATACTTATTTGTGCCCCTTTTTTACATGAGAACTGTCTGCTTTGCAGGTTCTTTGCTGTGATGTGCTTAGTCTGCACACGATGTTAAAGGTTAAACAACAATGCCCCTTGTTATTCTGTTCTGATCTGTCCCTCACACCTAGGCATAACAGGATACACACAGCTGCACCTCTGCAAATCGTGTACTTTAATATTGCAAACACAAGCTGTTTTTACACAGATGGAGGGACACCTTTCGAGAGAGAAGACCCGTGTTGGTCCTGCGGTGTGAACATTGCATCTAGACCTTGAGGTATGGGGTCTACTGACAAAACCCAGTGGTCTTCTGTTTTATAATAAAGTATCTCTTGTCATGGGGAGAGTGGTTAGGTCATTCCGTCCTTTTCCATTGTTTTCCATAACATGACATCACCATTTGTAGTCCATGGAATTGTAACAATGCTGACTATATTGCATTGATGTATTCTGCTGCTAGTATTGGCTTGTGTACTGCACCATAGAGCGCGTTTGTTGAAATAAACATTTTAAACTATGCTGCGTCTCTGATTACTCGCACTGTAGACAAGTATGAGTGGCTAAGCAAAAGAGTGTCTGGCTCCCGCGATTCCCAAGATAGAGTGACGTGTTCTGGGTTATCTAATCATTGGTAGCTTCGCTGTTGACAGAGAACAAATGATACACTATAGCTAGTCGGTAAGGGATTTTGGGTACGGATGTGTTAGGTTGGTACACCACCTATTCACTGAGGTCCTGTTTTCCTGTGCATAGTTCTGTCATATGGTTACTGCGTTTCTATATCTTGTGTTAAGTTAGCATGAGTTTATTAAATGTTTAAACAACATATTTTCCTTCGGGTTCAGTTTGCACACGACACCTAATTGTTATTGTAGCTTTCAACCTAGACGAAAGATGTGATTTATTTGAGAATAATATGTTATTGCTCTGATATCAGTCGTGCTTGGTACAACTGTCTGCACACTGAGAACTGCACCCTCTAAGAATAACCTAACACAAGGTTGCTGAAAGAATGATCCTCGCACCACATTAGACATAACACAAATAATGTTACTGCCAACATTGGGCTCTACGCGGGTTTAAGATAGAGTTACAGGGAATGAATCAACACACTTGATGCTTCGCATGCAGAGAGCTGGTAGCTGTTGATGTGATCTGCTCCTACTAACCATTAGAGGTATGGGCCCGCCCTGCTAAAAACCCAAATGAGACCTTCCTAGATATAATATAGTATTCTAAATAGGGTACGCGAAATATAGGTGATACAGAATTTCTATAGATTTTGCATTATAATATGCTATCACCGTTCGCTTATTATGGACTAGTGACTATGCTGATAACTCTGATTTTTATAATATGTATGTTGATATTATATAAGATACTGCGTTTGAGGACCTTGCATTGAAAAATAAACATTTCAAACTTGCACGTGTGTTCTTTGACTCCCCGTTTTGGTTGTAATGATTATATAACGAAAGAGTGTTCATGTGTTCCACGATACCTGAGGTACCCTAAGTTCATGTTCTAGATTGTCTAAGTTATTGGGAAGTTATTAGTACCAATGAGACACTGTAGCTAGCTTGGTAAGGGGATTTCTGATACTAAGGCGAGTTTTGGGTCACCCTAACTCACCCAGGTTCTAGATCTCTGTGCACAGTTCTGTGGGAGAACAGAAACCCTGCTACATGGCGCCCATACGTTGTTGGCCTTATATCATGACACTCGAGTAGTATATCATTCAAACCTGAACCCCTTCATTCCCGTTTCCGGAAAACGGTGGTGTCGGACAACCTACCTATTTTTGACATAGGTCTTTTTCAAGCTTGAATTAATTTAAAAACGGTTTCTTTGAATTACTACCCAGTTGTGCTACAAAGTATACTTTGTTTTTCCGAGCTCCAGTGCTGACATGGCACAAGCAGTGGACATCCCGCAGCATAGTCGCATTGCGGTGCGTGACCACTTGCGGGCTTTTAATGTCCCTGTGGAAGGCTTGGCTGTGGTTCTGGTGGTGAGTGCGGAACATGCTTACCCGTACGAACTATTTTGTTCGTGGGTGACATTTCCGGCAGTGGACGCTAATTCTGGAGTGTTCCATACATACACTGCTACAGCTGTACCGGCTGAGTATGCTCCGTACAGAGCACTAGAGGTTGCTATTGATGCTTGGCAGCATGGAGTTTGGTTTGGTGGCGCCCTACCACACGCTTTAACCGCTCCGAGGTTGGGTCCTTTGTCCATTCCGGGCACTAATTGGCCCGCTTTGGCTGGATTCACTCCTCACCCTAATCGTGCCACTTGTAACGTGGCTGATCTGCGGCGGCTTCATGAAGTCGCAGTGTCTGTGATTAGAGCGCTTGTTCATTACATGAGCCGTAATGTTCAGGACGCAGCCCCTAGGGGTGCGCAGCTTCGTGCAGAACAGGCTGGTTTGAAAATCAATCCTGTCATGGTGAATTCAGTGATGGGCAAAAAGCCCCAGGACAAGGATGATTTTCCGTTTTGGCTTGCAGAGAAATTCGGCCAGCTGGAAGCTGTGTTTCCTAATACGAATCCTGGTGACAAACACAGGATTCTTACGCTTAGTTTACCGAAAGATTTGGCACCTGAACTTGTTGACTGTGAGACCTGGGGTAAGACTTTTGCAGCGGTCTATTTGAGGTGCTATGGCACCCCGTCTGTGACCAATCTGGGTGCGGTCCTTAAACGTTTACAAGATGACCACGGACCGGAGTCGGCGGTTGAATTGGGTATGCGCGTGTGTGGCACCTTTGATGTAGTTTGCGATCTGATCCTTGCAAATGTCAAGGGGGATGCAGTGAAGTTTCAGGTTGCTAACGCTTTAGCATTAATTCCCGAGGCCGAGAAACCCCGTCAGTTGGCAAGGATAATTGTGGCCGCTTATTAAACGGTTGGCCGCAATGCGAAGGGTCTTAAGGCTTTTCCTGATAAAGAGAAAAAGC
Source organism: Lissotriton vulgaris (assembly GCF_964263255.1). NCBI lineage: Eukaryota > Metazoa > Chordata > Amphibia > Caudata > Salamandridae > Lissotriton > Lissotriton vulgaris. The sequence goes on along the minus strand of NC_141695.1, from coordinate 180,859,318 downwards.
AGCCCCAGGGTCAGTCTTCAGAAACTAGTGGTCAACAAAAGCCCAAGAAACAGAATTGGCCTAAAAAGCAGAATCAGGGTAAGCAACAACAACAACAAACACAGGTTTCTGCTCGAGTTTATGATTTGCGCAATCGCGCGATGATTATATCACCTGAAAGGTTTCAGGCTTCTGACCAACGCTCTCCCTGTTCCTTTCAGGACTCATCGCCTCCGTCAACCGGTGGTGGAGGGGGCGGCAGGGGCCGGGGTGGCCAGCAAGGACGTGGTCAGCCCCGCCCGCGTAACGGTGGAGACCAGCAGGAAGGCGCTATGCCCAAGAGACCACAGTTTGCCACGAAGAAAGTCGCCGCCCTGACAGCGCATCGATATGCCCCAGATAGTGAGAACGCGGCTTCGGAATCTGACGTGGGCTCTGACCTTGCTGGACAGCGCGGCAGAGATTACCATAGTGAGAGAGGCCCTCCATCCACTGTTGAAGGTGACAGCGACTGACACTTATGTTGTAATTGAAACTGCTGATACGCATGTTGCTCCCCCTGAACGTCTTTTTGAAATTGTCCTGTTAATAGAAGGTGACATGCAGCGAACTGTAAAAGGGGTATTTTGGGAAAATCTCTCGTCTACGTATGACATTTTGCTTTCGGAGGCTGACTGGCCCCCACCTTTTGTTCTCGCAGCTCCGCGAGGGGAGGAGGTGATCCTCCCCAGTTTCGCGCACACTGTATCGAGAGTGGAGGCGCTGCATTTTGCAGAAGAGTGGGCTCTGGCGCTTGCGCCGGCTGTGTACCGCAATCAGTGTGGCTGGGATAAATTGTCTCCAAGCCACGAGATTCCGTTACGGTCTCAGCCGCAGCCTCAACCTCAATATCCCATTCGGCGTGAATCCAAAGCTTCAGTCGCGGCTATCCTTGAACAATTGAAATATCAAGGTGTAATTGAAACGTGTGTGTCACCGATGAATAACCCCCTTTTCACTGTAAACAAGCCGGACGGCTCATATCGTTTGGTTTTGGATTATAGGCATTTAAACTCGCATTGCCGTAACTGCGCAGTACAGAATACTCATGGCTCTGCTTTAGTGAATAGTCTTGAGCGTAAACGGTTCAAAACCACGCTTGACATTTCCAATTGTTTTTATGCCCATAGATTAGACGGTCTAAGTTCCCAATGGACCAGCTTTACATGCGGCGGTTTGCAAAAAATGTTTCGGCGTCTCCCAATGGGCTATAAGAATAGTCCTGGAGTATTCTCCGCCCGCATTGTCTCTCTTTTAGAGGGCTTCGACCCAGTTGCTTGTTCGTATGTGGATCACATTTATCTCACAGACGACGATCTTTGGGAGCATCTGTGTCGAGTAAATAGCATAATTTGTAACTTTGCAGACATAGGTTACAAGTTTAACTTTGCAAAGTCGCACATTGCAGAGTACACAGTGTTGTTTCTCGGCTACGAGCTTAACAACGAGGGAAAGGGGTTGGCACCTCACTTCCTGGAGAAATGCGCACTGTTGCGCTCTCCGACAACACTGAAAAAATTGCAAACTTTACTGGGCTTTTTGAATTTCGGGAGGACTTACATTCCGGAATATGCCCAGCGTATCAAGCCTTTGTATGCTTTGATACAACCATCTTTTTCCAAATCATGCTGGCTGCCTGAGCATTCAGCCATTCTGCAGTCTTTGCAGGCTGATTTGCTCGCTTCTGAATACTTACAGATTCGTGATAACCAAACCAACCTAGTGATAAGAATTATCCCTGGGGCGGTGGGTTTCACGTACCTGACTTTTAATGAAGGGGATACAGTACCTATTGCTTACAAGTCACACTTGCACACTTCGGCTGAACTGAGTTTTTCCACTGTGGAGAAAGTTTTAACGGCTGTACAGATGGCAATTCTTAAAAAACGTGCCCTGTCACAAGGAAAACGCATGTTGTTTGTTACCCAGTGTCCTGCCTTGGAGGCAGTTACGAAAGCCAGTGCACCAAATTCCAAAGCTTTGCACCCTCGGTGGATTCAGTGGGCTGCATCCTTGACATCCCAGGATGTCACGTTTATTTTTGACGCCACTTTACGGTCGCAGGAGTATTTACAGTATGAATTTGTTCATCCTGCTCCTTTAGCAATGCGGCCATTGGAGGATTTCCATTGCATCATCTACACTGATGGTTCGGCGCAGGTTGCGCATGGCTCTAAACATGCCTACGTTTCTGCATGCGCCATTGTGGTCGGTGCCATGGTGAACGATGAGTTCAGGTCCAGTGTCGTGCACACGCAGACGCTTGGGGACTGCACCGCACAATTAGCAGAGCTTCGTGCTCTGATGCTTGCATTGGAGTACGCAGATCCTAGTGTGACGACTTTGATCGTAAGTGACTCTTAGTACTGTGTCCAGTCTTACAATGAAAACTTGTTCTTTTGGATTCAGAATGAATTTCGTGATTCCAAAGGTAGCACAATAAAACATAAAATGATCTGGGTCCGAGTGGCGGAACTTAAGGAGAAGTTGCCACTCGTGTTTGTGATTCATACTCTCGGCCATCAGCGCGTGGGGGTCCACGCTGTTGGTAATTAGCTTGCTGATGAAGCAGCGAAGTCAGCGGTATCGAAATACTTAGTTGCAGCAGTCACGAGGTCCAAAAGCAAAATAGATGATGATATCTTGGCAGCTGTTGCTGCGACCGAGAAGGGAGGTAAATATCCTGCGGGGTTCCCTTCTAAATACACATACCACTTAAGTCCTGATAAGTTCCTTATGTGAAAATTCCTGATGTTGGCGAACGTCTAGTTCCCAACTCGGATCGCAGGGCTGCTTTGATTACAGCGGCTCTTGAAGGTGTGGCGTCTGCGCATGCAGGCGTTTCAGCCACTGTAACTCAGCTACAACACAGGTTCTGGTGGCGGGGACTGTACAAACAGACGCGCGATTATGTCCTTCAATGTGACATTTGCCAGCAGATTAAACCTTCAACTGCTGCGCGTCCACCTCAGACACAGTTGTACATCTCTAATAAACCGCTTGGATGCGTTTATTTGGATCACTGCGGTCCATTTTCTTCTGATACTGCATAGAAGTACATCTTAGTAGCAGTTGATTCATGCACACGCTTTGTGTGGGTATGGCCACATCGAAGCGCTGATTCACGGACTGTCATCAAGGATTTGTGAGTCTTTATAGGGATTTTTGCCTGTGGTACCTTCCATTCGGATCAGGGTCCGGCTTTCGCCTCTAAGGCGTATAAGGATGCTATGGTTTCGTTGGGGGTCCAAGTTAAATTTTTGAGTCCGTACAGATCCGAGGGTAATAGTGTAGTGGAACGAATGAACCGTGACTTAAAGCAATCTTTGACAGCTCGAGTAATAGGCACTGGCAGAAACTGGTTGGCCCACTTCAATGGCGTGCAGCGTGCGCTTAATAATCTCCCTAGAAGGTCTCTGGGTGGGCGGACCCCGTACGAAATGCTCTTTGGTATCAAGATGTATGTACCTGACCTCGACGGTCTAGACTGCACGGCCCAGGCCGCGGCCTTTGACGTAGATGAACATTGCAATGTTTTACAGGATCTACAAAAGACCAGAGACAGTCTAGCAAAGGAACATTTGCCCTCCACATCGGATGATGCGTTGCAGATCCCGGTAGTTGGCTGGCTACCCCAAGTTGGAGAACTGGTTCGAGAGAAGATCGATAACAAGAAAGAGTTTGGTCCCTCATATCGTGCACCGGTTCGAGTTCTTGGAGTGAAGGGCACAAGAACAGTCATTTTACCACCACTTCCAGGTCGTAAGGAAAACAGATTTATTTCTATTGACAATGTCAAGACACACAGGGTGGCCGATTCTTCATAGCATGACACCGGCTGTTTCCTGTCCTACCATGGTGAGGCATTCTGTGCTGGCAATTACTTCTGGTGCAGAACCGGAGGTGTCCCTCGAGATGCATGATATTTCCAGTCCTTTATTAAATACTATTCCTGTAACTAACATTGATGAGCTGAACTACACCTACCCTGCTGATTTATCGATGCCTGATTTGCAGACTCGTTTGGCCGACCAGTCCAGATTCTCTTTTGACTCTGTTTCGGAACTTTCAAAGAAACCATCAACTATTGCGAAATATGCGCCTTTATTTAAAAAACATTTTTTAATTCCCCCTTGGACATACGTTTGGTTGATTCTATTTTCATTTTATCTTTTTATGTCAATTGGTTTTGTGTTTTATTTTTTCCGCCTGATCGATGGTCACTACGTTAAAGAAAGAACAGGAATTCGGTACCTTAATGGAACATTGGCCCCTCTTTCCTCTTCACATTCAGCACATAGACTGAAACGAAACTTGAATACAGTCAACATTACTGCGTGGCCTGTCCTTGATGGGATTGTGTGGGATGCGGTTAGATTTCAAATACATGCCAACTGAAGTGATTAATGTTCCGAATGTGCTTAGAGTAAACATGGGGGATGTGATTAAACAAAATATACGTTCTGATGATTGGGATATTCAGGCCGTAGAAGCATTATTCTCTGCTTTGAAATACTATGCTGCCTTTGATGCTGAGGATCTGTATTTAGATTCTATTAATTATGGTGATTTGTTTTGTTTTCAACATTATGGTAATCATTTTTTACATAAGACAAATTCCAGGAGGGTTGCTGTAAATTATACACAGTGGGAACATTGCCCTGCTCCATTAGGAGGCAGCTCCAATACGTTTCTGAAAAAATACACTTATTTTACAGATTTTAATCAATCAAATCCTGAGTCATTTTATTTCAAAATGACACAGAAGTCCATGTCCAAAGTTAGACTTACCGATACAAAATTGCTGTATTCGAAGTCCTTTCTAGACAGATTAGCTGTAGATGGCTATGAGTTTTGGAGAGGAACAATTGACCTTAAATCAGTTTGGGGTACCAAAGATTGGCAGGTACAAGGCACTGAGGCTTTGCACCTTGCATGTCTCATCCCGAATCACATGTTGTTTCTAAATTCATCCATTTTCCAAACAACATGCTTTGGATTGGCTACTTCTAAAAAATTAAATACACCAATCATCCCCGATTTAGAAGACTATTCAGGTTGGGGTAATTATACTGAATTGTCCATTCATGAGTTACAGGCTCTTTTGCACAATTCATCCTTTAACGTTTCCAGTTAGGATTCCAAGGGTTGGCTGATGTGGCATAGGAGTGCTGATTCTTGCCAACGTCGTTTTCTGGGTTTGGCTGAAGGGTTAACAGAAGTCAGACCTGATCCCCGTTTTGAAGAAGATTATACTGTCACCACTTATTCTGTGGGGAAACTGTGTCAGAATTGGTTACAACATTCCACGTTAGCTGCAGTTAAACTACATCTGTCTCAGTTAACTGAAAATGTTGATTTAAATGATTTTATAAAATGGTAGATCTAAACGGTGGATTTATGCGGTTTACAATGAAATTTGGAAAGTTTCTCAAATTGAGGCTGCTAAGCGCCTAAGGGCAATTGACCAAGCAAATTTAGAAAAAGTACTTGCAGTTGTCGATAACAGTATTAACATGCTTTCTTCCCAAATTTACACGTTGAACAATATTGTGTCTTCTGTTGTTGACATTGTGCATGATGAAGTGTCCGTATTGTATCATGGTCAAAATCAATTGCGTTCTGTCATACAGTTTGCTTGGACACTACAGACTCTGAAGGCTGGTCGAGTGCCTTGGAGTTATATGAACGTCTCATCACTATTTGCCCCATTTAATTTGACTGACAAGCAGCGCATGCTTTCCATGCGAGATGCATCATTTTCTATGTTACACATTGAAAAATTAGAATCTTTGCCCTTTTCTGTAGCTGAGGCAGCTGCTTCTACATGGCTTATCCATGATATTATTACTTTACCATTTGCTCTGTATAAATTTACAAATTGTATGCGATATATTGCTATAGGACGATATGAACCACTAGGCAGTGCTTTCCTCCATGAGACATGGTCTTTACCATACACATACAGATGTCTAAAGGAAGGGAAGGAAGTGAATCTGAATGGTGAAGAATGCACACAGTCGCCTGACCGTTCACTAATATGCAGACACATCCAGTTGCATGGTTCTTGTAATCAGGACAGGCCTTATTTAGCCTGTGTTTTAAAAGGCACACCGGTTCCTGCAATAGTTCCCACATTCACTTTATTGTCTAACGGTAGTTATTTACTTTTGAATAACGAAGTGTGTTGTGGGTTAATGGTCGGTATCGCCTATGTGGTTACTGTATCAGAACGTGTGGTGTGTTGCAAGAAAATGTTATATCCACCCACGCATGGGAATTCAGATGTGTCCATTTGGCCGCGAATCCCAACCTTGAGAGCGGAGTTCAACGGTTTGAGCCGAATAAGAGCCCTTTTGTCTCAGAAGGAAGTGGCCCTGAGCTCGGCCCGTGAAACTTATGTCCTTCACATAGCTAACACACGCACAGAGGTGCAGGCACTTTTAAATACTGACTTGCCGTTTCATTTCTGCGAGCTGGTTCATCAGATCTTTAATGCCTCCTCCACGTCTGGAATCGCACATATTTTTAAATTGGTTAGCAGTGGTCTCGTGACTACGTTTGAAAAAGTATTTGGTATTATCCCTGCGTTCTTTCATTCTATATTCGCAAGTTTGTTTGGCGGATTCCCTGTTTTGCTGGCTTTGGCTGCAGGCGTTTTGGTGATATTTTGCTTTATAAAACATGGATGCCCATCCTGCACAAGGAGCGGCTCAACCCCTTCTAACACTGTTTCGCAAACGGATGCTTGATTACTATGGCACCTTACCGCTTGCGACTTTAAGCACAGCTTTTGGATTGTCGTTTCGATTTTCCTATTTCACATGTGTCCAGCCTGTGTTTCATTGCCTGAGCTGTGATTTTGACTGGGCCATTGATTTGTGTCTCTGCTTGATGACTTCTCCTGACGTCGATTTTGATCAGCTGATGAGCCCCATAGTTGTTCACGAGTTGGTTTGTTCTGGCGAAATGGTTATGGCCGTGGCAGTGATGCATGGACTAATGGGTCAGTGGGACATATCCGCAGCGGCGCATGACTTTCTGGCACATAGCGTTCTCGAGAACCCACTGAGTTGTCCTCTGATATTGCTAGAGGATTTGGTGCTGGAGGAGCACGTATGTTCTTTCCCATTGCTTAATTGGATGGCTGAACTGTTTTCGGATGATGACAGTGATTTCATGTTGGAAGCTGTGGCTACCTATTTTGCATATTCTATCCACCCATGAGTGGCTTTGGAGACTTTCATTATAATGGCACGTGACTTTTTAGTAATTCTGAATGGTGCCTTTTCTGTTACGAACGTTCAACTTTTATATGGTCTGGGCCTATGATTTCATGCATGCCTCAAGTTCTAATTTTTTATATTTTTGTGTGGCCACTATAGGCATTCATACATATTTTGTATTATTATTTCTTACATATATTTACATACATTTAGCTTGGCTCAATATTGTTGAACTCTGCTTTCATATTTTGCCTTTCTTATAGTATTGGCTTGTTTTTTTTCCTTTTTTAACCGTCCTCGGATCATTGGGGGGGTGTCATATGGTTACTGCGTTTCTATATCTTGTGTTAAGTTAGCATGAGTTTATTAAATGTTTAAACAACATATTTTCCTTCGGGTTCAGTTTGCACACAACACCTAATTGTTATTGTAGATTTCAACCTAGACGAAAGATGTGATTTATTTGAGAATAATATGTTATTGCTCTGATATCAGTCGTGCTTGGTACAACTGTCTGCACACTGAGAACTGCACCCTCTAAGAATAACCTAACACAAGGTTGCTGAAAGCCTGATCCTCGCACCACATTAGACATAACACAAATAATGTTACTGTCAACATTGGGCCCTACGCGGGTTTAAGATAGAGTTACAGGGAATGAATCAACACACTTGATGCTTCGCATGCAGAGAGCTGGTAGCTGTTGATGTGATCTGCTCCTACTAACCATTAGAGGTATGGGCCCGCCCTGCTAAAAACCCAAATGAGACCTTCCTAGATATAATATAGTATGCTAAATAGGGTGCGCGAAATATAGGTGATACAGAATTTCTATAGATTTTGCATTATAATATACTATCACCGTTCGCTTATTATGGACTATGCTGATAACTCTGATTTTTATAATATGTATGTTGATATTATATAAGATACTGCGTTTGAGAACCTTGCATTGAAAAATAAACATTTCAAACTTGTACGTGTGTTCTTTGACTCCCCGTTTTGGTTTGTAAGGATTATATAACGAAAGAGTGTTCATGTGTTCCACGATACCTGAGGTACCCTAAGTTCATGTTCTGGATTGTCTAAGTCATTGGGAAGTTATTAGTACCAATGAGACACTGTAGCTAGCTTGGTAAGGGGATTTCTGATACTAAGGCGAGTTTTGGGTCACCCTAACTCACCCAGGTTCTAGATCTCTGTGCACAGTTCTGTGGGAGAACGGAAACCCTGCTACAGCTCTGTATATGTGCAAAAGCCCCAGAACAGTGGTAGTAGTAGTTATAGTAGTGGTAGAAGAAGTAGGAGGAGTTGTACTAGTAGTGGTAGTAGTAGTAGTAGTAACAACAGTGGTAGTAGTAGTGGTGGTTGTACTAGTAGAAGAAGAGGTAGGAATAGTACTGATAGAAGTAATAGTAGTTGTAGTTGTAGTGGTGGCGGTAGAATTACCAGTAGTAGTAGTTAAAGCATTACTAGTAGTACTGGTAGAAGTGGTGGTGGTACTAGTAGCAGTAGTAGTAGTGGTATTAATAGCAGTAGCATTAATAGTGGAATTAGTAGCAGTAGTTGTAATAGCAGTAGTTACAGGGGTAGTAGTGGAAGTAGTGGTGGCATTAGTAGTGGTAGTAGTAGTGGTAGTAGTGGTGGTAGTAGTTGTGTTAGTAGTGGTTGCAGTAGTACTGGTAGTAGTGTCAGTAATACTAGTAGTAGTGGGAGTTATAGTAGTAATTGTAGTAGAGGTGGTAGTTGTAGTAGTAGGAGTGGCAATAGTAAATGTATTGTTAGTTGCAGTAGTAGTAATAGTAGTAGTAGTTGTCATAGTATCAATAGTAGTACTGGTAGTGGGTGCAGTGGTGGTAGTAGTAGCAGTAGTAGTAATAGCAGTTGTAGTAGTTGTAGTAGTAATACTTGTTGTAGTAGTAATAGTTCTGGTAGTAGTGGCAGTAGTAGTAGTGGTAGAAGTAGCAGTAGAAATAGTGGCAGTAGTGGAGGTAGAGGTAAAAGATATAGTAGTCGTGGTAGCAGTGGTGGTTGCAGTAGTAGCCGTACCAGTAGTAATTATAGTAAGCATTAGTTTCCTCTTAAACATGATCTGCCTTTTTATCAGGTTGGATAATGATACATCAAAGGAGAACTACATTCAAAATAAAGTAGAACTGCTGCAAACTGATGAAAGCAGGTTGTGTGTTAAATAAAACCATTGTGTGCACAGAACTTCTAGATCTGGCAGAACTTCTCCATCTTTGTGCATTTTCTTGGAGTTTTTGCCTGAAATATTTAAAGACTGGAATAAATGCAGACTCATACTAGTGATCCTCAAAAATACTTTTCACACTCTTTTGGTACATTTAAGAGCCTCATTTACATTATCTGTGGGCGTTGGTAATTAGGATACATGCCATTGTTTTAGAAGAGGAAAGTGGGAGATTTCACAACAATAATTGTGAGACTTTATTTCTCCACTTAACGTCTGTTGAGGCTGAATCAGGTCTTTTGTCAGGTATGGGACTAGCAAGATTGGATTTCAGCAGTTGCGGCTGCCGCAATACTAAATTGGAGGGCGGGACAGAGGATTAGGGGAAATAATACCTTTAAATGTATCTGTCACCGCGGGCCCTTGATCCTCTTCTCTTTTTCTGCTACCAGGATGGACTGAGGCACAGGCTCCCCACCCAATCCCAGCGCTGCTCTCATTAGCATGAGTTTACAAAAAAGGGGTACCTGGCCACCAATTTACAATACTGCCTATTTATTTCAGCAGGTTAAGGTGCAACACATTCAGTCACTGTACCTTACTTAGTCACTTGGAATTATTTTGAAAGAATTCCAAGTGACGAAGTAAGGTACAGCGACTGACTGCGTTGCACCTTAACCTGCTGAAATAAATAAGCTGTATTGTAAATTGGTGGCCAGGTACCCCTTTTTTGCAAACTTTATTACGTCCTACCAGGCCTCGGTAATGGATGTGACCCCCTTTGTTTGAAACTCAATAGCATGAGAGCAGCCTCTGGATTGGTCTGAGCAGTGAGGTTTGCAGTTCAGACAGTGCCTAGGAACCTGTGATGTTTCTCCAACCCGGCTGTGCAACACAGCTGGGTTGGAGAAACCTAAGTGTGGATGTCTGTTTGGCCTGCCTAAGACGGCTCTCCAAACAGACATGCACACTGTTAGAAGGTGGTTCGGACCATTTGAGCTGGCCGGATTTTTCACACCTAATTGTTGAGCTTTTACTGTGGGAGAGTCTCATCAGTTGGGACTCACCCACAATGAACTCATGATGAAAGGGACTGCATGTGGATTTTACTGGTGTTCCCCTGGCTTGACTAGGCTACTGCGCTGCAGCTGGAGTAAGGGCCACCTGAGGTACTGGGTTTTTCAGAACCGGTACTGATCCGGTAACCCAGCGGTGTCAGGGCAACACCCAAAGACCTCGAGTCCTTTCCTGATTCAGACCACAGAAACATGAGTCTTCTAGGTGAAGTCAAAGATCGAATTTATTGGCTGCAACCAAGTAACAAACGTCCTAGAAGTACAACAGCATATAGCTCATGTATGTTCTCAGGAGACTGCTCAACTTTACAAAGCCTGGCTTCTTCTTTTATACAGTTTTTTTAGCTTCAGGCAAGCATTCTTAGATTTGCAGTGCAAACATTCTAGGATTTACAGTGAGCTATTCACATATTTTCATTACAAAAGAAAAAGCAGAGTCATGATGACAAGTATACATTTAGTGTGTCCAGTTCGTGATCAATTACCCGGCAAGGCCCAACATTTCCATCAGATATCGGTGTACCCTCAATAAAACCGGGCTCCTCCTCATCATAAAGCACAAGAAGAGAAAAGAGCAGAGACAGGTGTGAGCAAGATTTGGGCGGGGGGCGGGGGGGTGCGACGGGAACAGTTTATGGCCTGTTGTGCGTTGATGCTATCTCGTTCGGCCACTGCGAGAGAAACTGCCCAAACAGGTTTGGTTGGGGCAATGGTTCCAGCTTGCCCAGGTCACAGAGAAGTCAATTAAGGTGTATCTGTCCTTTGATATCGAATTCAGCTGAAGTTACAAGCCTATGTGAAGGGCAACTCACAAAATGGCTGCCGAGCGTAAAATGGAACCCAAGGGTTCAAAAACGAAAATGGCGATTTTGTGGTGAAATCGTTACTCGATTATGACGAAAATGCTTGAGCATAGCGTACTAGTCCTTATCAGTCTTTTGACACCAAAATCGTCATGCTACGACAAAGTTTGTTGTATGAGTTCAGAATTTTCGGAACTACAAACCCTCCTTTTGCCCTAACATAGGCAATTTAACCTAATCTCATGCTAGTCTGAGTCCAGGTCTATATTCCTAAAGTCATTGAGATGTTGCTGCAACATCATTCTGGTACTTAGTTCATCTTTTGACACAGGCTTCCTTACACATGATGTAGCGCAAAGGCCACATATTGCAGGAGCGCACTGTACGCACAGACAGAACAGGAAAAGAATGGCTAAGACCATCCCAATGACCATTAGAATTTGCCACCCCCAGCCGGATATCAGTTCCAAGAAGCATCCCATAAAAGACCAATCCCCTTTATCCGTATGAATAGTTTCGGAAATGTTATGCAGTTTGGAGATGGCCTGGTACACTGTTGGAGCGTTATCTGGAATGAATACACAGCCACTCGATTGGATCAGTTTACATACCCCACCTCGGTCTGCAAGTATGACATCTAATGCGACCCTGTTCTGAAGGGTCATAAGACGATCCGATTGGGGCTCAGCAGTCAAGTTACTAAGGGCACCAGCAGTTTCAATTACGGTGGATTCAACCACCCTTGCTAATTGCCTTATGTTTCTGCTGTTAACCATGGGCCCCCAAAACGGCAGAAAACCTTTTGCGAAATCTCCAAACTCCTGTTCCGCGGTGTCGTCTTTACTCACAACACCCCTAACTGTCCTTGTCCCATGGTAATCTGCCGCCGCCGTGTAGTTGGGAGGCAACAGGAACGAAACAAAACATGTGCCCGAGAAGTCAGGGGGCAACCATGTATAGGCTCTATCATGGCAGATGAAATAGGTACCCTTAGCTGCTAAAAACGAAGGGGAAGTCTGAGATGCAAAAACATACGTTTCAGTACAGACACTCTTCCCTAACTGAGCTCTGGGATTCTTGCCAGTACCTTGCAGACACAGATGACCCTGATGGGGTACAATCCAAATCGGGGAAGATCTCTTAGCTTGCTGTTTCTCAGTCAGAGTAGCTCCATATCCGGTCACGTTCCATCTTATGTATACTAGTGTCTCATCTCTAGGGATAATCTCATAGGAAATATCTTCCTTAATCATATCCACTATACCCTTAAATAGGGCACTATTCTTAGGATTGTCTGTTACAGAACCTAGGGGGTAGACTTCGTGTGCATAAATGATCATTGTCCTATATGCCCACACAGAGCCATTGTGGCTGAATGGCAGGACAAGGTAAGGGATGCCTTTATCCGTTGTGTGAGGCATAAGACCACACACCCGTCGTGTTCATTACTAGTTGGTGTTGGTGCAAGAGCTGGATGAAGGAGTTATTGATAAACTCTTATCTCCTAGCTGACTCATGTTCAGGAAGAGGTTGAAAAGAATGTGCAGAAATAGTAGGAGGAGGTATGGGCGATGTAGTCGGTGCAAAGGTCACTTGTAAAGAAAACAGTACATATCCTATTAAAAACATCATTGCACTTAATAACAGGAAAATGCATAATAATAAAGAGCATTTCTTTGTCATCAATCCACATATTCTTGTTTTAAAATTCACAGCTTTGGCAGGTCTCTCCATTTTGCTGCCCGCGGTGGGAGATTGATTCTGCTAAGGAGTGCTTCTGTTCAGTCCAGGGTAACTCCCTTAGACCAACCAGAACTGTTTACCTAACCGTCTACAGCTGCACTCCAAAGACTGTGGCAACCGTGACCCTAGCAGCGGAACCCGGATGGCGTTTCGAAAAAAACAAAAATGAGCAAGTTTCTCAGGTGGGAGAGCTGCGCTTTCAAAAAAAAGTACCTAGGGGCAAAAAAATGTATTAGTCCAATTTTATTACTTCGTATTTCTCGGCCTCAGGTTATACCGTTGTTTTCCCGGTGTTGTATGGTCTTGAAATAAGGCTTCAGGTTCTGTAGTGTCCAATTGGGCTGATGATGGTACGGCTGGTTGCAGAATATTGTCACTCTCTTGTTCTGTAATTGTTCCTTTCACACGAGCATCACTGAAAGGGATGAACCTTGGCCCAGATTCAGTCTCTGAGTCGGCGACACCCTCCTGGACCCACCGGTCATAGGGCAGAGGCAGGGGGATCCGTTTACAATGGATCCCGTGGATCCAGTTTTTCTTTCCCTCCACACGAACGGCTGATCTTGTGGAAAGAAGGACGAGGTGTGGTCCGGTCCACCTGGGCTGTTTGTTCTTTGTTCTCTGGAAGTTTTTCACCAATACCCAGGATTCAGGGTCGATTTGATAGCCTGGAGTTTCCGAGGCCGGAGGCAGAGAGTCATGGACCTGTTGGTGTAAAACACGCAATTTAGCCGTTAAATCATACAAATAGTCCAGCAAAACATGGTGCTCTATTTCACTAAACTTTGTGGGTCTGGGCACTCCCCATATGTTGGCTGGACGGCCGAAAACAATTTCATAGGGACTAAGTTTTACTCTGGAATGCACTGTCATTCTGGTGGATAGGAGTGCTAAAGGCAGAGCGTCAGGCCATTTAAGACCAGTGCTCGCTTGAACCTTGGCTAGTTTTAGTTTTAGGGTGCCGTTGTAGCATTCTACTTTATCCAGCTGATTGGGGGTGATTTGCAGCGTGGAATTTTTGTCTGATGCCTAGCCCTTCACACACTTCTTTCATCACTCGTCCCACAAATTCACTCCCATTATCACTCCAGACCATTCTAGGCATTCCAAATCTAGGGAAAAACTCTTTCACAAGGGCTTTCGCTGTGGACAAGGCAGTATTGTCCTTTAGAGGATTTGCTTCTACCCATCTGGAGAAGGCACAGACAACAACGAGTAAGTATTTTAGATTGTTGCACCTTTCCATGTGTATGAAATCTAGCTGCAAAACCTCAAATGGATACGTAGGAGGTGCAAAATGACCAGCTGGAGTTGGGGTTCCCTTACCAGGATTGTGTTTCAGACACACACTTAGGGATTCCAGCATTTTGCCACACTGGAGCCAACAACTTGCAAATCCCTTTCACGCTGATAGGAGCCATTCCATGAGCCATTGTAACCACTGCAAGCACGTATGCATCGGGTAGCAACCACCTCTGATGCTCTGACAATTCGACCCAACAACCATTTGCATCCATTCTGCCCGTACTTTCTCTCCACGTGTTCAACTCTTTCTCTGTAACCTCAGATTGAATCGATTTCACACTCTCTATCGTGTCTTCACACATTCCAACATCACCAACCCATCTCGCAAGACCTGCAACATACATTCGGCTCATTACATTCCTGGCGGTTTCTTTCGCAACTTCATCAGCAAATGCATTCCCACGACCAACATCATCAGTCACCTTCTTGTGGGCACTACATTTTACAATCACAACTTGTAGAGGCAAAGTCAGTGATTCAAGAAGCTCATTCACCAACTGACCATGCTGGATCTTCGTGCCATGCGAAGTCATGAACCCACGTTCACGCCACAATCGTCCAAAACTATGAGCCACACCGAACGCATACTGACTGTCAGTGTACACATTTACTTTCATTCCTTTCGACAACACACACGCTCTTGTCAGTGCAATCAATTCTGCTGCTTGAGCGGAGTTATGTGGAATACATGCAGTTTCAACGACTGTATGCAAAGTGGTGACAGCATATGCTGCAGTCGTGTCACCATTCAGAAGCTTGAAGCATGAACCATCCACCCATAAGGTACCATCACATTCAGAAAGAGGAGTGTCTTGGAGGTCTATTCTCCCTTTTGTTTCTTCTTCTGTTCTAAGAAAACAATTGTGCTGCTCTTCAGCATTCTCTGTCTCAACTGGAATTGGCAATAACGTGGCTGGGTTTAGTGTGCTGCATCTTTTGATGTGCACATGGCTCACTAACAAAGTTAGTTCGTAACCAGACAATCGAGCACTAGTTAAGTGCTGTGTCTTGGTTCTGTTTAACAACGTGTCCACTGCATGTGGAACCATTACCACTAGCGTGTTATTCATCACTAAACCAGCAGACTGTCGAATAGAAACAGCTGCTGCGGCTGTGGCTCTTAGACAACTCGGCAACGCCCTAGCTACCGGATTCAAAGTTGACGAAAAATATGCACATGGACGCTGCTGGTCTCCAAACAATTGTGTCAACACTGCTAATGCACAACCTTCTTGCTCATGGACATACAATGTAAAGGGCTTACTGTAATTGGGGGTACCCAACACAGGAGCCGAACATAATGCTGTGCACAATTCAGAGAAACTTTTCTGACACTCTTCGGACCAAGGCACGGGATAGGGTGTATCTTTACATGTTAATGCCACCAATTGTTTGGCCAATAAAGAAAAATTTGGAATCCACTGTCTACAGTACGATGTAATACCCAAGAAAGCACACACTTCTCTCTGTGTTTTTGGCACACTTAATTTTGCTATTGCCTGGATTCTTTCTGGGGTTAGTTTCCTTCCCTCCTTCGATAAGAGATGACCTAAGTAGGTCACTTCTTGCCGACAATATTGTAATTTAGACAGGGACACTTTGTGATGCAGATCACACAAATGACGCAACAATGACAACGTGGCTTCTTTACAGATTTCTTCAGAATATGCAGCAATAAGTCATCAACATACTGAATGAGTGTAGCGCCTTCAGGTAACACAATCGTGTCAAGCTGTGTTTTTAGAGCTTGACTATATATTGATGGACTTTCACAGTAGCCCTGGGGAGCGCGTTTAAAGTGGAAGCTTCGTCCTCCTAAACTGAAGCCAAAAATGTCCCTACTCTCCTCAGCAATCGGGATGCTGAAGAAAGCATTCTTCAAGTCAATCACTGAGAACCAAGTGGCTGAAGCTGGAACCATGGTCAATAAGGCAGTGATATCAGGAACAACTGGAAACTGTGGCACTACTATTTTATTCACCTCTCTAAGGTCAATCACAAATCTGTACACAGGTGGCTGGGACGGGTCAGTTCCTTTCAAAACAGGCAGAACAGGACTATTGCAAACGTTGCCTCTTGTCTCTTCAATCACATCTTTTTCAATCAAATCATAAATGATCACTAACAACGCTTTTTCGCCTTCACTGGAGATCTTGTATTGGGGAATGCGCGGCATTCTAACATTGGCTTTCAATGTCACAACATATGGTGGTATTTCCAAGAGACCCACATCGTTAGGACCAGTAGCCCAAAGAATATCAGGTAAAGACAGCAATTCTGTCGGAATTTTATCCCTCGACAAATACATTGGAGAAACCACTTTCTTACCTAGTGTAAGTTGTACTCCTGAAGGAGAACAGTACAGAGTCGCATACAATCTTTTTAACAGGTCCAATCCCAGCAAGTTTTCACCACAACCTGTTGTTAGAATAAGGGGTGCTTCGAATTCACAAGGACCAACAGACAGAGACATAGGACATGAAATCGGGTTCCTAACCGGGGCGCCAGAAAAACCTACAGAAATATTCATTTCGCCGGACAAAGGTGCGCCAGGGAGTTTTGAGTGCATCATAGAACTCTTTGTAGCACCAGTATCCAACAGAAAAGGATCTGACACACCTGATGTAATCACCTCAACGTATGGTCCACTCTGGTCTACTGGAACTGAAACAACTCCCTCTCTTTGTCTATGGCTGTCCTAGCAATCATTACCTTCCATATATTCATCTTCTGCATAGTAATCATCAGCATAGTACTGAGCTGTCCTACCAGATGCGTTATTCTGCTGATCAAACCTATTCATAGAATTTTGAGGTGGAAGGGAGCGTGTATTCTGAGGGACGTTTCCACGTCCTCTACCTCTAGGTGTTTGCTGAACACCTCTACCTCTTGTGCTTGACACACTATTTGCGCGCTGTAACAGGATAGGGCAACGATATTTAAAATGACCTTCCTTCTTGCAGTACGAACACTGATTGGGACCTACAGGAACGCGTGGCTGATTGTACTCTACTCTTGGTTTTTGAAACTGTTGAGGTTGCTGATAATTATTCTGATAGTTATTCTGACCACCAATATTCTGACTACTATCACCACGTGGCGGGTATGCTTGCTGTAACAGGACCTTCGTTTTTAACTCTTTAGTTTTCTTTTCTGATCTTTCTTTCTCATCTTTGTCTCTATTTTCATAATATTGCGCAGTGGCCAGTATCTGTGCTGAAGAGGAAACTGCCCATGAACTCTCTGAACCCTTCAACTTTTTACACAACTCTGGAAGCAGATTGTGCATGAATTTATCGACGAACAGTCGCTGACTACCTTCTGTACTCATATCTTGACCACTGTGGTCGACAAACGTTTCTTCAAACCTGGTGAAGAAATCAGACACCGTTTCATCTTTCTTCTGCTTACATGCAGACAACTTATCCCAATTTACTCGCAATTCGGGCATCAAAGTCTTCATATACGTAATAATTCTACCCGGAAGCTCTGTTACTAAAGGCTCAGGTTTAGCATCACCAACTTGTCTAGCATCAGCAGCGGTAATATTTACCCATGTGTCGCCTAGCTCTTGATCATGATCCGTATGACGAATCTTTCCCCATAAAGGCTGTGGAACAACATTCCCAAATAACATATCGATATCAGCTAAATTCATGATACAAGAGCCTGCAGTCTGTGAAAATTCCTTGTAATACCCTGCAGGATTTTTACGGGGATCAGGCAATGTCTGCTTGAGGGCTAATACTTCCGCTCATTTTCATGGGACATGTACCCACACACGCTGAAAATGAGGCTGAATAGGTGGGTTAGCTGCTTCGTCTCCCTCCCTCCATACTGGGGGAACCTCTCTCATGGGATATTGTCTTCCTTTCTTCTTGGTAGAAGAATCATAATGAAACAACGATTTGGAAACACCTTCAGTTCTAAGGGATAACAATGTTGCAACAGCTTTCCTAACATCTGAACCCACAACTGTACCTTTTGAAAATTCGAACCGCACATGGTGCACCTCGGGCGGGCTAGAGTCCAAATCATTCTCCTCTAAATCTTCACATAGGAAAACACACATTTTCTCGAAAACGTACCTCTGCTTTGATGCTTCCCACTGATGGAAAACATCCATAACAGATTCTAGATCATATATTGTCGGGTTAGTCACCCATCTATGTGCCAAACGATCCAATATTTCTTTCTCCCTAGAATCAGGCTGTTGGCTACGCAACTGCTTGTGTTCAGGGGCATGAGTCGGGCTTGTCGCTCCAAACAAAGTATATAGAAGACTAGAAATAGTGCTTGCCACTCTCTGGCGGACAGACGGAGAGGTCGAGGAAAAGACAAGTTGCAAGGCAGGGTGAGACGAGGCAGATGCAGAGGCAGTGTCAGGAGGAGCACCAGGAGTGGTAGTCGATACAGTAGGTAAAGTTGCAGGAAGTATAGGAAGAGCAGGTGTAAAAGCCGGTGACCTTTGGGGAGGCTGCACCGGAGGAACAGGAGCCAGCTGAAGGGTAGCTGGTGGGTGCTGTGGAGGAACAGGAGGTATAACAACCATGGGTTGCACAACTAAAGGTTTTGGAGGTGCTGTAGCATTTTGCGCATATGGGGGTGGTGAACTTAACAAATGCGACATTAGGGGATCTTTTTCAAGCTCTTTTGCTGCTTCTTGCTGAAGAGGCGGCAAAACTGAATAACATTTGTCTATTACCATTTTACGTTGCCTGTGCAACTGCTCACTCATCTGTTCTTCTTCATTGTCTTTATACTGCCTAGCAGCTTGCATTATCGAGATACCCCTTTCTCTCTTAATTTTCTTCTCTAATTTAATTTCCTTTTGTTTGACCTCCTCACGCCATAAGCGGAAAGAGTCAAACATTGCCGGCCGGGCTTTCTTCTTAAAGAGTTTAACTTCGAGATTGTCTAGGATTTCCGTATCAAAGCAACCATATTGGGGCCATTTTAAAACACCATCCTTGCGGGTGTATTTGATCCACACTTCATTGTATGTGATGGGGCCTACTCCATGTTTCACATACAATTCATAGGTTGGAGTTCCAATCGGAGGAACCGGACACGAGTCCTTCAATCGGGAATCCCTATTATTACAACCAAGACAAAACAAATTTCCAAGTCTGCTAAGACCAGGCATCTTCGCTCTCTAGTCTAGCTTCAAACTTCAAAGGATTATCGATTACGATATTCTCGTGAATAAACGAGTTCTTCGGCTTTGGCGCTTGCAAGTTCCAAACAAAGCAGTCCCAAAAGGGGACACCAAACAAACTAAGGACTGGGAGACGCTCCACTTATACTTAACTGAGGTATCGATGACGTCACCAGAAGACTCGTCTATCGTTTCGCTCTACCAAACATCAAGGGTCCAAATCAGGGCGATAGTCGGGGCAGCAGTCCTTCGTAGCCGTCGGGACGCGGGGAACCTCGCAGCAAAGACCTTCGGAACCACGTCGACATACAGGGGTCGCTAAAGTGGCTGGCCGTCCTCTGGAATTTTCACAGGAAGCTCCTCATGAACCTCTGGCTTGGACCGGTACCGCTGATATCGCCCCACATTGGGCGCCAACTGAGGTACTGGGTTTTTCAGAACCGGTACTGATCCGGTAACCCAGCGGTGTCAGGGCAACACCCAAAGACCTCGAGTCCTTTCCTGATTCAGACCACAGAAACACGAGTCTTCTAGGTGAAGTCAAAGATCGAATTTATTGGCTGCAACCAAGTAACAAACATCCTAGAAGTACAACAGCATATAGCTCATGTATGTTCTCAGGAGGCTGCTCAACTTTACAAAGGCTGGCTTCTTCTTTTATACAGTTTTTTTAGCTTCAGGCAAGCATTCTTAGATTTGCAGTGCAAACATTCTAGGATTTACAGTGAGCTATTCACATATTTTCATTACAAAAGAAAAAGCAGAGTCATGATGACAAGTATACATTTAGTGTGTCCAGTTCGTGATCAATTACCCGGCAAGGCCCAACATTTCCATCAGATATCGGTGTACCCTCAATAAAACCGGGCTCCTCCTCATCATAAAGCACAAGAAGAGAAAAGAGCAGAGACAGGTGTGAGCAAGATTTGGGCGGGGGTGTGTGCGATGGGAACAGTTTATGGCCTGTTGTGCATTGATGCTATCACGTTCGGCACTGGAAGAGAAACTGCCCAAACAGGTTTGGCTTGGGGCAATGGTTCCAGCTTGCCCAGGTCACAGAGAAGTCAATTAAGGTGTATGTGTCCTTTGATATCGAATTCAGCTGAAGTTACAAACCTATGTGAAGGGCAACTCACAAAATGGCTGCCGAGCGTAAAATGGAACCCAAGGGTTCAAAAACGAAAATGGCGATTTCGTGGTGAAATCGTTACTCGATTATGACGAAAATGCTTGTGCATAGCGTACTAGTCATTATCGGTCTTTTGACACCAAAATCGTCATGCTACGACAAAGTTTGTTGCACGAGTCCAGAATTTTCGGAACTACACACCGGGCTGGTTACATGGAGACTCATGTTTAATGTAGAGGTGGAGAAACACACATTCCTTAGAGCTGGGTGGGATACAAATCTGGGAAAGAGAAAGTCAGGATATCTCATGCATGTAAACATGACTCTGGTTCTGGGCTCATTTCAGGAAGAGGGCTGGTATTTGTAGGAGAGTAGGGTCTGCTTCCTATGGTCACCCCCACATTTTGCTGTGATTTTCTGGTTTTTCGACTTTAATGTGGCTGTGGGCCTGCTAATCAGACCCACGGCCCAGCTGTTCTCTCTCTAAATTGATACCATGTACTTTAGGTACATACCTGATTGGGAATTGGGTCACCTCTGTGAGCCCCTGTATAGTGTACCCTATGTACCCATGGCATAGGTGCATCCCAGGCCTACCAAGGGCTGCAGCATGTATTATGCCACCCCTGGCTGGCCGTCCCAACTGACACCACAAGCTGATCGCTCAGCTTGGGTAAGGTGGTGTAATCACCCCTTACTTACATGTAGTATATCTATATCTACCATATATATAGACACATATGCACCTATAAGTCACTCCTATGGTAGGCCTCGACATTCCTGGAGGCAGAGTGCTTGGTTTTATGTGAGAGGGTGCCCTAGCATGAGCTGAGCCCCTCTGCAGCTTTCAGAACCATCTCCTTAGAGCTGTTCTATGATATAGCCATTCCATATACTCCTAAGTGCATTATAGTCCTCGCTGTTAATGCTAACTTTGGATTGGCTTTATTGAAACATGTCGTGTAAGGCGTCAAACACTTTGGAATACTAGCCCCCCACCAGTCCTGGCGGTGGGGGTAGCATTCCACCTTTCAAGAGGGAGAAGACATGTAGTTACTGCTATAACCGGTTAAAATTAAACAGAGACCCAGCATCACACAATGGATGCTGCTGCCACAGACACAAGTCTGACCTCCTGCTGCTGGATGAAACTCTGGCAGGGGAGGCCTGTACAATAGGTTTCCTGTCCGGGGAGGTGCCAGCACCTCCCCAGACAGGCAGATGTGTATTGGGACAGGGAGGGCTGCATCAGCAGATGCTTTTTGAGACACTGCCTGGGGCACACAAGGTGCTCCATGCATAGCCCGGGTAAAACCACTTGCTGGGACACTCCAGCCCCACTCTGGGGCTAAACTGGACAAAGGAAAAGGGGGGTAGGCACCCCCTTCCCAGGTCCACTCATAGGAGGGACATAGCAGGTAATCCATCACCTAAAAACAGTATAAGTATAGGAGCTGTGTCCCCAGGATTTTAGATTATCCTGGAATGAAACTTTGATACAGAACGCTTGGACCTTCGACATTCTATTCTGTCTAGAAGACGGAAGACATCCCCCTTGTGGTCAAGCAGTGACCACCCTGTGCAAACAGGCACCATCAGTAACTTGCTGGTCTGCTTTGTCGACGCTCCCGGAACCCGAAGACTCAGTGACACAGGAACTGGACTTTCATACTTCTCTGACTCTGACCCATATCCACAGCAAAGCTGAGACCTGTGTTGGACACGAGAGACGTGGGACTAGACGCCTTGGACATTATGCATTTTGCTAACTGCATCAACTCCTGAGATAACTCGAAGTTGTGCATTGGGGTACGGGAAGCCCCAGACCCGAGCACCATTTGCTCTGAAGCTCAGCCCTTCACACTCCCTGAGTGTTGCGTGGGGCCTGCTCTTGCATTTCAGCTTGACGTGTCTTCCCGGTTACTAGCCCGTTGGCTAGTGAGCCTCCTGTAGACAATCCTTTAAAACCAAACTGCTTTCCTGGTTGCTCCAGGCTTGCTCCAGCTTCCCTGCAAAGGGGAAACTCCTCACACCTTGCTGGTCTGCACAGAAGCCAATCTCCACTTCCTGTGTGGGTTGCGTTTGCCAAGGCTTGTTGGGTCCAATCCAGATACTGACACCATAGTCAACTAGATCCTTTGTGGGACAGCTCGAATCCAGCTCCTGGTCATCATCGACACCTCCTGGTCCTTGTGGCTACAGAGACAAGCTTCACCTCTTTACCTGAGATCATCGCGACATCGCCTCGTTCCTTCCTGGTACCTACCTGGTCACTGGCTAGTGACCCAGACTATGTCCCCTCTGCTTTCAGGTTCTTCACATCTTCGATGCACCCTTCCTCTGGTTGCCTGCAGCCCTTCTTTGCAGATCTCCATTGAAAGCATTGGCGAGACCCGACACCAAAAGGCACCTATGCACCAGGCTTCCCTGGGTGAGGTAACACGAGTACTCCGGTGCTCCCGTCGCTACTGGCTCTCCAAGTGTCCTAGTCTAAAGGGGTTTTGTCGTAGTCCATCCGGAAGTGCCCTTAAACATTAACTTTGTAACTTTTACGTTCTCCATTATAAGTCAATGGTAACTCGCGACTGTGTTTAGACACTGCACGCGTCTCCTGTGGGCCTCCTACTTCCTAACCTTTGGTTGTTTAGTGTAGCCCCAGCGATTCCCTAGGCCCTAGGCCTACTCACTGTTTCTAACGTGGTTCTTATACCACTTTCTTAGTATATGGTTTGTGAGGCCCCTAGAGCATTACAGTATTCTGTGCAACTTATCGTACGCTAATTGAGTAACTTGTGCTATACTTTTACCTCTGACCTCATAAAGAGTGCAGAGGGGTTGTGTGGGGTCCTTTCATTTGGTATTCAAGGGATTATACTTGGTAAAACAGCTTGCTTCACATGCTCTCTGGTGCTAGGTGCCCACTAGAATAGTGGACATCACGTGCCAGGCTAACTTCTCACAGTATTATATGAGAACAACTGCAGAGACAGGAAAACATATAGAGCAGGGCTGGGAATTTTAAAGCTGACTATCAGGTGTGACCCTCAAGGCACACCCATTGCATGTGCTGTGGGGCTGTCAAGGTTGGAGTTGCTCCTGTTGTGATAGGCTGCTTCCTGGATAAATAACAGAACAAATGAGTGGGCGTTTAAAGGAAACAGCATGCACTGCACAAAGAGAAAGACACCTAGGACCAGATTTAGAGTGTGGTTGAGAGGTCACTCCATCACAAACATGATGAATGTCCCATCTTCCATATTAATGGTCCATTACATCCTCTGGCACTTGTAATACGGTGGATAGCATCAGGGCTGGGGCTAGGCATGGGCAGTGTGGGCAGCTGCCCAGGGCCTCGGGCTCAGCTCAGAAATATGGGTGCCCCGTTTCTGTGTGAAAGGGTACACGTTCCCAGTCAGCCCACCTGCTCCTTCAGGGCCCCCACCTCAAAGCAATCACACTGCTAATGTGTTTTCAAGTGAGGTGTCTTGACTTTGCTGCTTACAGAGTGGGGTCATTCATGTAGGTGCAGTGGTGGGGGTGGGGAAAGACTTGGTATAGGAGGTGAGAGCAGCAAGGCCAGCAAATATGCCGCCTCTCAGGGACAAGGGCGGGGCAGCACCTCTGTTAAAAGCCTGTGGTGAAGTCTTGTCTGCCCGTTGTGTATTCCGTTTCCAGGCTACAGAAGGCGCTTTTGTTTCCAGGACTAGCCGGACATTAACAAGTAAGGAGAGGTGGCTGTGGGGAGGAGGGAGCATTCAGATCAGACTGGCATGGCACACTAGTGCATTGTTTAGCAAAGTGTCTAGCTACTGTTTTGAGGGACAGGGAAGGTGTTTCTCCATCCCATGGGCCTCGAAGCACTGGATCAGGCTACAAGGTCATCTGTGGGGCAACTTTCACTGGGACGTCACCCATTATCCAGTGCTGTGCAGCCAAGGGCAGGTGGACCTCTCAGCATTCCATTAGGCTGCAAGGTCCTGGGGGCGCCCCCTTTGCAGGGCCTAATATCCATTATGTAGTGCTGGTAGGCCCAGGGCAGGGCGGCCCTGTCCTTGGCCTAGCAGTGCTATACTGTTAGATCACTACATTTTATTCCCCAGAGGGACTAGCATGTTTGCCTCCCAGACCAGGCCACCAGTGCTAAAGTTAGAGGGCTAGAGGGATAAATGCAGCTAAGTGCAAAAAACCTGATAACCACCCAATTCCCCAGCAGGGAGCTCTGTGGCCCCTCTTTTCATGATTGTAGCCGATTAACTGCTCCACGACACACTTTAGTCCCTCGGCCCACTGATGTCCCAGGGGCTGTGAATTAGTCATTTCTTGTCCAAATAATTACTTGTAGGAGATTTCATAGATACAGTTTTGACAGACAATGGTGAGTGCTACTCCTGGGTCTTGTTTCACAGGGCAGTGAGGGTGGGGTGCAGGGGCAGACAGAAAGGATCTTCTGTAGCTAGACAAGGTTTCTCATTGTGGAAGAGTGAGACACGCTGTCAGCCAGCAGCCACGAAACCTCGCTCCCGGACTTTTCAAATGTAGAAATAGCAACTAACTTCCTTGATATCATGAGTGGAAAGACCTTGAAAAACCTATTAAGTGTAATGTGCAAAGGTACAGATTTATTCTCATGAACTACTCCAGTCAAGGCCACCCTTTATTCATTGGCCCCAGCCCCTAATCAGTTCCTTATGAAAAGCCTTGAGGGTCCTTAGAGATCCTGATTTTTTTCGTTCTTTCTCTTGATCTCTGGAGAAATCGAAATGCAGCAGCGCACGTGATTGTTGAACATTTTTTAGTGCTACTCTGACCCTTTTTTAGGGTCGAGCCTGCGTGAGCATGTGCTACCTCATGTGTCTTGCTTGCGAGACACTGTTGTATACATAAAAGGACTTAGGGCCAGATGTAGGTAAATGTCATTTACCGATTTTTAAATACCGAATTTTACCGATTCGGTATTCAAAAATCGGTAAATGACATGTAGGGAAAAATTCGGTATTTTTTACCGAATTGGTAAGATTTGGTATTTACAGATTTGGTAAATACCGAATAAGTGTTTGCTATTGAAACCTATTGGCCTTGAAGCCCATAGGATTCAATAGCAAATACCGATTCGGTATTTACCGAATCGGTAAAAATATCGAATTGCTAAGGGGGACAGGGTGTCACTTTGACACCCTATTGCACCCCTGTAACTGGCATGTCTGTGTGCCCCATGGCACAGGTGTACATGCACAGATGTGCATGTACACAAGAATTCGTAATTTACCATGCAATTGTATTGCATGGTAAATACCGAATTCTTAAGGCCTTGTAGCACTGTTAGACATGCTACCTACATCTCAAATTACATATTCGGTATTTTTACCGAATGGTAAATTTACCGAATTTACAGAATCTGTAAATTTACCGATTTTGTAATTTTACCAATTCGGTAAAAATACCGATTCGGTAAAATTACCGATTATGTCCGTTTTTTGTGCCCCTACATCTGCATAGCCCTTTACCGGTCGGAAACGGCCGAAAATCGGTATTTTCAGCCGATTCCGACCCGTAAAGGGCTACCTACATCTGGCCCTTAGAGCCCACCCGTTGCTTACCATTTGTTGATTTGCGTGCCACTCTTCTTTACAGCCTCGTAATTCGTCAAGGCAGACCTAACATAATTTCTGTTCCTCCCTGTGGAGCAGAGACCAAGCACTGATTGAGTCAACTTAAGCAGTGCCCGTCCATTGCTCCAGACGTCATTGAGGTACTATTCTGTTCTGTTTAACTTTTAGTGCTTTACAAGTAGAAGGCAAACGACTGGAATGAACATGCACAGCAGGACAAACAATTGCAAAGATTTATTTTCTATAATCAAGTTGCATTTATTTTGCCAAGTCTTCTTTTCTTAATTTGCACTCATGCTTTCTTTTGTTTTTGCTTGTGGACATTGTTCTCAAAAGATGAGGATTATTTTATTTCAAAGAACAACATTGTTTCTTTCTTATGTGTATTTTCTGAAATTATGCTTTGACACGTAATTGTGCAGTATACCCCAATCCGCCCCACTCCAATCCACCCCACCCCACTTCACCTCACCCCACACCAATTTACTCCACTTAATACAATCCACACCAAACCAATCCACCCCACTCCACCACATTCCAATCCTCCCACCCCAATCTGCCCCACTCCAATGTACCCCACTCCAATCCAAAACAATCTGCCCCACTCCAATTTACCCCACTCCAATCCAAAACAATCTGCCCCACTCCAATAGACCCCACTCCAATCCAAAACAATCTGCCCCACTCCAATTTACCCCACTCCAATCCAAAACAAACTGCCCTCTCCAATTTACCACACTTCAATCCACAACAATCTACCCCACTCCAATCCAGAACAATCTGCCCCACTCCAATCCAAAACAATCTGCCCCACTCCAATCCAAAACAATCCGCCTGCTCCAATCCACAACAATCTGCCCCTCTTCAATTTGCCTCGCTCCAATTCACAACAATCTGCCCCTCTCCAATTTACCCCACTCCAATCCTCAACAATCTGCCCCACTCTAATCCACAACAATCTGCCCAACTCCAATCCACAACAATCTGCCCCACTCGAATCCACTCCTATCCAATCTTCCCCACTCTGATCCAATCTGCCCCACTCCAATCCACTCCTATCCAATCTGCCCCACTCCAATATACTCCTGTCCAATCTGCCCCACTCCAATACATAACACTCCAATCCAAAACAATCTGCCCCACTCCAATTTACTCCACTCCAATCCAAAACAATCTGCCCCACTCCAATATACCCCTCTCCAATCCAAAACAATCCGCCCCTCTCCAATTAACCCCACTCCAATCCACAACAAGCTGCTCCACTCCAATCCACAAAAATCTGCCCCACTACAATCCACAACATTCTGGCCCACTCCAATTTTCCCCACTCCAATCCGTAACAATCTGCCCCACTCCAATACACAGCAATCTGCCCCACTCCAATCCACAACAATCTGCCCCACTCCAATCCACTCCTATCCAATCTGCCACACTCCAAACTGCCACACTCCAATCCGCCGCACTCCAATGCGCCACACTCCAATCCGCCACACTCCAATCCGCCACACTCCAATCCGCCACACTCCAATCCGCCATACTCCAATCCGCCACACTCCTACGCCACTTTTTCTAAGGAGATGCTATTGTACTATTTAATGACGCTCAGATAATGGACCCTGGAAGGATGATTGTGCATCACTTAGATTCAAACTACTGATCTGCAGTTATACAGCCAGGGTGCAACTCACTCAACTATTCTTTTGCTTGCCTCCTCTCCAGGCTTTGTTGGTCAACAGATTTACTATCCAATCCAATTTACTTAATTATTAGCGACCACACACAAGGATCCAGGTTTTGAACTTATTTGCCTTGTTTGTTGCATGTACTGAGCACAAACACACTTTACAGAGTGGGGGAGAGGGAATGAAATTTAAAAAAAATGCACACTTATCTGACTGCCGCTCGCCATCACCGCCGCCTCCTCTCGGTCCTCTTCCCCGTTTCCAGGGTAGGAAGCAGGATGCATCCCGCTCCCAGCCTCCTGATGACCAATCACAACGCTGCAATGCAGCGTTGTGATTGGTCTGAGCACCATGGATCGGCGCTCAGTCAGAGAATGGGAGGCTGGGCATGTTCTCCATGCAGGCTGTAATGCAGCCTGCAAGAAGAATACGCAAAGTGCGCATTAATGTTAGGCCGGCCCCAATGGCCGGCCAAACGTTCATGCGCATGTTAGGGAGTGAAAACCACTACTCCAGTCCCCTGCTCTGTCAGCAGAGCAGCCACGCCACATCCCTCCCTCAAAGCTGCCGCAACAATGACAAAATAAAATAATAACTCAGCTATTATAATTTTATTTTTCCTTAATCCATTAACCGCGGCGGAATTTACGGGTGATTACTTGCACGGGCCAGGCCACGTCGGCCAACGGACGTACCCAGCACTACGAAGGTAGTGCTTGCGACGGCGGTTGGCTGACGGCCGCAAGGAACGGGTTAAGTGACAATGCTTAAAAGCAGTGGGGCGACCTTCCTCCGCCACTGGATGTCAGTTTTCTATGATGTCACTTCTTGTGATGTCACGTGCAAATTAGAGGGGCCTCTCATCTTCCATTTCGCCCAGGGCCCCACAATTCCTAGGACCGGCCCTGGATAGCATACCTTTCACATTTGTGATGTAGTACCCAATCTTCCAAACTCTAAAACACGGCCTAGATCACATTTATCGCTGGAAATGTAGTGTAAAAAGCAGAGCTTGAGGTTCAAACGTCAAGCAGTCAACTGTGGTTCTACATCGACGTGGAGAAGTGCAGCAAGACTTCTGTCTTTTGTGACCAGGTCTGGGGACTCCTGTCTGCCAGCTTCATGCTGGGTGAGGGAAGGGGCCGTAACGGAGGTAGTGGTACTGCCCCTGGAAGTTGTGTAACTGAACAGGATTGTGTGTGCACTTATAGTACAAATCCTCGCAGCATTTTTCACACTCATTTGGTACATGTAAGGAGCTCATTTTCGTCATTTTGCATATAAAATCAGCATTGCATAAAGTCATGGTAAGTTCCTATTTTAAAACTGCGACCTGTGTCTGAATGAACTCGAATAACAGTGCCTTCTCCTGATGATGGATAGAGTTCTATGTGGGTGGTGAAATGAAAAATGTGGCTGTGTTACTCTACACAGTAACAACGCCATCTCTAACCTCCTCACTAAACTCAACATTCTGGGTACTTCCGTAAAATCTATCATTGGGTGAGGAACAACCTGTGTAGGAAGTGGTTTTCTTTCCTTATTTAAAAGGCCAGACCTAGCACCAGTTGTTTGATTGTGGTAGTTTACACAGCGGGCCGTGGTAAGATGTGTTATCATCGCATTTATATTGCAGAGACACCACTTAACTTCAGCGCGCGGTAATACAGTTATCATTACTATCTTCTCATGGGCCTGAATCCCGTCCTCTTACACTGTCCTATGCAATGGACGGACTTTGTACTCAATAATCAATTTACAACCAGAGCGAACGCAAGACGTGACTCACCTTCAACCGTAATGCGCAGCGGATACTGGATATAAGAATATTTCGTTGTTGGGTAATTATTGTGTTCATATCGGAAGTAGTAGTTGATTCCATCCGATCTCCTGACGTCATCGATCCTGAGGGAACAGTCCTTTTGATTCACATCTCCCACCAGCTTGAAGCGCTCTCTGGTGTCCGCGCGGATCTCTCTGGTTCCATCGTTTGAAGCCACGGCCGGGGCGGACATGAGGGCACCTTCAATGAACCAGTATCCGCGGGAGCTCACTGCTGCCTCCTCCGTCGGCTCGATGGTGAACTCACAGGGAATGAGGACGCACAGGCCTTCCTGAGCTGTGACGGGGCCGGGCAGGGTCACGGTAAACAGTTTATCTCGGTCTTCGTTGGTACAGAGGACTCCTGCTGAGAGAAGAGCAGCGGGTCAGAGGTTATAACAATATGAACGAATGGCGGGAACTGAAGGCAAGAGGAAAATCAGGAACCAGAGAGCGGCCACAGTGGAAGCAGAGGGCAGGTGAGTCACAAGGAGACAGCATTTTCAGCCATGATTCCTGATAGTTTAGTGAAAAGCTAGTAAAAGCTAGTAGATATCCATGCACTTTCTCAAAACGTAACAAGCTGTCAGGAGCACATTGAAACACACATAAGCTGTTAAAAAAACATTAGCATAAACAATTCTGCAAGAAAGTGTTTCATATGGAATAAATCCATTAAAAAAAAATATTTTTGTTTCTTGTTTCTTGCAAACAAAGGTTTCCATCTCCTACTGCACAGAGTGCCTAGACAAAATGCATTGGTCACATGACACATGTTTCTCTTTGTCAATGTAAAAGACTATAATTCACATGGAAGCGTTAATTTGTTCCCACAAACTAGTCATCACGTGTTAAAGTTGCTGTAACAGTGAAGCACGAAGCAGGGGGCGTAAAATCTCTGTTCTGGTACTTGTGACGCACAGTGTGATCTGAGGTACTTCCCTGGTGAATCTTGACTGTTAGACAGGAGGCGAGGTTGCAGTAGATTTAGGTGCAAAGGGTGAAAGGGGAAAAGACACATAACAGAGCAAGCATTAGCAGAGCCAATACATTTCGACCTTTATGAGTTATATTGGCTTTGTCAGATTATTTTATACATGTTGCGAAATATGGATTAGCATGAAGTAGATAAAAACAAAGCGCTAGTCCGAAGCCGGTGTTGACTGTGTCATAGCACTTACATTTCTTTTTTTTTTTTTTTTACTTCAAGGCATGTTGTACAGCATCCCGCCCTGCTATGCACATATCTAAAAAGATTAATAAATCCAAATATCTCTGGGAGCTTCCGGCGTTTAAAATGTTTGTACTCCCAGCAACTAAATTTAGATACAACAAGATGTAATTACGATAGTCAAAGGTCACACAGTGAGCCCTCTTAGAGGGCAGCTCAAGCTGACACCATGACAATCCGTTATAGTAGGTTACTTGGTGTTAGAAATGGGGGTATCTATTTGGCGGAGGTAGGTACCTTTGTCCAAATAGGGACCCTTGATTTTTGTCATGGTAACGGGGATACACACCTACAATAATCCTTGCTCACCCCTTAGTATCTTGGCACAAGCAGACAGGGTTGTCTCAGAGGCAGCGTGTAAAGCATTTGTGAACACATATGGTAATACAGTGAAAACACTACGAATGGACACCACACCAGTTTAGAAGATCAAAATGACAAAAATCCACAATCCAGTGATAAAAATATGACTTTAAAATATTCAAAATAGTTCACTTCAAAGCAAATTGCAGATGGAACACTTTTCACACAAAGTACCTTGGATGCGTTGTGCACACAAACAAAAAGGGTCGCAGGGAAGGTGATGCTTTGGTTCCTTACTACTGTGCAGGGGAGGTGATGCGTCTGTTCTTTACGGGAGAGGAGTTGATGCATTGGTTTGTTACTGCATGGGGAGGTGATGTGCCAGCATCTTACTGCGTCTCCTAACGATGCAACAAACTTGGTGCCTCAATGCAATTCCACGATCCAGGATAATGAGTGGGTTCTTGCAGCTGCACAGCAGGCCTTGTGTCAGAATCGGTGCAGTGATCCCAGACTTCGGTGCACTCGATGTGGCGTGTGGCAAATTCTCGAGCTGCGGGCAGGCTATGCGACAATTTCTTCGACAATGTATTGGAAATAGGCGCAGATGCGTCGCCATTCTCAAAGTTGCGTTACATTTCCAGCTGTCAGCAGCAAACAACCTCCAGAAGTCCAAAACAACAGCAGGCACCTCTAAGCGGGTCAGAACCAGGGCCGGACTGGGAACCAAAACCGGCACTGGCAAAGTGCTCGGCCGGCCCCCCCTCCCCACTCTGGTGGGTTGGAGGATTCCGCCGTGCGCTTTTCTAGGGCCGGTTTTCGGACGATTTTGTTGCAGGGCCGATTTTGCAGCTATGCTGCAAAAATGGCCCTGTAACAAAATCGCCCCCCTGGGGCTCAAAACCGGCCTCCACCCTTGCGGCGCAGCAGGGGATTGCCCGATGCCCGCTATGGCCAGTCCGGGTCTGGTCAGAACTCTCAGCAAGGAAGTTCAGGGGAGTTGGTGGTGAAGTCTTTGTGTACCCAAGACTTCAGAACAGAAGGCAAGCTCTGTTTCAATCCCTTGGAGATCTTCCTCAAGCAGGGGACACAGCAAACAGCAAAGTCCTTTCTCCTTTCCTTGGCAGCAAGTAGCCACTGCAGGCCAACCCCAGACAGCAAACAACACAAGGGCAGTGTGCCCCTCAGCTTCTCCAGCTCTTCTCCTTGGCAAAGGCTCCTCTTGACTCCCACAAGTGATCTAAAAGTCTGGGGTCTGGACCCCTCTTTTTATACAGTAAATCTATTTGTTTTCTAGTGCAGGGAAGCCCTTTACCCTGCGAAAACCTGTTCAGTCTTCTCTGGTGCAGCTTCTTGGCAAGAGGTGGAGACAGCATCGTCTTTAGCAGACCAGGCCAATTCAGGTGAAAGGAAATCTCCTCCCCCTACGGTAAATGAAGCCCAGGTCTATTCAGCCCAGCTCTGACTCATCCAGACTCTCTGGAGCCACTGACCATCACCACCCTCTGTCATGGCAAAGCCAGGCATTCAATCCACATCCTACCAGAGGCACACTGAATGGCTAAGCAAGAAAACAACTACTTTCTAAAAGTGGTATTTTCAAATACAGAATGTAAAAATCACCTTCACTAAAAGATGCATTTTAACATTCTGAGTTTAGGTATATTAAACTTTATTTTCCTACCTTGTTCTTGGGGGTAGTTATGTTTAGAATATGTTATAAGCAAACTCCAGATTCTATCCCAAGGGCACAAATAGCCTTACAAAGTGAAAAACGAAATTGGCAGTATTTCACTATCACGAAATGCCACACATTTCAGGGCATGTCCTACCTTTCACATACACTTCACCCTGCCCGCAGGGGTACCTTGGGCCTACCTTAAGGGTGGCTAACATGTAAGAAAATGGAAGGTTGGTGCCTGGCAAGTGGGAGTACTTGCAATGTTGACAGGGTAGTACCAAACTGCACAGAGATACTGCAGTGGCAGATCTGAGTTACATTTACAGGCTGCGTATGTGGGTGGCACAATCAGTGCTGCATGCCCAGTAGCAGCATTTGATTTATAGTCCTTGGGCACAGTGCACTGTTCTAGGGACTGACTAGTAAATCAAATTTGCCAATCAAAGAATCACCAATCCATAAACACAATTTCCAGGGAGAGGATATGCACTTTAGCACTGATCAGCAGTGGTAAAGTGCCCAGTCATAAAACCATCACTAACAGGTCAGAAAAAAGACAGGAGGAAGGCAAAACGTTCCAGGATGACCCTGCAAAAAAGGGCCAAGTCCAACACTTGGCCTTTTGGCACTTATGTGCCTATTTGCGGTTCAGTTATGCATTATTATGTTGCTGTTCCCCAATAAACTGTTCTCTTGGTGCTTCTCTGCAGCCTGATTCTGTGTGTTCAAGTGCCTAGAAGCAGTTGTGTGCAGCATGCTGCACAAATAAACATAAAGAACTGACCTCCGCCCGATCTCCCTCTTACCCCATCTGAGTAAGATGACTGAGAAACATGTTAATACCCACCTGTATAAATACATCGAAGCAGCAGACGGTCTAGACCCTTCTCAAACTGGGTTCAGACCAAATCACAGCACCGAATCAGCCCTCCTATCCGTGACCAATACCATCCGGATGGCACAGTATAGAGGAGGATCCATGATTTTGGTGCTGTTGGATTTGTCTGCTGCCTTCGACACAGTGTCTCATGCTATTCTTATCAGTCGTCTGAAGAGGGTAGGGATAGGCGGAACTGCGCTAGCATGGCTAGAAAGCTTCATCAATGGCCGCTCACAAAGTGTTCGTTTGGGCTCCAATCTTTCCATCTCCAGGGAGCTCACCAAGGGGGTTCCACAGGGCTCATGCCTAAGCACCACATTGTTAAATGTGTATGTGGCCCCTTTGGCTGAAATTGTGAAAGAATATGCGTTCACACCAATATCATACGCAGATGACACTCAGCTGCTGTTTCCCTTTCAGACACTGAAGCCAGCAGTTAAAAACTCTTTTGCTGCTGGGATGAGAGCTATATCCCATTGGATGACCTCCAATTGCCTGCAATTTAACGTAGGTAAGGCGGAGGTCATGCTCTTTGGAGAGGCCCCTCTCCCTTGGTCACCTGAGTGGTGGCCTCCCGAACTAGGCTCTGTCCCCACTCCCAAAGAGGTAGTAAAAAACCTGGGGGTCCGACTTGATCAGTCCCTGACACCTAAAGATCAGGTCAATCAGGTGACTGGATCCTGCTTTAGGGTCATTGGACTTCTGAGAAGGGTTTTTCCTTATCTAGCGGACTGCCATAGGAAAACTTTAGTCCAGGCATTGGTAACCAGTAGACTGGACTACTGTAATGGGCTGCTTATCTTTACCAATGAGGAACAACTAGGCAGACTACAGGTAGCCCAAAATACAGCAGCCAGACTGATCTTGAATGTTCCATCCAGATCCCACTCACGCCCTCTATTGAACAAACTACACTGGCTGCCTATTCGCCAGAGGGCGAAGTTCAAGATATGCTGTATAATTCATAAATGCCTGTCGGGTGCTGGTCCCAAGTATCTATCAGAAATTTTCAGACCCTATGAGCCTGGTCGCTCTCTGCGCTCTCAGACCCAATCTTTGCTCCAAGTACCATGGATCAAAAAGGAAAGACAGGGAGGCTGAGCCTTTTCCTACCGAAGCCCCACCCTCTGGAACTCCCTGCCACTTACCCTTAGGCAAAATCCTAATCTGGCCGCCTTTAGGAAATGTTTAAAGACCCACCTGTTCCTGACCATGTAGATACCTTTCACTGCCTGATGATCTTTCTCTCTTAATATAGCTTTGGTAAGAACACAAGCGCGGAGATATCCCTTTGGGAGTCGAGTTCCTGCGCTATACAAACAAATAAATAAATAAATACATTATTTGTGAAACATATGCCGACCTCTTTATACCAAGTTGCATAGGTCCAGTCAGAGGCGGAGGGCACCTCAAAGTGCACAGACCACACGTTTGAAAGCCGTTTTTGACAGTGAACCGGCAGAGGAGGATGGACGCAGTGTTAGACCAGCAGAGCCCAGCCTGCAAGTTGCCTCATCTGGGAGAGGATGATGGACGCAGTGTTAGACCAGCAGATCCCGGCCTGCATACTGTCACATCTGGGAGAGGCTCTGGCCTGGCACTCAGTGCACTTTCATGAAAGCCTAACAGAAGCAAAATATCCAAGTAGACACATTAGCCCAAATTTATAATTTAGTCACGCAACACAGCAAGACACCTTGCTGTGCTGCATGAAAGAAAGAGAGCAGGCTGCGCCATATTTCACATTTTAATATGTATCCCTGTCCTCTCCTTGTGATGGTGCACTTTTGTCTGCGGACCATCAATGCAGGCAACCTTATATCATGATGCTAAGGGGCCTGTGTTGCAAGCAGGATTGTTTTGTGCAAGTAGGGATATTTCTCCTTGTTACACCTCTCTTGGGCAACAGGCCTGGTTCTAGAGGGTGGGACAGTCCCACCCAAACATGACCCTTGGCCCTCCCAGTCACAGTACAAATGGCAATGCAAAATGCAGCTGCAAACTTGTACTGTATCGTTGCTAAATGTTGTGGGGTTTTCTGGTTCATGTTTATTATTACTAGATGCGTGATTGGGCCAGGTTCTCTGAATCAAAGGAAATCCAATCACGCATTGCCATTTAGAGAGGAGGTCTTTGTCCCCACACATGAGTGCAGGTACATTATGGGCATGGCAAAGGGAGTAAATCTGGTCCCCTCGTCAGGCATGGATCAGGTGATTTGGATTTCCACCTACTCTATTTTTGGCTGCTCTATAAAAACCTTCACTGTCGTTTGGGACTCCATTCTGTTGCACCTGCTACTCTGCATAGAGTGGACTCCACCTGTGCGCTCCAGCCCAGAAGGACACAAAGGAATCCGGCTACATTTACCGGCAAGTTCCTCACTTCGGGTCTGATACAGCAGCACGAAGGTCATCAGGCTAGTCTGCCACCCCTTCATTACTTAACCACCGCGCTTCCAGCGACGCGCCTTGGATAACGCTACCGCATAGCAACTTGCTAACAGCTACACACGAGGAGCGTCTGGTAAAGGGCTCCCGACACCTGATTGAATTAAAATTTATAATTGCGCCGCATTTGTATTTTTAACTTGTGCACCTACTGTTTTTGACTTCCCCGGTCCACCGCTGATCTTTCAGTTTGTTGTGGAGGGAAGCTCTCTCAGCCATTTACCGGCAAGTTCCTCACTTCCAGTCTGATACAGCAGCACGAAGGTCAGCAGGCTAGTCTGCCACCCCTTCAGTACTTAACCATCATGCTACCCGCGACGCACAGCGGACGCGTGCCGAAAGTGTGCCAAAGGAATGCCCATCTGCGCCCATCCGCGCCTCAACCGGGACTAGGGCCACCCCCCCTGCCTGTTTTTTAAAAGATTTTTGTCCCACAGCATTGATCTATAATTCAGAGCAACTTAAAATAATAAACAGGCCTTCTCATAGATGCATGCGTGTTAGTGCAGAACAAATACGGCAGTCTCCTTTTGCATGCCCCACTTGTTCTTTTTCTCTAAAGGATTATCACATCCCACCAGTCTTCACATTAAATGATAAAGACTCAGCACATAGAAAAATCCAGTCTGCTTTAATAAATGTAAGATCATTGCCTAAACACAAATATGAAATTGTAAACTGTACTGAAGATCATAAATTGGACATTCTTTTTTTAACTGAAACCTGTGGTGACTCTTCCTGTGGCGCAGATTTTATTATCACAACCCCTGAGGCCTTTACGAATATTAGATTCGATAAAGCCTTCATAAAAGGAGGAGATCTTGCAAATATACATCACAATAATTATACAGTGCGGATAGAACTCATCCCCACAATGATATGTGAAGCAGTTAGCTTCACTATCACTATTTCCCATTCTATCCGCTTTAAAGGCAATCTTCTTTATCGTCCCACTGGCTCTCGCACAGAATTACTTACAACCATTGATTGTCTCCTTGAACCAGTGGCAGGGGAAAATAATTACACCATCTTGGGTGATTTCAATTTCCCCCTGAAAGGCTCATGATGATCATGACACAATAGCAGTAGGCCTTAATTGACTAGTTTCATCTCCTACTCACTCCACAGGCCACATACTAGATGGCCTCTTTTCTAACTATAGGCTACTTATTCTAGGAGACACTCTTCCTCTGAGAAAAAAGAGGTGAGGAGGGTCTAAAGGGGTCAGTTTAACGACCCTGACATCTCAAGACCCCAACTCAAATGAAACAATAAGAGAAGATATGTCTGGTCAAGAGAAAGCGTGTGCTACACTGAACACTAAAGGCAGATGGGAGTTTCTTAGCCCTGTGTCACTTCAATTGGTTACTACATGATCTCATTCTGCCTTTAGTTTTCAGTGTACACACGCTTTCTCTTGACCGGACATCTCTTCTCTTATTATGACACTCTTCCTCTGCCATGGACGGACCATCCCGCGGTCCTTTTTGACATCAAAACGAGGGCAAGCCCTGCTTTGTCTTCCAAACCTTTGGTCTCCAACAATTTTAAAGCATGGAGAAGTGTTGACTCGCATAAATTACTTGCTTCTCAGTTACCACCAACTTCTGATCCCGAGATGGCAGCCATCAACAATAAAAACTGGATTCTGGATACAGTTAATATGATGGTTCCAACAAAGAAAAGGTCCACCAATAGGGCTGTTAAGTCTGCCCCCTGGTTTAATGAAACCCTTAGGCTTGAAAAACAAATTTGCAGATGGCAAGAACGTAGATGGTGATTAGACTACGATCCTGCCCAAAAATTATGTCATAAACACATGTTGGCTAAATACAAACAGCTCGTCATTACAGAAAAAAATAAATTCTACAGTAGTCAAATAGAATTAGCACACGATTCTGTGAAACACCTTTTTCAGGTTGTCACACGCTTATGTGGACAAGGCCCATCCACCCCAATAGCCACACTCAAGATCTGTGCGATTCACTGGCAACTTATTTTCAAGGAAAAGTTAGCGACATTTACTCGCACTTCAAAACTTATACCACTAGTGATTCCCCTTTACCATTTTCACCAAAAGACTCTAAAGACTGGTGTGAAACTGTTACCACTTCCTCTGATACCAAAGATGTCCCGTCCTTTCAAGATTTTACCCAGGTTTCTCCAGAATTGGTATCACATCTTCTTACCACCATCAATTCTGGATCCCCTGATGACCCTTGCCCTCCATCTATTCTCAAGCTATTTCCTGAGATTATTGGAGGTTTTCAACACTATGCTTAAAACAGGCATATTTCCTTCCATTTGGAAGAAAACTATTATCAAACCCCTTATTAAAAAGAGTACCCTGGATCCGACCAATGTTACCAGCTACTGGCCTATAGCCTGTATTCCATTTCCAGTTAAAATTGTGGAAAAAATTATGAATGCTCGGATATCAGATTTTATTGACCCAAACAACTGTTTGGATGAATCTCAATTTGGATTCAGAAGGGGACATGGCACATCACTAAGCTGCCTTATTTCCACCCACCGATGGCTACGCCTGTTCCTTACTACAGCGCCATGAAGCCTCCGGGCGTACGAGCGCTTAACAAATACCAAATAACATTAACATTAACATAAACTGCGCTCATTAAAGCCTCAGATGAAATTAGGAAGATATTAGATGGAG
Organism: Lissotriton vulgaris; assembly: GCF_964263255.1. Classification (NCBI taxonomy): domain Eukaryota; kingdom Metazoa; phylum Chordata; class Amphibia; order Caudata; family Salamandridae; genus Lissotriton; species Lissotriton vulgaris. Next base: position 180,820,335 of record NC_141695.1, on the reverse strand, counting down.
GGGGACGCAGTTCTGATACTGTTGGACCTCTCTGCGGCCTTTGACATGGCCGATCAGGTGACTTTGATCGACTGTGTCTCAGCAGCAGGGATCTCACATGGGGCTAAAAGCCTTCTCTCCTCTTTTCTTGCTGATCATGTCCAGTCTGTTTTCTTTTGGCAAATTCAACTCGCCACTGTTCATACTGCCATGTGGCATTCCCCAGGAATCCTCGCTAAGTCCGACGCTATTCAACATCTATGTGTCTGACTTGGTGAGGGTCATTAAATCCCATCACCTGGCCCTAACATCATACGCAGATGACACTCAACTGGTGTTGGCTGTTAACAACAACGGAGAGAAAATGGCGCACAATTTCCAACTGGGAATGCTTTCAATAAGTGCATGGATGACGGAAAATTGCCTTAAATTGAACTCCAATAAGACGGAGGTGATGATTTTTGGTAACCTTCTTCCTGTCTGGTCCCCTACATGGTGGCCAGGAGATCTCGGATCTCCTCCCTCTCCAGTTGACAAGGTAAGAAACCTGGGGGTCATTTTTGACAGTAAACTGTCATTTATGCATCATGCAAATGCAGTAGTTTCTTCCTCATTTTTCATTATAAGAATGATCAAGAAACTCCTCCCCTATCTTCCCATTGATGCTGCCAAGACTCTAGTCAGCACACTGGTTATGTCAAGTATCGATTATTGCAAGGGGCTCTTTATTAATGCTCAGGAAAGAGTCTGAAATAAGTTGCAGCTGGTGCAAAACGCAGCCGCTAGATTGATTACAGGGACCCCTAAATTCAAACCGATTTCCAACATCATCAGACAGCTCCACTGGTTTCCTGTAAGAAACAGAGCAAAATTTAAAGCTTTATGTATTGCCTTTAAAGCAATTCATGCCTCTGGCCCTGCATTTTTAAAACAATCACTATGTCCCTACATTCCGGCACAAACTTTACGTTCATCCACAGCAAGCCTCTTGAAGGTCCCAAGAACAAAAAAAATCTCATGGGGTGACCGGTCTTTCATAGTTACAACCATCAAACTCTGGAATAGCCTTCAACCCCAAATTAAGACAACCACATCTCTATTAACATTTTGGAAGCAAGTAAAAACTTGGCTCTTCAATCAATAATCACGCTTCTTGCTGCTAGCTTGATCCATAACGCCGAGACACCTACGGGTATTAGTAAGCTTAATACATCTTTAAAAATAAATAAATAAATAAAGAGTGCATCAGGAGTAGTGGCACTGGGACACAGGAGCAAGAGGATGCCACAAATCTCTGATTATTACAGTATTTCACAGTTCAAATAGGGGGCCCCGTTTTCTTCCTTGCACTAGGATACATAACACACTGGCCCCACCACTGAGATACCAGAGATGTAAACTCTTTGAAGTAAGGCTTGTTATGATTTTGTTTAGACTTTAATGTTATAGCCGAACACTGTAACTCCTTCCTCAACTATTCTCGTAATGTGAGAACACTGCACCCTTTAACAGTGCAGTGGGGTCAGCAGACTGGTGTGGTGAGATCACCTGAGCCCTGATGAAGCCAGATCATTCACGGTGGCGTGACATAAAATAACCCCCCCCCCTCCTCAGAATGTGATGAGGGGCCCTTGAGCCTCTCACATCTCACAGGTATTCTTTGGATGTGGCGTGATTGGGGCCCGCTTAAGGGTTGGAGGCTTCCCCGTACCGCATGCGCTACAGGGACCTGCATTACACCCTTAATTATTCCATTGTAAGCTATAACAAATGTAGAAATATATAGAATTCAGGTGTCCTGGGACACCACACTCGAAACGAAAATCGGAGTTTATCAATGAAAAGATTGTCACACAGTCATAAGTAGACATACCAATTCTAGTCTGTTCCTTTGGACTTTGTTTGGTGGAAATGCACAGATCGTGTAATGGAGCATCAGTGGTTGCCATTTTCATGTAATAGAGCATCTGTGGTTTCCATTTGTACACAATCGTATGCTGGGTGTGGTTGCTCAAATCTGTAGGAAGGAATGTAGCTTCTTCTTAGGGGCATAGAGATTGATCTCCTGTGGTACGTGGCAACCAAGTCCTGTAAGAGAGGCAAACACTCTAAAGTTAAGCCAATGTGTTAGCCAGTTGCAGGCCTTTTCGCTTGTGGTGACGAGTTGGTACTGGCTCTACTCCACAGCTAGCTCAGATATCCAACCTGTAAAGGTTACCTTAATGCAGAATGTATTATAGTGTTTAACATTGAGGAAGAGGAGTATCATACTAGTTATGCCTTAAATGTGCCATGTTATAATAGAGAATGGCCAGCAAGGGGTTTTGTTTGTTATGTAAATTTTCAGCACTGTTAGGACTTGTTTAGGGGCAATCAAAGTACCTAAACCTGAAATCAATCAGCAGCTGTTCAAATAAATTCAAAAGAAAAAAGTTCCTGAGACAAGGAACACAAGATGTTACCACACTAACATCATATATACAATGAATGATTAATAAAACATGAAACCAGGATTTTTGTTTGTCTGAAAGTTATTATTTAAATTCAAGGCAAAAGATACACATTTCTATACAAAAAATGAACATTGGCATAGGACAGGGTACATACATAGATATAATCTGAATATTCAAGGTGTTGGTTGCTTTTCCTGTAACATATCCAAAAATACAGTCCAGACTGCTGGGACACAGTATTAGATTGATTTCAACTACCAATCAGAAGAAAATCAAAAGCTGACATGAAACAAAATATGCAGAATTGGACTAAACAAGTCGACGTTTCGGTCTTTTTTCGAATTTTCTTAAGACCATCATCAGGACGAAATAATGGTATATACAATTGATGACCCTTTTTTTTTAATCAAAAGAACGTCAGTTTGGAGTTTTGTGACGGCATCCGCACCTTCAATTATGGCGTAAAAATCGGGCAATGAACTAAATCAATTTTATGTAGCATACACTTGTAGTGAATACAGTGCTGCAGTGGACAGGTACTGGCAGTTAGTCCAATTTATGTCGCTATTCAAATCGCTTGAGTTTGTTTGGAGTTTTTGGCCACAGAACGTCTAATCAAACGCCATTCTCTATTATAACAAACTCTGCCCGAGCCCGCAAGGGTATATTGGTTGCTCACCTTCTTATACATTAAATGTACCATGACAACCTGTATCTGGTGCACGCATTCAGCTACCCTTCTGTCGTTCTTGGGTGGATGCATAGTGAATATATATTGGCTAGATTGATTTGATGGTGTTGCTAGATGGACCCAAAGCCATTTATCTACCTGCCTATAACAATCTCAGGTTCATTCTATGCTTTCCTCTTGCTCCTTCATGGAGCCTAGGCATATCTAGTGTGGCTACCTGTAACTACCTGTAACTGGAGCATTCCTTTGGATTGCTTGTGAACACTGCTGGTTAAGCTCAAGATTATTTGCTATGGCTGGCATGTATGCAGTGCATTCAACATAGTAGTTCTGTGTGGGACTGGGTTCAAATGAAGTCTCTGAGCTTGGGTACAGGTTTTTCGAAGTTTCGCAAACCTCTTAAGGTTATCAAGGTTTTTTAATAATGCCATTAAGACCAATGACCACAGGACAGTGGAACCTGAACAGAGTGTCAAAATCTGATTCCATGAATGTGTCTGGTCCCACCATGTCTACCTAGTTCGTGTGATTTTTCAGTTTGTATGAGCGGCCACGTAATTTGAATTCTTTTGTGTTGAAAGTCAGGCTACAAACACTGAAAAATCACACGAACTGCAGATCGCAAAACGTCATCTATGCGATAAAATGCCCATGCGAACGTCTCTACATCGGCCAAACAACGCAGATGATCAAGCAACGTATCATCCAGCACAAAAGCAGGATAAACTGCAAAACACTGACGGCACCTCTAGTGGCACACTATCTAGAACTGGGACACCTGGATACAGACATTCTTTGGCAAGTGGTGGAGAAACCCACTCTGCCGATCCGTGGAGGGGATATCAAATCTCTACTTAATAAAGCAGAATGCAAATGGATGACCATTTGCGATTCGGTGAACAATGGCCTCAACACAATCGATGAGTGGAATAGCACTGTCATCACGTGAAACCATGAACCCCCCTCCTTCTGAACCTGTAATCAGTAACCCCATTTCTCTACCCGCCCTCTTTCCCTTCCAATACCCCACCCACCCTTCCCCTCCCCCCCGTTCACCCTCCCCCTCCTTCCCCCACTCCTGGATATAGCTTTAGCACATTGTGAAGGGATATGTCTAGACTGCTAAGTACAACTGTTAAAGAACTGCCTGTTACCTATCTATAACCAAAATATAGCCCAGCATCTTATAATTGTACCATGTCAATGTGAACCAAGTGTCAAGATCTACATGGCGCGGGTGAGCACTGAACTCTACCTCAGTACAGAAGACGGATTACAACCCGGAAGGCTCAGGAACTACAAGATCCGGCATGCCAAGCGGGTGCGTCACACCCGGAAATGAGTATTTAAAGCGCTTGGGCCGAAGGGACATTGTCGAATATTTTGATTCCTGATCGGCTGTCCGTTGTGTCCCGTTTGTTCCGTGTTCAGAGGAACTAGGAGCTGTGTCTTGATCGACGTTGGAGTAGGTATCGCAGGCTGGAACTACGGTAAAGTCTCCAAGAAACGAGCGGCTGCTCGTTGTACCTTGCAGTTGTGGAGTCTTGGTCGAGCGTTGGTTTCTACGCTCCCGAGACGGACAGGAATAGAGACGCCCACCAAAGGAAGTAGTTGCCGCGTCTCTATTTTGGGTTACTGGTTGATTACCGAACCATTTCGGTAGAGCACCTGGACAGGTGTTCCCGAGGCCTTTTGGATTGCAGAGGACTCCTCAGCGTGCCTCCCCATCAGTCGTGTTCGAACGGCATTTTCGGCCGTTTCTCTGCACAGTGTCCTCTGTTGGCCGGACACCGGGACCGGTGTCCATGCAGAGGACGGTTGGATCTCGGCTCTTATATTAGAAGCCAATGGCTGATGGGTAACGTATGAGAGACCTTGTGTTGCGAGACTTGAATCGCTCTTTCTATTTTTGTTTTCCTTATTCTATGTGTACTTGTGATTATTAAACAAGAACATAGAAATACAATTGTTTCCATGGTTTGTTCTGCCATTAGTCCTCGATCCCGAGAAGTGGGGGATTACATAATATTCGACCTTAACATTTCAATCCTCTCCCGATCGAGGCAGACAGAACATGGCCACACTGGACGATGTGGTGGCAGCCTTGGCAGCAGTCCAAGTAGAGCTTGCTGCGTCCAGGCAGGAGAATGCGGATTTAAAGGCCAGGTTTGACGCAGCTCAGAGGAATCCCTTTGATGCAGGAAACGCCACCGTGCTTACCGCCCCTGCAGTAGTAGTAGAGATGCCTGTGGCTGTTCCTCTAGCCAATCCGGAACGGTACAGTGGAGACCCCGAAACTGTTCAAGTGTTCATGACTCAGGTGGCATTACATTTATCCTGCAAGCCCAAGGCATTTCCCACGAGTCAGACCAGAGTTGCCTTTCTCATCTCGTACCTTGCTGGAAACGCGGCTCAATGGACGGTGCCCCTTGTGAGCAGGGATGACCCCATCCTATGTGATTGGGGTGCGTTTCGTGAGGAATTCATGAAAGTGTTCGATAGACGGGCGGATACCTACACCGCTGATCGTGAATTACTCGAATTACGTCAGGGCAACCATGACGTAGTACATTATTTAAACGCCTTTCGTCGGCTAGTTGCAGAAACGAAATGGCCTGTGTCTAAACAAATAGCCGTGTTCCACCAAGGGCTGAGTGAAGATCTTAAGGATGTCGTAGCACAAATCGACCCCCAGCCCAAGACATGTGAAGGGCTAATAGCATTGGTCCTACAATTGGATCATCGGTTAGGGGAATGCAGAGGAGATCACAAAAACAGAGTGAAAACCTTGCCCTCTCCGGGAACGTCGGGGGCTTCAGAAAGCAGTGTCTCTAATAAGGCCGAGCCCATGGATATTGGGGCCGTTCGGGCCAGTCTTACCGCCACAGAAAAAGAAACCCGACATAAACAGGGCCTATGCCTGTATTGCGGTAAAAAGGGACATTACGTCCGTGAATGTCCGGCTAAACCAAAGACTATCTGCAACAGGGCTGGTAGGCTGGTAACCGCTGCCATCGATGTACCGTCGGAAAACTCCCTGACTCCCTGAGAGACGAAGGGACCTCTCGGAGTCGCACTGTCATCCCTTCTTTGTTGAGTCCATCTGGATCCCCACCACAGCACATCTACATCACAGTCCACATCTTTGTAGACGCCAGGTGGAAGGCGGTAGAAGCCATGGTGGACTCCGGGGCCACTGGTGTTTTTATGGACCAAGAAGAGGCAGGTCGACTGGGGATCAGCCTAGTACCCAAGGAACGCCCTGAGGATGTGTATGCGGTGGATGGAAGAAGACTTGTCACAGGCCCCATAGGGCATCACACCGGTTTGCTACCGGTGAGGTATGGAGTAGAGCATGAAGAGGGCATCGATTTTAGCATCATTCGAGCCCCAAAGTACAGGATCATCTTGGGCCTTCCCTGGCTGGTAAAACACAACCCAACAGTGGATTGGGCAACCCACCAGATCAGGATGACATCGCCGTATTGCAGCCAACACTGTGGAGTGCAAACGGTGCCCACATCCGGAGCAGCGGCCGAGAAAGCAGTTGTGTTGCCCGGAGTCTACCTTGCCTTTCAGGATGTCTTCGATGAGGCTAGGGCTGAAGTGCTGCCCCCGCACCGGGTCTACAGTTGCCAGATTGATTTGGTTCCCGGTGCCAGCATCCCTAGCGGCAGGTTGTACGCACTGACTGAACTGGAGAATCTCCATTTGCGCTCATACCTAGATAAACTCCTGGGGTTAGGGTTCATCAGACCCTCAAAATCTCCCGCCGCTTCACCCCTTTTCTTCATCTCGAAGGCCAATGGTGAGTTAAGGGCCTGCGTAGACTTCCGGGAGCTGAACGCTATCACCGTGAAGAATCGGTATCCTCTGCCACTCATAAGTGTCCTGCTGGAACAGGTGAAACAGGCCCAGGTGTACACGAAACTGGACCTCAAGGGGGCATATCATCTGGTGCGGATGCGCGATGGCGACGAATGGAAGACGGCGTTTAAGACCCGCTTCGGCCTCTTCGAATACCTGGTCATGCCATTCGGGCTCTGCAACGCCCCTGCGGCTTTTCAGTACTTCTTAAATGAGGTGTTCAGAGACATCATGGATGAGTACGTAGTGGTGTACATAGATGATATCCTCATCTATTCCAACAATGAGGAGGACCATGTGCGCCACGTGGCCACCGTACTCCAGAGGCTCAGAGATCACCAGCTGTTTTGCAAACTAAGCAAATGTGACTTCCACGTAACATCTGTGGAATTCTTGGGAGTGATGCTGAGCCCTGCAGGACTGGAAATGGTGGAACGTAAGGTTAAGGCCGTGGAAGAATGGCCAGCCCCACAGGGGGTGAAAGACGTACAGTGCTTCATTGGGTTTGCCAATTTTTATCGTCGCTTCATCGATGGGTTTTCAGGATTGGTGGCCCCTATTACACAGTTGCTGCGGAAGGCACAGCCCTTCAAATGGACCGCAGATGCGCTGAACGCCTTTGTAAAACTGAAGAAGGCTTTTATTTCTGCGCCTATCTTGGCTCATCCGAATCCTGACTTACCATATGTGGTGGAAGCAGACGCTTCCGAGGTGGCTATAGGAGCCATATTGTCTCAACGACACCAACACTCTGGGGTGTTACACCCTGTGGCGTTCATGTCCCGAAAGCTGAACCCTGCAGAAAGAAATTATCATATTGCAGAGAAGGAACTCCTTGCCATAAGGGACGCTTTTGCGGAGTGGAGACACTGGCTGATGGGGGCCAGACATGAGGTGACGGTGTACACGGACCACCGCAACTTGCAGTTTATGACGGCAGCAAAACACCTATCACAGCGGCAAATGCGGTGGATGCTTTTCTTTTCCGGATTTCGTTTCCACATCACCTACAGACCCGGCTCGGAAAACAGGAAAGCGAACGCCTTGCTCCGTCAATCATCTGCGATTGAAGCACCTCCTGCTCCGGTGCACTCAATCATCCCGCCGGGTGCGGTGATCGGAGCGGTACAACATGACCAGTTCCTAAAAGGGGTCCAGAAAGGAATCTGTACATTTGCATGGAGACAATGGCTATCATGCCACAAGGAATGGAAGACGATAGACGGCATGCCAATGCATGGCAACCGTTTGCTGATACCCACTCACCGTTTGAGAAAGCAGGCATTTGCTTGGTGCCACTCGTCGCCATGTGCGGGCCATTTGGGGTTCGAGAAAACCGTGTCCAGTCTGGTTAGACACTTCTGGTGGCCATCGATGCGGTCGGATGTCCGTCGATGGGGAATGGAGTGCACCGTGTGTGCCACAGCGAAACAGGACCACCGCAGACCACAGGGCCTGCTGCAGCCTCTTACATCGCCCAACAAACCATGGGAAAGTATTTCAGTTGATTTTACAGTGGGGTTGCCAAAGGACCAGGACTGTATGGCAGTGATGGTGGTAGTGGACTACCTCACTAAGATGGGGTACTTCATTGCCTGCAAGCAAGTACCCTCGGCAGGCCAGCTAGCCTTGCTCCTCCTGAAAAATGTGGTATGGCTGCATGGATTACCCACCACTATCATATCGGACAGAGGCTCGCAGTTCACGGCACAGTTCTGGAGGAAGTGGTGTTCGGCGCTGCACGTCAAATCGGCTTTGTCTACCAGCTATCACCCGCAAACGGACGGCCAGACGGAACGTATTAACCAGTCCCTCAAACAATATCTACGATGTTTTGTGGATCAAGGAAAGGAGGAATGGGTAGATCACCTATGGCTGGCCGAAATCGCCTACAACAACGCTACCCACAGCTCCACCAAGTCATCCCCATTCTACTCCAATTATGGTCACCATCCCAGGTTCCTACCTTTCGTTCACCCGACAAGAAACCTGCAGGTGCCAGAAGCTGCCAGGAGAGTGGCATGCATCAAGGATGCTCTTCTGCGATCTCGTGCATGTCTGGAGGCAGCTAAGAGGTCATACAAGGCTGCTGCGGACAAGAAGCGGAGACCGGGACCTCTGTCCATGGTGGGGGATTATGTGTGGGTGTCCACTAGGAATCTACATTTCCGGAAGCAAAGCATGTTTCACCCTAAATTCATAGGACCGTATCGCATTACCAAGTGCCTCAGCCCTGTGAATGTACGCCTGTGTTTGCCTAGCCACTTGAGGATCCATCCGGTGTTCCACGTATCCCTCCTGAAACTGGCCGCTAAAGGCGATCAAGTGTACTCTGCTCCTGTGTCTGTTGACGCCGATGTGGAGTATGAAGTCGAAGGGATTCGGGACTCCAAGTGGCGGGGAGGCAAGCTGTGGTATCTGGTGGCCTGGAAGGGATACGGCCCAGAAGAACAATCATGGGAACCCGAGGCTGGCATCAACGCACCTAGGTTGGTCGCGGCATTCCACAGGACATACCCGAACAGTGCGGGGCCTGTTCGGAGAGGCGGATAGGGGGGGTGTACTGTCAAGATCTACATGGCGCGGGTGAGCACTGAACTCTACCTCAGTACAGAAGATGGATTACAGCCCGGAAGGCTCATGAACTACAAGATCCGGCATGCCAAGCGGGTGCATTACACCCTGAAATGAGTATTTAAAGCGCTTGGGCCGAAGGACATTGTCGAATATTTTGATTCCAGATCGGCTGCCCGTTGTGTCCCGTTTGTTCCATGTTCACGGGAACTTGGAGCTGTGTCTTTATTGACGTTGGAGTAGGTATCGCAGTTTGGAACTACGGTAAAGTCTCCAAGAAACGAGCGGCTGCTCGTTGTACCTTGCAGTTGTGGAGTCTTGGTCGAGCGTTGGTTTCTATGCTCCCGAGACGGACAGGAATAGAGACGCCCACCAAAGGAGGTGATTGCCGCGTCTCTATTTTGGTTACTGGTTGATTACCGAACCATTTCGGTAGAGCACCTGGACAGGTGTTCCCGAGGCCTTTTGGATTGCAGGGGACTCCTCAGCGTGCCTCCCCATCAGTCGTGTTCGAACGGCATTTTCGGCCGTTTCTCTGCACAGTGTCCTCTGTTGGCCAGACAACGGGACCGGTGTCCATGCAGAGGACGGTTGGATCTTGGCTCTTATATTAGAAGCCAACGGCTGATGGGTAACGTATGAGAGACCTTGTGTTGCGAGACTTGAATCGCTCTTTCTATTTTTGTTTTCCTTATTCTATGTGTACTTGTGATTATTAAACAAGAACATAGAAATACAATTGTTTACGTGGTTTGTTCTGCCATTAGTCCTCGATCCCGAGAAGTGGGGGATTACACCAAGACACCATTCGTGTCCTGACTTCTACTGTCTCATAACTGTTGTAATCGTCACCTGACCGCCGGGACAGATATTGTGTAACTGCTAATGATTAGCTATGTATTATGTACACCCTTTTTTCCCTGGCTTTGGTAACCACATAATCATGCCTCACTCGTTATATCGCACAATTTCGAGTGAATTTGCATATTCCCTTAGAGATATTCCACGATGTATTGTATATGTTGTGGTTAATTCCAAGCTGAATATTAAATTGCTGACTTGACAATGAATGTATGTGCGCAAATATACCCTGATCGCCCTCACGATATCACCAAAGCAACAGAGTCCCTCCTGTTAGCTCACGTCATTGCCCTTTCCCCGCCTCCCGCCCCCTCTGTCCAGCACCCAAACCCCGCCCCATCCCCGCCCACACGCGGAAGTAAATCACTATTCAGCATGAATGCCAGCGTTCACCAGACCTTAGGATTCAGTCCGGTCCCGGCACGCAGATTTTTAGGTAAATACTATCGGAGCCCGCTGCCTCCAGGCCCTATGACCCCACCACTACCTCCGTTACTGGCTATCGTGTTTTCACGCATATTGATTGCCCCGTTCCTGTCTCCCCTTTCCACAGGACACGTGCAGAAATTCAGCGGATTGCAGACGACCGCCCAGCCCTCCCGTGCCTGTATGTATACATGACCTTCCGGTACCTCACATTATCATCAATTTGAATCACTGACCATTAATACTTAATCATTACGCTGGTTTTTAAATACAGTGCCCCCGCGCAGGCTTCAAATTCATTCCTGACGATTGCTCCTGATCGCTCCTATACCAAGTTCCTTCCCAGGTAAATACCCCCCTCTTCACGTCCCCCGTCATTCCCGCTTTTCATTACCCAGTCCCTGACACACTCTCTTTCCTTTGCAGCATGCCCCAAGTCAGACAACCAAGTCCTGATGACGATCCTTACTAACGTGGATCGAAACGCCGTCGTCTTTACAGCTTATTAGTAGGCGTACTTTACTAATGTGGTTCAAATAATGAAAAAATCTGTAATCTGTGATATCACTTTGTGACATGATCTGAGCCACCCACTGTAGATAACTTGCACCTTGTTCACAGTGCGCCGTCCATGCTGTCCACTCCCTCACTTGCGTCGCCACTTTCACGACAGTCACTTTTGTAGAGCACCAAGTTTTATATGGTTGTCACTTAATTGAGTTTATGCAGTGCTGCTTATTGACTGTATATTACTGACCATGAACGTATATCATAAAGTAAGATGATTGACCATCTAGTCTTAAATTTAAAGAGTGTTCTCCTTCTTCCCTTTCAGCAATGCGATGTGCATGCATACTTAATTGACTGTTTATTTTACCTATTGGGACATAGTTTTTGATTGTACCTTCCTTACCCAGTCCTAATTAGGTACATGGGTCATACTCCTGTTAATTATACTACTACATCTGACAACGGGGCAGTCTTCAGCCCCGTAGTGTGGTGCTGGTGCCTGGGGAGTTTACCGGCCCCTACTCTAGTGCAGTGTCGAGATGCCTATTAGTGAAACAGCGCCCACGTACAGGAGTGCCTAACACCCTGGTGGAGAGCAGTGCTGCCAACCATGGGTTTCAGCTCCACATCAGAAGTGCAGTGCTGCTGTCCTTGATGTGTGCTGTGCACTCCAGTGCAGCACTGTAATCCAGAGGTTTCCCTTTCGTGTCAGCAGTGCAGCACTGATATAAGCAGTTCAAACTGCACAAGGGGCGCATAATAACTCCTTCAATGAAGTACCGCAGTACAAGGCTTCCACCGGTGGTGTTCATTTTCCTACCACTGCGATTCAGTGAACATCATTGCTTCCATCAGTGTTGCAGAGCATTGCAGTTGTGCCGCCTAGAGGGCCATCTTCATCAGTGAAGCAGTGCTACCCCTTGCCCCGGTGGTGCCATTAAAGTATTCGTCTCTTGCCAGCAGAGCAGCTCTACCACACAGATGTTTATATTTCCATAAGGGGTACATAGCGCCCTCTTCTGGGCTGTACCACAGGGAAGTTCTGTTATCCAGCAGTCTGCAACCTTACAATAGCGCAGCACCGTTCTCCATGGTCAAGGACAGCCTCCTCAGTGGAACACACTAGTGCAGCGCCCCTATACATGGTGCATAACTGCCCCCTCGGTGGAACAAGCTAGTGCATCGCTGCCACGGGTGGTTGTATTTTCTGTCGGTTGTGAATCAAAAACTGCACAGTGCTGCCATCCTTTGGGAGGTGCTGCTGCAGTGCACGGGCATAGCGCCCCCTTCAGTACTGCAGAGAGTCATTGAGGGCATGTACTGTTGTCCTGGGAAGCGGTACTCTAGTCTTAAGGGATCAATAATCATCACTTGATCCCGTACCCTTTAGAAAAGAGTAAAATGAGACACGCGCAAAACAAGATGGCCACCACTTGCTAAGTTCCCTGTTTTTGGCCAAATAACGACAATTCTTTTGTCAGAATATTTTTAAAGTGCATACCTGTGCTGTGAAGTGTTTTCCTGGTCTTTTCTGCGGTACCAGTGGCATGTTTTCTCTTCCTCCTTCAGCTCCCATCCGTGCTTTGAGGTAATGCCTGGCTTCTCTGTCAAGGGTGTGGAGTAAGTGCTTACGAGAATGCCTTGCATTGGCTTAGCCACTCCCACAGTTAGTTTTAGCTGCTGCTCCTTTCATTTTTCCAAGCTTTTCACAGCAATTCTCACTCTAACTTCAGTTTTTCTCAGATATTATTACATTTTTCCTTTTTTCTCCTAATTTTATACTCCTTGCAAGTTCATTTATTGAAACAAAAACATGGATCATAAGAATGTGGAAACACCTTATGACAAAAGGAAGCAACAGGAATCCCCTCCTCCCGTTAAATCTAAAGTGGTTGAGTCAAGTGAACCTTCTCTATCATTGATTCTTGAATAAATTCAAGCTCTTTGTGTCAACACAGACTCATTTGAGACAGAGATAAAAAAAGACATGGCTAGAATGTTAATGAACATTTCTGATAACTCAATTAAAATAAATAACAATAAATTTAAAATCTACTCTTTTTCTCTACTTGTTGCAAAAATCTCTCCTATGTCTGCCCACCTTCTGGATATGGAAAACCGTAATGGACAATACAATTTACGCATTTTTAACTTGCCAGAAGATGTTTAAGTTTCCAATTGCAGATTATATTTGGAGAATCTGATTCCTGGTATTCTAAACATCGAGTTTCCAGAAAAATTTGAAATTGATAAGGCGCATAGGATTCCATCGCATCGTAATTCATGCCACTCAATACCTCGACAAATGATTTTCAAAGTTCTTCGCCACCATCAATTGGTTTTGATATAAAGCTGCACAAGAAATTCCTTCTTTGATGGTCAATGGAAATAAAAATGTAATTCAGCAACACTTTGCTGAGGAAACTGTTTTTATTCACAAGGAATTTAATCCTCTTCGTCCTCAGCTCAGAAGTCTTGGATTCAAATATGGTCTTTTTGACCCATCAGCAATGCACATTAGGAAAGATACTTTCTCTAAATCCTTCCAACAATTTGATGAGTTAAAATATTCCTGGATCAGCACTCATAGTATTCTGGATACTCATGACTCTGCTACATGAACATCAGTTTTATGAATTTTCCTGACAACTCTTATGAATATATTCCTAGGGGGCTCCAGCGGTTTCGGCCATGCTTGTAAAGTGTGTGTGAGTTTCATTCCTGTTATTAATGTTTAGTGTTTGTGATTTTTCTATGTTTCTTTTGTTTTGTTTTGTTTCTTCTTCCCCTCTCTCTTTTCATCATCTGTTTTGGAGGTAATATTTTTCCCTCTCTACCTCCATCTTTGTCTCCTCTTCTTGCCCACTTTTTCTTTCTTTTTCACTAAGGCTAGTATTCATAATATTAAGATAGTTTCTTTCAATGCTAAGGGGCTACCTCATCCTGTTAAATGTACGAAAATGTTAGACTGTATTTGCTTCATACAAGAAACTCATATTGATGACAACATTTTGGAGTATATGAAAAAAATGAGTTGATAGTATTGTTTCATCTCCTGCAAATGGCAAGAACAATGGTGTTGCTATTTTTTTTGCAAAAATATTACATTGTCAAATTCTGAGTAATTTTCAGATACAGATGTAAGATTTGTTGTCGCTAAGATCAAAGTTCATGATTCGGTTATGTTTTTATTAAACGTTCATGGTTCTACTGCTGATGATCCTCACTTTTGTTCTTTCTTGGCAACTTAAGTTCTTAAATTAGGTAAAGTTCCTCTTTTTGTTGGTGGAGATTTTAATGTTATATCAAACCCCTTATTAGATAGATTATCTCTTACAAAATTTAGACCTCCTAAAGTTTCTTTTGCTTTTGAATCATTTCTTCGAACTACAAAGCTAGTTGACATTTGGAGATTACATTTTCCCACATACAAAATGCTTACATTCTTTTCTAACCCTCTCATTCTAGGCTTGATTATCAGATTCAGATAACTGATTAACTCCATGGTCACTCCTAATATTTGGTAATATTGATATTTCCGATCATGCCTTAAGTTCTTTTATTTTGAAATTGAACTCTAATGTTGTAACGCAATCCAGATGGAGAATGAATACTAGTATTGTTTTTAATGAACAAAACAAACCTAAACTTTTAACTGCTATACATGATTACTTTCTTCTTAACCCTGAAGGCTCTACTTCTATGGTGAATAGATAGGATGCTTTTACAGCTTATATTAGTGGTATTACTATTTCTATTATGACTCATGACAATAAAAATTTTAATGCAAATATTAAATCTTTAGAAAAACAAATTGTAAAATATGAGAGAATTTTTATCACGTCTACTGACCCTCAATACAAATTAAAATTACAGAAATTTAGATATGAGCTTCACTCAATCCCTAGCAAAAGAGCATGCATTCAGCTTTCAAATTCTGAAGCCAAATTTGTTTGTAATGCGAATAGATCTAGAAGACTGTTAGCCATTATTTACGCATTAAAAAAGATAAAAGACACATAATTCATGGCACTAATGGTAAAATGGCTTTATCCCAAAATGATATTGTTAATGAATTCATGGATTTTTATACTACTCTATTTAACAAACCTGATTTTGATGATGCTTCCTTAATGGTTATTTTTTTATCAAATTGTCAATCGGATAAAAATATACTTGAAGTCTCTATTACTCAAGATGAAATTATATTAGCCATGAAATCTCTTTAAAAAAATAAATCCCCTGAAGGTATTCCTGCGGAATTTTATAATGATTTTCAATTACAACTTATCCCTCATTTACTCCAGCGTTTTACTTTTTTTTGGTTCTACAGAAACAACTACTGGTTCTTTTACTGAAGCTCTAATTATTGTTTTACCCAAACCTAATAAAGACCCTACCCTTGTAGCAAATTATCACTCTATCTCGTTAATTGTAAATTGTATGCCAAAACACTTTCTTCTAGATTATCCTCTGTGTTTGATTATATTATCCATCCAGATAAATCTGGTTTTTATGAAAAATTGATACTCAGCAAATACTAATAGAACCCTGTTGCACATTATTGAACAAGGATCCACTTTATCTTTACCATCAGGAATTTTAGCATTGGATGCTGAAAAAGCTCTTGACAACATTCAATGCCAGTTTTTCTTTCATACTTTATTGTCATTTCAATCGATTAATATAATTAATTGGATTAATTAATTCGATTAATAATTCAATTAATTAATTCGATTAATTTGATTGTGGACAATCATAAAAGCATAGTAACAACATTTCATATATAAAAGTTCATATAAAAGTACATTTACAGAAATGAATTGGAATTCAGTATGAAGATAAAACATTATTAAACTCAGCCAGCTTTGACACAGAACTTTTTTCATCTTAAAAACACTGTTCACATTGACAAGTTGTTTTAGTGCCAAAAGGGCAGCTCGACATTGACGAAGCCCAAACCATTTTAACACGGGGACTATTCTCATTTTCCTGGCATAAGAATAACATCTACAGAAAAAAGTGACGTGGATCGTAATTTGCTTAAACATGTTAACACAGGGGCACAACTGGAGGTCTTGAGACCAGTCATCCAGTTTAGGAAAGGTGAATAATCTATGGAAAACCCCCAGTCAGAATCGGGATAGTAGGAACCTGTCATATTCACTTAGGACAAAGGTGAGGTAGGGTTGAATATTAAAAGTAATTAAAACCAGTTGATTGTGTAGGACAGAAGGTTTTACAATTTCAGATGATGTTCTGGCTTTGTCTAACATTGACAAGCCCTTTGCTTTTAAATCCTTCCTAGTTATTTCTCTGATGACACTGGGATTAGTAAAGTACTCTAGGTAGTCAAGATCTTGTAAGAATTTATGAACATAGATTATCAATCGAATCATCAGGGCCCCATCTAAATTCATAATGTCCAAAATGATGACTCTATTTAATTTTGTCTCTTCTTTTGTCCAACATCTGTGCCACAGCAGCAGAAGCTAAAGCTTTATTAAGTCTGAAATAAAGGAGAGGCTCAACTTCGCATGACAGATACATGCAGAAGTGCCATTCAGGACAGATAAAATATATTTTAAAAAATTGTTTTCTGCTCTTTGGATGGGTAACAGTTCAACTGTATCCAAACCCCAGTCCCATAAACTGCAGCCAAAGACACATTTTGCTTTATATATCTTGATAAACTCCTGAGGTGATCTTTTACCTAGTTTTTTGGCAAAAGAGCTAAGGGCAGATGTAGTACGCAGTAATGCAAATTTTTTTCGCGGACGCTGCCTGTGACCAGGAGTCATTGTGGGTAAAGAGAATACCTGTATATGAATTTTTTTTAGTAACCCCAATCTTTTTTCCTGTTGCAAACATATCTTTAGGTTTTTTGATGCCTGTACCTCAGAGCATAATAAAGGTCTTAAAAGAATTAACTCTAAGGCCTAGCTCATTCATAAAATTAATAAAACTATCCAGTACCCTCTGAAGTCCTACTTGGGTGTGGGACATCAGCACCGCGTCATCTGCATACAAAAGGGCTAGAATAGGTCGTCCCGCCACATAGGGGAAGTCATGGTTATCTTTTAGGGGGGTCTCCCCCAAACCGGTTATATACAAATTAAAAATTAAATAGAGCCAGGACGAGCCTTGCCTGACTCCACTTCTGATCGGGAAGTGAGCCAAGCGTTCACCCTGCAGGCCGCAGCAAACTCGTGCATTGGCATCACAATAAAAACGTTTAAGAAAATAAAAAATCTGTGAATCCACCCCCATCACTCCTAAAATTGATTAAAGTTTTTTATGAATGGGGCGGAGCTTGCCAGCGACGAAGATGGCCGCGTAATCCCGTAGCTCCATCCCGCACCAACCACTATTCTTTAAATATCCTGCATTACTGAGGCGATCTAAAGCACTCACACAGCCCCTGACAGTGCTGAACCATTGGGGAATCCAGCGATCCAACGCGGCTGCGGTTTGGGTTCCCTGAGGTGATGCGGCGACAGCCCGGTAGGCCCCTAAGCCGCGACCTCCAGTAATTGCGCTATCCGAGCTACGTTACTGTGCGTGTGGCGGAGACCAGGCCTACGATCTGGGACGCAGCCTAGAATGAGCTAAAAAGGCCCTAGCGTGAGCAGACTCCCGGGCACTTCGCCCCTGCCCCGGGTGAAGATTGAGGAGACTTGCTGGCCAAGAGACAGGTGCGGCCCGCTCGACTGCGCCGAACAGCGCAAGGCACTCACTGCTTCTGGCGGTGCTAGGGAGGCGCAGGACCCCGGCGGACTAGCCTGAGAGGCCGGGGACCCTTGACCACTATTAGGGAGAGCGCTTAAGGAAAGACTGCAAGGGCCGGGCAGCCCTTGAACTACATGCTGGGCCCCAGTGGTCGGGAGACTTGAAGACCCCACTGGACCTCCTGCGACGATGCAGCCTGGATGGCGCACCCTGTTGGCCTTAGCGGCCTTACACGGAGAGCAGTATGGACCATCATGGTGGCACGAGTGCGTAAACGGTGCCAAATCGGGCGTGAGGCCAGCAGGGAACGTGTTTCAGAGCCCCTGGGGCAAGCGGAGCTCCTGAGACCTGCTGATCCGCGCTTAGGGTGAACCCCCCCTCCACCCCATTGAGGGGCCCCAGGTGAGAGAGTGACCACCCCCCGTCTGTAGTAACTGAGTGTTGGATCCCTGGCTCACGGATGAGTGGGCCTGCCCGGGGGCTGCTGCTGTTCCCCCCTCTTTTTCTGTCCTCAGAAAGATCGTGGCCCACATCACTGAATCGGCAGAGGGGGCACAGATTTTACGCTAAAACCTATCCTCGGTTGAAACCCCTGTCTTGAGGGCCTGTGGGAGACCAGCATTACGGCAGAGTGGCCATCCTAGGTGAGATAGTTAAAGAAGTTAGGCTGGCCAGTGACAACTTCGGCCAGTCCAGAGCCTGAACCGGACGTGGTTGGGAACCGTTCGAAGGCCTGCTGATACTGCACGTCGTGGTTCTGGCAGATCTGGCCACCCAGGAGTGGCAGGAGCTAGTCCCACCTGTTGAGCTGAGCCATTTGGAGCACGACACACCGCGCCACACGATGGGCAAGGGTGATAAAACACAGAGCAAGCTCACCTTCGAGCAAAGGCGCTCAAGGTCTCAGGGTGCACCGGGCGCAGACAAAAACGCTGAGCAGGAATATTACGATGCGGCTGGGGGTGCAGATATTAAGAACATGCTCCTGGCAATGGAAAAAGGCCTCCAAAACAGCATGACATCACTGGGATCGAAGTTAGACGCTTTCACCAAAAGAAAGGACAGAATGGCGGAGCACATAGACAAGCACGCAGAACGTCTTGACATGTCTGAGAGGAGGTTAACGGAGGTGGAGGAGGCGTAGACGGAGCTGGACACAGCCCATAAAAGGTTAAATAAGTTGATGCAGATCTTGCAGGACAAAACAGAAGATTTGGAAGCCCGCTCCCGTCGCTGCAAACTCCGGATAACGGGTCTTCTGGTGACGACACAGATGGGCAATATGGAGCTCTTCATTGAAAAACTGTTGACCACCCTTCTCGGGGCTGAAACTTTTTCCCCGATGTTTGTAGTGGAGCGTGTCCATCCATCGTTAGGCCTGCGTCCGCGCCCGGGCACCCCTCCGCGCCCCATCATAGCCAAGCTGCCTAATTATAGGGACAGAGATGCAGCCCTGAGACAAGCCAGGGAAAGGAAATCGCTGCAATATGAGGGCTCGAAGATCTCGCTCTATCCGGACTTCACCGCCAGAGTGCAGAAGGCCCGCTAGCACTTTGCCCCGCTCAAACGACAACTAAGGGATCTTGGTCTGGACTATGCCACGCTGTACCCGGCAAAGCTACGCGTTAACCGGCAAGGACACTCACATCTGTTCATGGACCCTAGAGCACTGCAACAAGCCTTAAAGAACTGGTTGAAAGAACAATGCAGGGAGGCGAATCTACCGGCGGAAGGTGCGGAGGGTGGTGGTCAACTAGATGAACAAGAGTGACTGTCTACTTCCTGATGGCTGCACATAATGGTAAGGTGGCAAGGCTGCATATTGCAGAAAGGACTGTTGAGTTTATCTACAGGACTATTGGGATGGGGGTGAGGGTCATCGACAGGGGTGAGGTATACTGTCAGGTCGACTACCGTAAATTTATTGAACTGGGGCCAGATTCGGCACTTGCACTGTACTTCCTGATGGCTGGGTCTGTATAACGCTGCAGGGGTTTGTCTGAGGCCTAAGGGGAGTGTGTCTATGCGCTGCTCAGAAGAAAGGGGGCACAGCTATGCATGCAGATTGTTTTTTCAATTTTCAGGATTTGTAAAGTCGGATTGCGCAATGAGTAACTTCACTGATGCTCACTATAGACTGCTGCTGGTGGTGGCAGAGGGGTCTCCAGTGTAGTGCACGTTCGCACTCATGGCTGGCGGTCCGGCAACCTCGGCCATCGCGTGCAATTCACCTGCTTTGTCTCTACGGAGACTATCATGTTTGGGATGGGGGAAGAGGGAGGGAGGGGTGGTAGTGGACTCTGCAAGGCCCAGTTGGGGGGGGTGCTGTGGGTGGGAGAGACATGTTCACTGATTTCAGTTATTTGTGGGGAGGGGCGAGGGTTTTTGCAATGTTTTCACACACTGGTCATGCTAGGCTCATCCGGACACCGTGTTTTTACACACTATAGTACCTGTAACAACGCTGAGTACACCTAAACTGGGGGATAGTAGCTCTCCCGTCACGATTCGTGTATTCGATAAGGTATTCGCTTCCCCACATATAACATAGTCGTCTCTATTTACTCAGACGACACCCTGTTGTATTTTCATGACCCCGAAAATAACCTCTCGCCGATGCTCAGGGAGGTAGTCCACTTCGGCACCCTTGGGGCTTGAAAGTAAACTGGACTAAATCGCTGGCCTTCCCCCTAACTCCGGTTACTCAGAAATTAGGTGTACGTCTCCACACAGATCCAGAGCTTAGGGAAAACTACGGAGTGGCGATCAGTAAACTGGAGGATGATGTGGCAACTTGGAGCAAGATCCCTCTCTCCGTCCTGGGGCGCCTTGCCATAATGAAAATGGTTGTCTTACCTAGACTCCTGTTCCTCTTCAGTGCTATCCCGATTGTGCTGTCTAAGGCCTTTTTCCAACGATTGACCCAGATTATGATCAACCTTGCCTGGGTCGGTAAGCAGCCCAGAGTCAAATGGATGACCCTCACACTGCCGTACAGTATGGGAGGCCTTGGAGCCCCTAATCTAGAACTCTACTATCGAGTGGCGCAGGCATCACACTTGCACACTTGGGTGCATGGCGAACAGCGCATCCCACACGTACGCATGGAAAAACTGTTTATGGAGCCACTTACTCTTCTGGTCACGGTGTTCCAGCCAATGGACCGCAGGACTGGGATTCTTGATTCAATCACAGCTACTAATCATGCGTGGCACACTCTGCTGCTGAGGCAGGGGAGTGTACTGCTATATTCGCCACTTATGCCAGTGGACTGAACAGTGTGGCTGCCCCCCATTGGTGAAAAAGGAGTGGTACGGGCTCTGCAGAAACTCGGCATTCAGCTGGGGGGTGACTTTTTCAAGTACGGCACGGTTAAAACCTGGGAGCAAGTGGCAGGCGATAGAGGGGATCTCACACGGTTGCTCCGTTTCCAGTTCCATAGAGTGCGCAGCGCCTTCCTAGAATTATTAGGGCCTGACCTAGCGAAATCACTGGAAGTTCCGGAGCTTACCTATGTAATAAAAACGGAATCTCCCGTAAATTATTGACCAATTTGTACAAGCTTGCAATGTCTCACGAGGAGCACCAGCTCATGAAGGCCAGAGTGGATTGGCAGAGAGATTTATCGATTACAATAGATGACGCCATGTGGCACTATTGTTGTGTTAACAATAGGAAGATTTCCTTAAACGAGAAACATAGATTGATACATTTCAAATTTCTCCAAAGGGTATATTATACCCCTGAGAGGCTGCATAGATACGGACTCCGCCCATCGGTGACATGTGAGAGATGTCATGCGCCAATCGCTGACTACCTCCACTTAGGGGGGAGCTGCCCTGGAGTACAGGCATATTGGGGCAGGATTTTTTCCGAAATGAGTAAGATTCTTGAGATCGAGCTGTCTCCCGATGAATGAGAGACTTATATAGTGCACGACTTACCCTGGGGCATCTCAGCGCTTGCTTAGGGAACCCGTCCTGGTATTCCCCTGTGAGATAACCCTGGCAGGGTATCCACAAGGTGAAAGTCAGGCATCCCACCGCGAGGGGCCGTTGTGGAGATTAAGCAAGCTATTGCCCAGAGTCGCGAGTGTGAACCCGTGAGTCGAGAAGGCACCGGAGCGAGAATTAACGAGTCCGTGGAATTTTTGAGCCCAAGACCCGCCAAGGCGGGGAATTGAACCCTGGTCCCGGGCCGAACTCAAGCTCCAGGTCTGCCGCCTCTAACCCCTGAGCCACACTTCTCCGATCCTGCATTGGCGCTCATAGGACATTCTAGGAGCCTCCCGGTGGCAATCCGGAGGCTGGCAGACATGGGGATGCTAATAGCGCGAAGAGTGGTGACACTCTGCTAGATGAGAGAGCCCACGCCCACTGCTGCCCGCTGGGCACAATATATGCTTTATTGCTGCACTTAAACTGAAAACTACAGTGAACTCCTACAAGTCGCCAAAAAATATTTGGGGATTGTATCAATCATACTTAAATGGCGCTGCTCAGGGGGGGGATTCCAACTCAGAAGGTGTAGCCGGAGGGACTCAAGTAGCTGCCGCTAACAGCACGGCTTAGTAGAAACTGATGAGGGGTGACTACGCACCCGAACCATGTACCTTCATGCGCTGGTGGGGATGAGGGAGTGTGTCTGATGGATGGGGTGTGCAGAAGTTTCGAATCCACCACATTACCTAACCCAGGGCCTTGTTGTGTCCTGGGGGTTGACCAGTTCCCGAGGGGCGACAATAGCGGTGTGCTTGATGCTCATCTGCAGGAGGTGAACTGGGGATTGTATGTGCACGGACTTCCGAAGAATGTTTGATGTTGTATAGCCAACCCATGAGATTGTGTGAGTGTAACAGGCAAGGGGAGGTTTTGTTAATATCAATGATAGTTCTCACATAACCTAGAAGCTACTTGTTTCAAAGTTGAGTAGTCTTGACAGTGCGGACCACAGTGTAAACAGGACTACACAGAGCTTGATCCTATATTTGAAATATTGTGATCACAGTTTATATATTGTTGATGTTGCCTGAATCACATGCATCTATATACGATATGCCGCCGTACCCCAGGGTTGACAGCTTTTGGGCTGTGTTTCTTCTGAAGTGATTAGCTAACTCACTGTTGCACGCTGCCGGCCCCAGGGTTGTAGGCGCTTTGGCTGTGAATCAACTGTGGTACAAATAAAGGTTTAAAATAAAAATAACAAAAATAAAAAGTTTGTTATGAATCACACAATCAAATGCGGCTGTAAGTTCAACAAAGGCTAAAAATAAGTTCCCCACCTTGGCCCTGGTATATTTGCCTACGAAGAGAGACAGATTCAGAAACTGCTCAACAGTCCGTACACCGACTGTAAAGCCGCATTGGATGTCCGACAAGACAGAGTTCTCATGCGCCCTGTCCTGAAGGCGTTTCATTATTATTCTACCCACTACTTTAGGTATGGCATCCAGTAATGAGATGGGCCTGTAACATAATGGCTCTTGTCTGTCCCCGTTTTAAAAATGGGGACAATGGTTGATTCCACCCAAGAGGGTGGGAAGACTGCACTACAACTGGCGTTTAAAACCAGTGTCAAAAACGGTCCCCACAAAATGGTATTTGACTTGAACAAGTCTACTGGCACCCCATCTGGTCCAGGAGCCTTACCACCCTTACTAACAGACAAGGTCAGCTCTACCTCATCCAAGGTGCATTAGCTTGGGGGAGGTAATTCAAATTACAAACATCCACGGTGGACTGTCCATCGTAGAAGGGTTTCTCCTGAACTGATGGGCCATCCTCTCTGGACAAGAAAGGGGCTCTAATGACTTTCCAAAAAGCTGTGCTGTAATTGAGCACTGAGGCATAAAGTTGTGCATCCCACTTCTCCTTTTTTATAGTGACTTTCCTGTCCCTGATAGCTTGCTTATAGGCACCTGTAGCCTCCTTTACATCAGTCTTCTTTCTCTGTGTTTTATATAACTCCTTTTTTAGGTGAGAATAGGCTTGGGTGCTCCTGGAGTCAAACAAGCCATATTGAGGGCCCTTGGTGCTTTTATGCTTAATGAGAGATTCTGACCATGTTGGAAATGACCTGAAAGGAAGCCAAAATATCTTCTGGAGTGGCTATTTCAGTCAGGCATGTCTCAAATGCTAGTTCACTTTTACACACCACTGTTTTGACTAGTCCAACTTGATCCACCGTAGTCCAGTGCAGGGAGTACCAATTGGTACTCTCTTTCGTTAAATTTCCTAGGAGATGGGTATTCTTCCTCGATCTTGAAGTTATAATAAGTGATAGTGAGAACGCCAGTCATAGAGGGAAGTGATCACTAAGGGAATTATCAGCCACATAAAAAGTATGGAGGGAGTGTGCGTGGCTATTGGAAACTAAAACATAATCAATAGTGGAGTAATGACCCCTGCCATTAAAGGTCCAAGGCATGGAAACAGGGTCTGGAAATATTTAATTTGCAAATCCCAAGTCAAGGGAGAAAATGAGCTTGTTAAATTGTTCCCCCAAACCTGAGTGTCAAAAATGAGACACATACGCCCATCATCATTTATCGCTTCACATAAGTTGACCCCAGCATTCGTACATTAAGTGCAATTAAAATCTCTGGCCAAAACAAACATTGAGTCTTTGCTTCTACCAGCATTTTTCAGCGTTTTGATCATGTTTTGAATCACAGCTCTTAATATGTTGGGAGCAATATTATTATGAAAATTAATGACAGCGATGGAGTTTGTAGAGTCTAGGTCCAGTTTAACTAGTTGATAGTAGCTGTCATGTGAAAGTGATGTTATCTTTTTGAAATGTATGTTGCTTGACATATATATACAAAGACCACCCTTAGCCCTACCTCTCAGACTACAAATTGCTGGGGTATGATATGTCCCGAATCCATTCAGATGGACCGCCTCTTTAGTCCAAGTTTCCTGAAAACACAGGATCTCCAACTGGCTAATAAGTTCTCTCCACAAATTATTATTTAGCTTGTTGGAGATGCCAGCGACGTTCCAAGAGAGAAGGTTGAAATTGTCAGATTTACTACTCTCAGAATAATTAACTGTGGTTTCCCAGTTAGATCCTCTAGTATGGTATTAGATGGCAAACAAACATTTAGGGAGTCTGGGGATTAATCCGGTGTGGTAGTCTTCACCTTTGTCGCTCTTTTGACCACTTTACTACCACATATATTCAAGCAGCTGGGAAAGAGCCCGTCTATTCCTGTTCTATGAGCATGGGAATTTCGCCCATCACTGGACCCTTCCACTGCTGAATTTGTGAATGCCTGAGTTCCCGTGTCCAGTCAGTCTATGTCCTCCAACGAGCGCAAAGCGTCGAAACGATAAGACACTGGAATCGAGAATCTGGGCTCCCCAAAACCCCTAGGAATACCTCCCATAATAGTAGGGCATCAGGATTTAAAAGAATTCGGTGGTTTATAAAAATAACCTAATGGTAGGATGTGTATATCACTAGCGTTAAAGGGCCCACTATTACCCCTCTCCAGGATAGTGGGCACCAAAAGAGGTGGTCTAAAGGTTAACACAACAGAATCCCCTCAAAATGACTTACCTGAGGGGCCAACCCATCTATTCTTGGGGTCATTTTGAAGTCAGAGAAGAGGGAATGCTCTAAACCAGTTCTCAGACCCAAAAAATGAAGCTGCCCAATGTTCAAAAGTGTTGTGAGGTAAAGGAGGAACATTTGCCAAGACCACTGTATAGGGAGTAGCTTCTGGAGGCACATTTGAATTACATGAAGGGCATTGAGGGGATTCAGGATACTCACTAGAAGTTATACCTCTCTCTTTATCCTTATGCATACCACGCGTCCTGAGAATCCGTGCTCCACTCACTGTATCAGAAGAGTTTCTAGAATGTTCTGCAGAAGTTCCTTTCTTATGGGAAGACTGCCTTGTGTGAGCTAAAATATTTATTGCACTTGGGTCTTTATATTTGATGTTGTTCCCCCATGTGGTTGTTTGTTTATGATACCACTAGTATGTCGCGGCCCCCTGTCTACCTCTCTATTATGGGTTAAGACTGTATGGTGGAGTGGCTGTGTGTATATGTCTAGCAAGTTCCTCCACCTTGGCTAGCCTATCTTCTACTGTAGTTATTTTTAACAGGATGGGTTCCAACAGGGTTGTCATCACAATTTCGGGTCTGCCCTAGAAGTTCCCATCTTGGAGACTGTCAATTAATTTTGGTGATGTATTTATCCGTATGATTTCTGCTTTATATTCTACTCCTACTGCTCGTTTATTTATTAATGGCCAAATATCTAATAAATTTTCTCTTTTCAGAGGTACAAGACAAGGTTGTTCCCTTTAACCCCTTTTGTTTCTTCTTGCTATCAAACCATTACTTGTTTCCATAAGTAAATGTGATAATATTTCAGTATCATTAAAACATTAGCATATGCTGATGAAGTATTGTTATTTATTAGTGATCCTGTATCCTCATTTCCTTCATTACTTGAAATTATTACGTTTTATTCCACAGTTTCTGGATAAAAGTTAAACATTAACAAAACAGCATTCTTTCTTTTAAATATTTTTTGTACTCCTGTTATGTTACCAATGATTGATATCAAGAGATAAATTGAAATATCTTGGAATTCAGTTCTCTGCGTCTATAAAATCAATATCGCTAAACTGTGAATCCATCTTTAACTTTATTAAAGATAAAGCAACCAAATGGTCTTCACTTCATCTTTCATGGTGGGATAGAATGGATTCTATAAAAATGACAATTACACCAAAAATATTTTACACTCTTGCCATGATTCCCATGTAATTTCCTTTAATGTTTTATAAAACTGTAGACAGACTCCTCTCCAAATTTCTTTGGAATAATAATTATTCTTGTATCAGTTATAAAATATTAAAAGTACCTTACTTGGCGTTTAATTTAAAAAGCTTTAATAGAACCTTTTCCATTACCCTTTTTGTTAACTACTTCTGAGGAATCAAATTTTTTTCATAAATCTAAATTTAAAGTCCACCAAACTAATTTTTAATGATTTGGATTTAATTTTTCAATTATGATATCTTCTACCGAAGATATATCAATATGGTATAACCCAATCATAAAAATTAATAGAAATGTTAGATTCTGGTCCTCTTGGATTAAAGCTGGTATTTTTTAGATTAAGGATATATATCTAAATAATGCTTTTGTATCATTTGTAGTTTTGCAAACAACATTTATTTTACCTTCTTCTGATTTTTGTTAAATATGATTTGTTATGTAATTCTATTTTAGATTTCCTCATAGTATTCCTTCTAATATTAAATCTGACTTATCAATTATACATTCAAACTGTTTTCACTTTATCTCATGGTGTCTCTATATTATATAACAAAAAAACAACTCTCAAGGTACCAATATTAATGTAATATCAACTTTCTGGAATAATGAACTTTCAATCTCTCTCTCTCTATTGATACATGGAACACTATTTGGCTTTATAGTATTTCTGGTTGGTTACCTGTTCAACTATATCTAACCAACTCATATATTTTATATAACTGTTTATAGACTCCATTTCGATTATTTCATGCTAAACTTCTTCCGTCTTTAATTTGCTAACACTCTAACTTACATTCTGGTTCACTACAGCATATGCTTTATGATTGTCCTTCTGTCTTTAAATTGTGGAAGGAAGTTTGGATTATTATAAAAAAGATATTTAATATTCAGTATTATGGTTCATTCAAATTAATATTTTACAACTCTGTTGTTCTTTCACAGAAAGTAGATCAGTTAGAAGGTAAACTTTTCAACTTTTTAATGTCAGCGGCTTTAAAATCCATTACAACATGTTGGAAAGATGTTTCATTATTGTCTGTTCAAGCTTGGTGGTTTTGGGTTATATTTACTAGAAGAGGAGCTCAATTATCTTTACATGGTATTAATCATAATTCTACCTCCTAGCATTATTTTTGGAAACCTGTGATATATATTTATCTTCCTAAATGTGTATTATTTCAGGACTTCTACTGTTTGTATATTAATCCAGAGTTTTAAGTTTTAGTAACTCTCTTTCGTCACTATTATAAAACATTTATAATTACTCCCTTTCCCTTTACCTCCACCTCTTTTCTGTTTTATACATATTATATTCACTGTTTACCTATTGCAGTTTATTTGATGTTTTTATGATTTCTCTGATGCAATTGGGTATTCATTCGGTAATATTTTTTGCATTGTTTCTTGTTATTGTTGATTTATTATAAAAATTCAATAAACTATTTTGAACTCAAAAAAGAAAAGAGTAAGTTGGCAAGTTTCAGAATGAAACTGTTAAATTTTGCTTGTGTCCTAAGTGAGGATGGGCGTGGCACACCCAGACTCCATTTTGAACAGTGCCACATTTTTTATTTTAGACATGGGTGATGAAATCCTAATGGGGCTTGGCTCATGGGTCACAGGTCTAAGACCCTCTGTTCTCTTTGCCCTGTGGGGGCACTTCGACAGCTCCCAAGAGAGTTGTAGTTTTTCAGTGGCGCACGATTGTCTTCAAGTACATACCGTCCTTTGCCAGCGATCCGCTGTTGTCCAGGTGTACACAAGCTTCCCTTGCCATCGTTTGTTCTGTGTTCAGAGTGTAAGGACATACATTGCCTTTATGTATTGTTATACCCCCTTCTCTCATTGTCCCGCCCTCACCTTTTCTCAATCCTCTGGTTTTACTTTCATGTTAAAAACAAAGAACGACAAAGAAGAGAGAGACAGGATCTTTTGAGTCCTGGCACGAAGCTCTTCATGTAATAATACCAATTAGAACATTGAAATGCTGGGAGCTCCTTTGAAGACAATGGAGTGCTCCCTGCTTCTACAGGCCGGTAAAGGCGGGCAGAGCAACATTCCAATGTTTTACAAAGGCCTCTCGGAACTCGAGGGGATTTAAATCATCTTCTCGAGCTTAGAGAAGCCTTTGTTTTATTTGTTAGAACAATTTGCCCTTTTGTGGCCAAGGGCCCGATGTAGGTAATCCCAGATTACCCATTCTTAAATACCGAATCATACCGATTCGGTATTTAAGAACAGGCAAATGGGATGTAGGTGCATTTACCGAAAAAATGACTGAATCGGTAAGTTTTGGTAATTACTGAATCGGTAAATACCAATTCGGTAATTGCCATTCATTCTTATGGGCCTGGAGGCCCATAGGAATGAATGCCAATTACCAAATCGGTATTTACCGATTCGTTAAAAGGGGGAAACATTGAAGGGTGACAGGGTGTCACTTTGACACCCTGTTGCACCCCACAATTGTGTATGGGTGCGCATGTTGCATACATACATACCCTAAGGGCATGTATGTCTGCAGCATGGCACTGTTGGAAAAGCAAAAAAAATGTTTTTCCAAGGTTTTCATTATTTACCACCAACTTGTAGTTGGTGGTAAATAACGAATCCTAAAAGGTGAAAAGCACTCATTTGAGTGCTTCCTACATAGCAAAATTGGTAATTTACCGATTCGGTATTTTAAGGAATCAGTAATTTACCGATGCCTTAAAATACTTGTTCTGTAAATTACTGAATCAGTAAAATGCCCACCTACATCTAATTTTCCAAATACCGGTCCGTAACGGCTCAAATTACCGAATTTCGGCCATTACCGACCAGTATTTGCCTACCTACATCTGGCACCAAATGTTCTAATAGCCTGATAGCCCTTCATAGCAGGCCTATAGCAGCTATTAAAGTCCCGTCCCTTGTAAAAGGCCCTCGCCTTCGGCTCAGGCCTTTAATGAGGGAGCGGACCTTTAATAGCCAGTATAGCCCGCTATGGCTGGCTATAAGTCTATATTAATGGGCAGCTCCAGGCACGACTCTGATCTGCTGCCAGGGACGGCAATCCAGTGGGTGGCGCCCACCTCGGGGTTGGATGGTGGGGGTGGGCCGATGGTAGTGCTGTCCTACGCATGAAGTCCGTAGGCCAGGAGCTTCTGGGTGGCGCCGGCACTCCACAGCCAAAGGCTGGGCTATGGGATTTTTTCCTGATGCAGGCTGGCCCAGACAGTGCAGTCAATAAGGTGTAACACAAGTCTGATAACTCCGCAAACAAACTTGGTTTGTGTTCTCACAACAATTATATATTAGTTCAAGATTTATTTGATACACTTTCACCCATTGAGACTCTGGTGTGTAAAACCGAATTAAACCAGTGTTCAGGCCTTGGCGATGGCTCAAAATCTGGATCTAGGACGTTAAATTAAAAATAAATAAATAAACACCATCTTGGAAGGGCTGAGGTGGGAGAACAGTAAAACGAGCTAGGGGAGCTGCACTAGTTAAAGTGCGCATGGCGCGCTGAATGTTGCAGGAAAGCATATCGTGCCTGCACTAGGAAAAACTCATTAAAGAAAGTAGTGCTTACAGACTAAATAACACTACGCTGTAACAACTGAAGTAAAAGGGCCAGTATCTATAGGAGGTTACAAATGAAGACCGTACTAAGGAGGGACTATGTAGTAATGATGACATGCTGGTAAGTTGTAATCAAAGTAGGTTTATTCACAGGTAGTATCAGTAAGTCCTTATCAACAGGTAGGTCATCAATAACAGGTATGTAAGTCTTGTAGGGCAGCCTGTAAGCTGATAACAACAGCCCCACAAGGAGCAGCCTGCTAGTTGCCCAGCCACATCCGTCAACTGCCACTCCTCATCCTGTCACCCAGGCATTCTACTCAAGGTCTCTACACCAACATTCCATACAGAAGACACACACAGGCTGAGCAGCTAGGACAGAGTAACATAGGGAATAAAGCATCATGCAAGAATACTACAGACTAACAAGCCGATTACTGAATCAGAAGTCATCATTTATGAAGGGCAAATACACAAGTCAATGTAAAATATGGGCAGAGAGAGGGTGGGGCTACTATCCCATACTCTACTACACACGATCACCAAAGCAGTGCATTGCGCGCTTGCTCAGGATTGACCTAAAAAGTGTTGGGGTGGGTGGTGGGGGAATTGGGGGTAGCGCCGGAGGGAGAGAGCAAGGGGTAGTTTAAAAATAATAAAAGAAAAATAAACTTAACTGAAGCTGCCGGCCACCTCCCACGTCGCGCCTGAGATGGCTAGCCACACATATGTGCGCACTTAGAAGTGCACATAGCACTCTTCCTCTCTTCACCAATGCCTAGGACCTCACCTCTCCCTACACACAGGTTTAGCCAGCAGGTGATGCTTGAAGAATGATGTGTCCTGCAAGATGTGGTAGAACCATCATCTGATGAGGGTTCACCACCAGGAGGTTGGTAATCCCCCCTTGTATAGGTGAACCTCTTGATCTCCTTTGGGCAGTTTTGATATCTTCTGCTGCTTGAGGTAATCCTTGTGCTCATTCATCTGGGCATTGATTTCAGAGAGCCATGATGTGAATGCTAGGATGCTGATCCCAGCCTTCAATGCACACTCTGCTATGTTGATTTTGGTGATAAGTTCATCAGATAGATATTTAGCTCCATTGATGATGAGAATGAGCCAGTCACATGTGCATTTCCATGCAATTTGTGACCAATCCGGTTTGAACAATATATCCTCAAACAACAAGCGTGGTGCTGTAGTCACTAAGAGCTTGTTGAATGCTATATTTGCCCTAAGGTACTCTGTCATGTGGTCCCATGCATGGTTATCTAGACCTATTGCTTTTTCAGGTCAGTGATGGGGTTCCAGTCATCTTGGTTGCTGCTACTGAAAAGGATGCACCTAATAAGGAGGGTGCTTTCAAAATCTAAACAACACTGTCTTTGCCAAAAATCTGCTTTGATTGTCATCCATTATGGAACAAAGAAAATGGCTGTCGTGTAGAGTGTGTTCTAATCAGAGACAATAATTTTGAAAAAGATAGTATAAGTCTATCGGCTGAACTTCTGTACTTTTAACTCAATACCACAAAGAGTGGGGACTATGATCCAATACAGGTCCAGTATTTGGGCTCTGAAAATGCCAATACAACAAGCAGTGGAGGTACTGTTCCTATCAAGAAATAAAGAGTAGTGGATGGTGGACGAAAAAGGAGGGGAATCCTAAGGATTACTTCTTCTGTCCTCACACATCCCAGGGAATGTCATGCTTCATCATCTAAGGCACTCCTCATAGGGCGGGCCAAAAGAAATGAGGGTTTGGCTGAGATCTTTTGGTTTTTTGCTGTTTAATTTGAAGTGCCTATGAGAGGGTGTCATAAGTATGTGGGGTACAGTGAAGGTGTATGGTAAAGTGAATGAAAGCTGAAACTGTCTCACAGAAACCAGACTGGATTTTTGGTTCTACCACATCTCGCAGAACACAATGCTCGACACATCATTCTTCAAGCAGCATTCAAAGCGACAATAGTTGGGACAGCAACTGGAGCTGATGCAGATCGACCCACCACCACCTATGAACGGATATCCTATGCCCCCTTTTCGGGACAACCACAGAAGTGGCACTCTGAATTCTAGATGCCCCCAACCACCACAGTCCTTCGTTCAACACCCCTTTCCCCAACATGTTTTAGAAAGAGTCTGGGGTGGGGCAGACGAAGAAGAAGAGAAGGCAACAAACAAGTGCACTTGCAAAAGCAAGGAACCCAGCTGCAGACCAGTAATCAGACGGCCAAGAAAAACGAGTCATTAACCTTTCTATGAGGGTCCTGACAAAGATGAGACTTATACTATGCAAAGGCCTTGGATATGTACCCACCCATAGGGAGACCAAATCCGCCTCACAAGCAAGCTTTACCAGTTTTTTTGCAAGATTTGTCTTCTGGCATTTTTCAGCACAGGACCACTCCGGACGGGGAGGACTCAGAACTAAGGATCCCATCTAGGTTCCCACCTACTGCAGCCATGACACACAGTGAGTTTCTGAATTTCAAAAAAGCCTTACTGAAAGGCACTGCGCAGATGATACCACCTATGCACTACGACAATATGTTGTCCAGACAATGCAGTGCGGTTAAAGCTTTGACTGAAGATCCCTCAAACATGATAAAAGCAGCAGACAAGCTTGGGGTGATTGTTGAGATGGATACCACCGACTGTGACAAAAAATGTCTACGCCAACTAGTGAATGAGAGATACTATCACCTTGTGAATTCAATTTAGACTGATACCTTGAATAAAAAAATTCAGTCCATGGTCATGATGGCAGAGGCACAAGCCTGAATCACAAAACATGAAGCAGAGGTTTTGCTGAGTACTTCACAAAGGACCCCTATTTTTACACACTACACAAAATACACAAGTGAATCAGTCCTCAACCAGGAAGACTAATTGTCTCCGGCATCGGATCCCTCATGGAAGGTTTGAGTACATTCTGCAACCACTACCTCGGACCCCTGGTCTCAAAAAACCCTTTGTTCTTAAAAGACACCAGGGACATGTTTAACCTGATTGTAAACAACGAAGATCAACATGAAATCAACCTCCATATGACCCTGGGCGTAGAGGCATTATATACCAACATCCCTCAAGACGCCACCATAGAGGCCATTGAGGGCAGTTTCAGAGCGCAAACATAGACAGCCATTGACTTCATCATTGAATGGCAATAAAGAACAACTCCTTCAACTTCAAAAGCCAGATTTATTATCAAATACAAGGGACATCTATGGGCAGCACATTCGTCTGCCGAGACGGGCTTGTCTTTGCGTGGCACACATTGAAGAGCAATACATTTTTACTGACATAAATTCCTTCAAAACAAAATTTTTAAGTGACGACGGTACATAGATGACATTCTGGTCTTCTGGAAAGCCAATGATACCATGTGTCAGGAAATTGGATTCTGGATCAATACCCCCAATCCTTACCTGAGATTCACCCAGTCGACCTCAACGAGAAGATATCATTCCTGTATTCACTAATCTCCATTGAGAATGTGAATATATGTGCTAAGACCTAAAAAAAACACTGATTGTAACAGCCTTCTGTTATTTGATAGCCACCATCTAAACGCCCTGTTGTATGGGCACTTTTTCCATCCCCAGAGAAACTGCAGGTCATTGAAAGTGCAAGCCATTACACTCAGCAGGAACCAGTCTTTCCTGAACCACTCATCCAGAGATTTCAAACAAGCTGAGAAAGGGCACAAAACAATCACCTGGAGGCTCTCTTGGAGTCCAACACAAGATCTACTGAAGACATCATTACCTGCGTGACCACCTTTACGCCTTGCTCCAAAGGGATCAACCACATCATCATGAAACATTGGAACATTTTACACACTATGTCCCTTAAGAAACCATGACCACAATGTGCTTTCAGGCATACCCAGAACCTAAAGGACCTCCTGGTACATACCAGTTCCCGTACTCAACAAACCCCTATACAAAACACCCTGTCGGCATTGCTACCTGTCACAGGACACTATCCCTGTGGGTCCACTCAGGTATGCTCACCCACTCAACACTCAAATGAGGTCAAACTGGGTCCCTAATTCACCTGGATACAAAACAGTCACACTAAGCGGAAAACACAAAAACTGCATCTTCCTGATTACCTGCCCATGTGCACTTTATTACGTGGGAATGGCCAAGAGCGTTGTCAAAATGAGGATAATGGGACACCGGAGCACACATAAATGTGCAATCACTACTGCGACTCAAAGCACACTCCAGATGAACTTGGTGGACTATCTTGGAAGCAAACCACTTGTGGAGTAATGCTACCCTTTTCAGAAAGGGGCAACAGCGGATCTTCCACCTCTCCACAAACAGCAAAGGTCTGAATGATGACATCTGGTGGTACGAGTTGTAATTTTCCAGTCTGACCCTCGTTTCAGCAATTTCCTCTCCCACTCCTGCTCCGGGAGATCTCATCCAGCACATCCAAGCTGACTCCACAACACGCATGCAGCGCCCTGCTATGGACACCCATACACCACATGACACTGTGCCTATGTCTAGCACCCTTCATTTTTTACATGGGCCAACAGACGTTTTTATGGATGACACTGATATGCCACTATATTCCAGTTACCCCGATAGGCTTCCTCACTCACAATCTCGCTTACTATACCCTTCCAGAAGAAATTATTATAGTTTAAAATGGGTGGCATTGCAATTTTTCCACGCCCATATTGCTTTTTGGAAGAGGTAGCCCCTACACCCAACATCAATACGAGCACAACCATACCTGAATGTTAACACAATGTATGGTTAGCAGCCAAGTGTCCCTGCTTTCCTCTCGATCACCATATATGTAAGAGAGCTCATGTTTGCCATAGCCTTCATAGGATGACTCCTCCTAATAGGAAAACATCCCTAACTGGAACATGAGTACTAACATGCCTGTATGGCTAAACAATCAAGCACCATCCTTTCTTCTCCATCACCATATATGTGAGACCACTTGCATTCACCATGCTATCCATATGCTGTCACTTTCCAATACGTAGATTTCCTACTTTTTCGTTGATATATTGTCTCTCTAAAATGGTTGTCTACTCTGGACAGGTCCACTTTTGACGTGTATACCCCCAAACATGGCTGCCGCTGTAGGATGATTACCCTGTAACACCAGCACGCAGTGGTCCTGCTCCATAAGCTCGAGCGTACGCCACCTGCTTTGTGGTTTTCAAATGTGCAAGGACACTCTTGTGCACCACATTACGTATATGCCATCTCCTTCAGTTATGAAACGAACACACAGTGTTCGAGTATAGTGTCCTTAGATTGCTTTTTTAATACCATTGCTTACCTCGGGCAAGCATGTACTTGACCGCCACACTTTTTAACATCATGCCATCACTCTCCTTTTTAAAAAAGACTCAAGTGTTGCAGTATTCTCTTTGAACACCAGTATTGTAATACTGCGGCTCCAGTTGGGCAGGCACATACTTGACTGCCATACTCTAAGATGGCATCCTCTGACGGAAGAGTTCTCTACTACATCAGCACATGAGGGGCCTGCTCGTCCTTGCTTGAGCATGCTCCTCCACTCCGTTGTTTATTGCCAATTCGACCATTACTCCCTCCTGTGGCCATACTCTCTGCACCTAAGAACAATTTTCTTTGCAGAGCTTTGCATAGCGTGAACTTGACCCCGATCCAAATCGGGGTATTAGAGCGCTTTACATAGCACCAGTTACGTTACAGTTACAATTACCCATACCTCAAAAGATGGGTCACCTCCTCTGCTCAGTCTCGCTCCAGGCGAGCAGAGGAGGGTAGGTCTCTTGTGCTCCACGAGCAGAAACTAAGGGGCCAATTTACAGAACTAATCTGAGACAAAATATTATACTTACTACTTTTGGTATTCACAGAAGACATTTAGTAGTCGTAATGTTAAGATGTTGTCTTAAGATAGGATTTTGTCTTAAGTTAGGATTTTGTCTTAAGTTAGGATTTTGTCTTAAGTTAAACTTAAGTTTGTTTTAAGTTTTGGTCTTAAGACAAAATCTTAACTTGAAACAAAATCCTAACTTAAGACAAAATCCTAACTTAAGACAAAATCCTAACTTTACTACTACTAAAAGCCTTCTGTGAATACCAAAACTAGTAAGTTTAGGATTTTGATTAGTTCTGTGAATCGGCCACCAAGTGAGTACGGTTGCCTTTCTGTAAATTTTTATTTTATCTTTTCCCTTTCGGCCATTTGATTCCCTTGACCTACTTTCTATTGATTTTGACTATTGCTTTTTACTACATCTAGCAGCTGAACGCTAACCTCTTCTTTTGACCTATGGGGCATAATTGATTGATCCAAAGGGTAAGACCATTCCCTCACTCCTGAGGACTGGCATTCACTTGTGATACACAGAGTAACACCAATACTGTTTAAGATTATGTTTTCTGTACCACACATGTCCACTTGCCTGTTCTGATGTGTAATAGGGTGTCTTTTAATTCTCTCAAATTGTGGAAACTGATTAGAGCCAACAATAGCATGTGCATATCTACCTGTGGAGACACTATGAAACAGTGTCTAAAAAAAGCATTTCTGGTGTTGCATTGAACCATACATGCAATTCCTCTGTTTACTATGTGTTTCCTTATTTTCTCTAATTTATTTTCTAGATTTGACGATCATTTTTAACCTTTGAATTAGGTTTTTTTCTTTTAGGGGAATAACTACACTATACATCATCACTTAGGTGTGGGGTAGGGTTACACCCCATACTTTTAGGTCATGAAGAAATGCCACAAATCCTTTTTTTTGGGCTATAGGGCATGAAACTTGTCAACCTGACCATCCCCAGAAATGTAGGGTACTTGGGTACATCACGCACCTGCAGTACCCTTGACTTATTTACAGTCTTTTTTTATCCTGCCAAGAGTGCCATTATATTTAAATCCAGTCTGGTATCTCTTGGACAGTTTTAGCTTTCTTTCACTTCATGATACACCTTCACTCGCATTGCAGTGCCAGCACTACGAGGAGCACGCCTGATGATGAAGCATGACATTCCCAGGGATGTGTGAAGCCACCAAGAAATAATCCTTAGGATATCCCCTATTTTTTCGTCACCTTCCAGTTTTCTTTTTTTCTTCATAGGGACAGTACATCCACAGCTAGTAGTATTGGGATTTTCTGAGCCCTGGAACTGAACCTTTATTCGCTCCTATTCTCTGCTCTCTTTGGTATCGTATCAGCGAAAGGCCAGCGACTGGAACAGAGATGGAACACATCAAGGGCAGGAGGAGAACGGGGATGGTGAGAGTCTACTGTGCCATGCCCTCTTATAGAGGGCAGTAAAAAACAACAGGACCATAACCCATAGACCAGGATGAGATCTGGGTAAGTATGCAATAAACTAACAACAATGTCTCAACAGGTATTATTGAGGTAGGCAAGTATAAATGCATGTACAAGACATTACAAAATGGAGAAGGTAGACTTATGTTATGTTTTTAGAAAGTGCTCATGGCATCATATATTTAAAGCAACAATTTAAATAGAACTGTTATATGAGCACTGTGGGCAGGAATTGCCAGAGCAACCCAAAAAGAACTTAGTGCACTAGTGTGCTCATGACAAACAAGGGTGACGGCACAAGTGACAAATGAGGAAGCAGTGTAGGCACAAAGCAGCAAAGTGAAAAAATATGTGTACAGAAATATATGGTTCATCAAAGATTATTTACAAAGGTTGATCTTGAATTGGTTGGACATTTAGGTGAACCATAGTAGAGGCTGAGCCACAGTTGCTCCCTGCATATCACATTCATGGAGCCACCTTTTATTTGAGGCCAGAGGAGTTTTTGCCCCTCTGGACCCCGAGTAGCTCTGTACTTGCAGCAGATGTTCGCTTGCATGCCATGTGCACTCAGCCACCTTCAGGACTTGAACTTCATGACATATTATGATAAAGGCTAGTAGGGGCATGTTCTACTTGTGGAGGGTAACATTTCAGGCAGAAGGAGAAGCAAGAGTGGCATTTACACCCTGTCCCCCAATTGGCTCAGAGCCTGCACCTGGTGATTCTTAGATGACATGTGCATAACACTACCTTCCAGACTTCCAGTAAGGAGCATCCTCTGCAGGTGTAAGGGCACATTGTTTGTAGAAAGAGAATCCAGATGAGGTGCTTTCCCAGTCTACTTTTTGCTAAGCACCAGCACTAGTGCTCCTTGCATATCATGTGCACCGCACCATCTTCCAGACTTCACTTCTCATCACTTGGGACCAAGCTCAGTAGGGGGTATGCCCCACTAGTGTAGGGGTGCACCAGGGGGAATAAAATGAAGGTAGTGTGACTTCACAGCCAAGCACTTGAATTGGACTACATATGATAATGAAACCTAACAGAGGCATGGTCTGCAGGTGTAGGGGTGCACTGGGGTCAGAAAGAGAAGCCAGAGTTGACACTTGCTCCCCTGCTCCCATTGGCTCATTGCCTGCACTGGTTGCTCTTTGCTCATCATGTGTGTCAGCCTCATTCTAAATATTTGAAATGGACTATATATGAGGAAGAAACTCAGCTGGCCATGTCCTGCAGGTTTAAGGGTTGACTGGGCACAGAAAAGGAAGGCATAAAGGGCACCCACCCCACTGACCTCCAGTGGCTCCACACCAGCATCAGTTGCTCCTTGTATGTCATATACGTGAAGACGTGTGTCACTTCTTAGCACTTGAACTGCACTGTACATGAGGATGAAGCCATTAAACAATGATCTATGCCCAAGTAAACTAGCGCGAACGGCACAACCTGGTCCGCCAGGGGATGCAAATTCTCAAGTTGATTTTGCTGCATCTCGAGTAGACTCTCTGGTTGAGCAGCAGCTTTCTGACTGCAAACGTTGAGTTGGAGAAACCTTGCCATGCGCTCTCATACAACCAAAAATCTCACTCAGGAATGCCACATCTCACTCTCTAGCTTATTGCTTGCAACATAAGCTGGACATTAAGGAACCCCTTAACTATAGACCAATCTCAAGACTCTCTTTTCCTTCTAAAGTATTTGAAAGTGCAATAAATACAGAACTCTCAGCATTTATTAAGGACAATAACATCCTAGATTCCTCTCAATTTTGATTCGGTGCTTAAAACAGTACAGAGCTGTCTCTCATCACCGCTATGGAGGAACGCAGACAGATCCTAGACAGAGGGGGGGACACAGCCCTTTTCATCCTGGCCCTGTCCGCAGCCTTCAATACGGTTGATCATGGGCTGCTGTGGGATCGGTTAAGTTCCATCAGTATCAAGGGCAAGGCGCTGTCCCTGCTAGGCTCCTTTTTGTCTGAACGATCTCAGGAGGTTGCTCTGGGGAATATGATATCCCCCTTGTGTACATTACCTTGTGGGGTTCCCCAGGGCTCTTCACTGAGTCCAACATTATTCAATCTTTACGTTACTCCTCTTGATAGCCTCGTAAGAAGTTACAGCTTTGCCATTGTGTATTACAGGGAAGATACTCAGATCATCCTCCCGGTGAACAGCTCTGCCAGTCAGATAGCATCATGGTCCTGTGATTGCATTAAGAGTGTGTGAACAACTCTGCTCCGCCCACAGAATGTGTGGAGTATTGCCTGTTCCGCGTTCCAAAAAGTAGGCGGCGCAGGCAAACCTCCGGTTACTCGCTGCGGAGTGGAGTTTGCCTCCCGTCCGCCTCCCACCCGCGCTACTAACAATTTTTGGCAATAGTAAAAGAAAACAGTGCGGGCGCCCGTGCATGCGCATTCTTCATGCATGTGCAGTTTTCTTGTAGAAGTTGCGATGGAGAAAGACGGCAACCCGGGGACAACGCAGATAAGGTAAGATGTTTTCTTTTTCTTTAAATGGCTTTTTTTAAAGTTGACGAAAATTGTTAATAGCGTGGGTGGAAGGCGGGTGTCACGTAGCGGAGCTACGCGGAGTGTGCGGAGATTGTTTTCATATCCATGGCACTCCGCGTAGCCCTGTTACGCCCACTACACCCAGGCCCAGATTGCATGAGCCACATAGCAAAATGGATGACTGATAACTGTTTGAAATTCAATTGCTCAAAGACTGAAGTCCTGGTGCTGG
The DNA here is from genome assembly GCF_964263255.1 of Lissotriton vulgaris. NCBI lineage: Eukaryota > Metazoa > Chordata > Amphibia > Caudata > Salamandridae > Lissotriton > Lissotriton vulgaris. The sequence goes on along the minus strand of NC_141695.1, from coordinate 180,779,802 downwards.
GGAATAATCCATCACTTTGGACAGATCATTGGTGGCCAGCTCAACTTGGCCCTTTCCCAACCCAGTGCACAAGGCAAAACACGTTGGAGTAATTTTTGACCCCATGTTGTCTTTTAAAGCAAAAAATGTATTCAGTCACCTCTGCCTGCTTCTTCATCATGTAAATGTATATGTAAATGTAAATGTAAATGTATAGGCATTTATATAGTGCACTACTTACCCGGAGGGTCCCAAGGCGCTTCGACCGCTGCGAAACCCTTCCTGGCTTCCCTGAGAGATGGTCCCTTAATGGGTATCTCCAGGGTGAGACCAGGCATCCCCGGCGGTCTGGTGGGGCCGTTAGTGAAGATGAGGCAAGCTAGTGCCCAGAGTTGCCGAGTGTGATCGCTAAACTACTAAGGAAAATTCTCCCAGCCATACCCTTGGAATTAAGCAAGATGGTAGTGTCAGTGCTGATATCTTCAAGACTGGACTATTGTAACGCACTTCTCTCTAATGCATCGAGGCGCAGTATAAACAAACTTCAAATGGTCCAGAATGCAGCAGTGGGAATGTTGCTGGGCATTCCTAAATTCAACTCAGTCTCTACTGCCCTGGCTGAACTACCCTGGCTACCAATGGCCAAGAGGATACAATTTAAATCACAGTGTATAGCATTTAAAGCACGTAACAATATGGGACCTATACAGCTGAAGACATTTCTAAAGCCATACATTCCAACTAGAGCACTCACATCTGCTAAATTGGGAAACTTAATGGAGCCTAGAGTCAATAAGGTGAGATGGGGAGGAAAGAGTTATGCAGCCACAACTGCTAGCTTACGGAACTCCCTACCTACCACTCTGAAGAGAGAACCAAATCTTCTCAAATTTAGGAAAGGTTTAAAAACATGGCTGTTTATAGCATAAATCCTTCTTGTCTCCTGCCGTTCAATATTTATCAAGGCCAGCTCCTAGACACCCTGGGGTATTTACCACTCTTTACAAATCCCAAATCAAATCAAATCAAGTCATGAGCGATAAAAAAACTCTGCTACACAGCGTTTGGCAAACTTTTCCAGGAACTCATGTTACAAGCGAAATATATCTCCCAGCCCTACTCAGAACCCTCAGCTATGATACACCTGCTACTATTCTGCAACAGAATTCCTCATAAGTCCATATTTGCTTGATACTACATGATTCTACAATATCTAATACATATCTCACTGAGCTAGCTCATCTTCAAGGTATGAAGTATCTTTAAACCAGTCTATCCCACTCACTACACTCTTCACTTTCATCTAGCTCAGAAAGTAGCTACTTTGGGAGGCTAGTGCCAGCTTTGAGCAGAGTCCCTGCCATCATTCAAAAAGAAAAAAGGTTTCATTTAGAGTTTTGCCAGAATGGTTGAACAGCCATAAATTGATGGTACTCTCAAACTCCAAATGGATTTCTATCAGAATACTGTGTGGCAAATATCAAACTGCTAAAATATCTTAGCCTTAATATATCAAGGACCAAAATATAAAAGTTCACAACATTTTTGATAATGCAGCCCAGTTTTTTTTTTTACCATGATTGGGGTAAGGAAGGGTAAGCCCATGGCTTAACACTGTCCACCACACCATCCCCACTCTTCCCAGACAGGAACCTTGACCTATTCGACAACTTGTTCCCAACTTTCAAAGAATATATCTCCAACCCTCAGACCCCAATCCATCTGGCCTCCAATCCTAATAACCTTGACTCCACAGAGCCTCCTACCACTAACACTCACCTCCCCCGTCCCCCCAGTACTCTACTCCATCACCCACCCGCTACAGTCACCTCACATCCCTCAATCACAGGCGTAGATCACTCCTCTACTTACATCCTCCCCACCCTAACCCCCTCTACCCCCCAACATGTAAATGTAAATTGATACTTGTATAGCGCACTACTCACCCGCAAGGGTCTCAAGGTGCTTGTACGAATACCGCTGTGGAACCCTTCCTGGCTTTTCCTGTGAGGTGACCACTCCAGGGCACTCCCAAGGTGGAGGCCAGGCATCCTTAGCATTGTGGGGCCGTTGTGGAGATTAAGCGAGCTATTGCCCAGAGTTGCAGAGTGGGACTCCATGATTGAAATAGGCAACGAGGAGTGTATTATCAGGTCCGTGGAATTTTGAGCCCAAGACCTGCCGAGGCGGGGAATTGAACCCTGGTCCTGGGCCAGACCTCTGCATTAAGCGTGGGCGGAAAATCCGTTCCGCTCGCGGATTTTGCGGATTTTCGGGAAATCCGCAATCCGCGAGATTTGCGGATTTCCCGCAAAATCCGCAAATTCGCACGCAGCGGATTTTTTTGGCGGCGCGCGGCGTTGGTGATACAATTTTTGCGGCGCGCGGCGTTTATCATCGTTTGCCGAGTTGTTTTTTTCGATAGTTTGCGAGTGCTGCGCCATTTTGGATCTTGCTGTGTGATCCCGCGGGAATTGGCGAGCGCGATTACGTCATCGCGGCTTGCCAGCGATAGTTTGTCAACGCGAGTACGACGAGATCACGTCTCGCGGTACTTCGCAATTGCGAGATTTGAGATGCGGCGAGCGAAAATATAAATTTGCAATTCTGCACAAGAAATCCACCAGCAAGCAGCATAAACCTTCTAGAAATGATGATTTCTATGTGAATAACTCCTTAGTTTGACATTTGCCTGCACTTTTTTAGCGAGGAGTCCATTTTGGGGAGGGGGGCAGGGGGGTGGGAGGAAGGAAGTGCCCCATAGTCTTCAACTTCCTGTTCCTGTTCAGCAGGCTCCTCCCAGTGCTTTGTCCATCTCCTGGTCACTTTTCATTCGGATGTGGACCTGGAAGGATTACTTTTTGTGGATGCTGCTGGATCTTTGGATTTGAGGCCTTTTTGACTTTCTTTGGATCACTGTTGGATTAGAAATTTTACAAGTAAGTTTGTTTGGGGCATTACAGTTGCTGCAACTAAAATTTTGGGATTTTCGATTTTTGGGCTGTTTTGGGGCCTTTTCCCCAGGGGTACTCAGTGGTGGGTGGACTGATTCTTTCTGTGGGTTGTCTTGAACTTAAACATCATGGAGGCCATAGATGAATTGGGATTCTGCTGATTTTTCTGTGTTTTTCGATTTTTTTTTTGTGTAAAATTTTGTGTTTTTCGATTTTTGACCTGTTGTTGGGGCCTTGACCAGGGGTAGTGAGTGGTGCATGGGCCTAGTCTTTCTGTGGGCTGTCTTGAATTTAAACATCATGGAGGCCATGGATGGAATGGGATTGTGCTGATTTTGCAGTGTTTTTCGATTTTTGGGCCTGTACTTGTGGCCTTTTCACCAGGGGTATATGAGTCTAGCATGGGCCTAGTCTTTCTGTGGGCTGTCTTGAATTTAAACATCATGGAGGCCATGGATGGAATGGGATTGTGCTGATTTTGCAGTGTTTTTCGATTTTTGGGCCTGTACTTGTGGCCTTTTCACCAGGGGTATTTGAGTCTAGCATGGGCCTAGTCTTTCTGTGGGCTGTCTTGAATTTAAACATCAAGGAGGCCATGGATGGAATGGGATTGTGCTGATTTTGCAGTGTTTTTCGATTTTTGGGCCTGTACTTGTGGCCTTTTCACCAGGGGTATTTGAGTCTAGCATGGGCCTAGTCTTTCTGTGGGCTGTCTTGAATTTAAACATCATGGAGGCCATGGATGGAATGGGATTGTGCTGATTTTGCAGTGTTTTTCGATTTTTGGGGGTGTTCATGGGGAGGGACATGCCATGTGGCTGGTGGCCATTTTGAGTGCAGCTACAGGCACTGGCCATGTGCTGGCAGGCAAGTGGCCATTTTGAATGCAGGCTTTGTTGTTAGGCCTCCAACCATTTTGCCTACTTTTCAACCTTTATTTATGCCCAGGGGTAGTGAGTCTTGCATGGGCCTAGTATTTCTGTGGGTTGTCTTGAATTTAAACATCATGGAGGCCATGGATTGAATGGGATTGTGCTGATTTTGCAGTGTTTTTCGATTTTTGGGCCTGTACTTGTGGCCTTTTCACCAGGGTTATTTGAGTCTAGCATGGGCCTTTTCTGTGGGCTGTCTTGAATTTAAACATCATGGAGGCCATGGATGGAATGGGATTGTGCTGATTTTGCAGTGTTTTTCGATTTTTGGGCCTGTACTTGTGGCCTTTTCACCAGGGGTATTTAAGTCTAGCATGGGCCTAGTCTTTCTGTGGGCTGTCTTGAATTTAAACATCATGGAGGCCATGGATGGAATGGGATTGTGCTGATTTTGCAGTGTTTTTCGATTTTTGGGCCTGTACTTGTGGCCTTTTCACCAGGGGTATTTGAGTCTAGCATGGGCCTAGTCTTTCTGTGGGCTGTCTTGAATTTAAACATCATGGAGGCCATGGATGGAATGGGATTGTGCTGATTTTGCAGTGTTTTTCGATTTTTGGGCCTGTACTTGTGGCCTTTTCACCAGGGGTATTTGAGTCTAGCATGGGCCTAGTCTTTCTGTGGGCTGTCTTGAATTTAAACATCATGGAGGCCATGGATGGAATGGGATTGTGCTGATTTTGCAGTGTTTTTCGATTTTTGGGCCTGTACTTGTGGCCTTTTCACCAGGGGTATTTGAGTCTAGCATGGGCCTAGTCTTTCTGTGGGCTGTCTTGAATTTAAACATCATGGAGGCCATGGATGGAATGGGATTGTGCTGATTTTGCAGTGTTTTTCGATTTTTGGGGGTGTTCATGGGGAGGGACATGCCATGTGGCTGGTGGCCATTTTGAGTGCAGCTACAGGCACTGGCCATGTGCTGGCAGGCAAGTGGCCATTTTGAATGCAGGCTTTGTTGTTAGGCCTCCAACCATTTTGCCTACTTTTCAACCTTTATTTATGCCCAGGGGTAGTGAGTCTTGCATGGGCCTAGTATTTCTGTGGGTTGTCTTGAATTTAAACATCATGGAGGCCATGGATTGAATGGGATTGTGCTGATTTTGCAGTGTTTTTCGATTTTTGGGCCTGTACTTGTGGCCTTTTCACCAGGGGTATTTGAGTCTAGCATGGGCCTAGTCTTTCTGTGGGCTGTCTTGAATTTAAACATCATGGAGGCCATGGATGGAATGGGATTGTGCTGATTTTGCAGTGTTTTTCGATTTTTGGGCCTGTACTTGTGGCCTTTTCACCAGGGGTATTTGAGTCTAGCATGGGCCTAGTCTTTCTGTGGGCTGTCTTGAATTTAAACATCATGGAGGCCATGGATGGAATGGGATTGTGCTGATTTTGCAGTGTTTTTCGATTTTTGGGGGTGTTCATGGGGAGGGACATGCCATGTGGCTGGTGGCCATTTTGAGTGCAGCTACAGGCACTGGCCATGTGCTGGCAGGCAAGTGGCCATTTTGAATGCAGGCTTTGTTGTTAGGCCTCCAACCATTTTGCCTACTTTTCAACCTTTATTTATGCCCAGGGGTAGTGAGTCTTGCATGGGCCTAGTATTTCTGTGGGTTGTCTTGAATTTAAACATCATGGAGGCCATGGATTGAATGGGATTGTGCTGATTTTGCAGTGTTTTTCGATTTTTGGGGGTGTTCATGGGGAGGGACATGCCATGTGGCTGGTGGCCATTTTGAGTGCAGCTACAGGCACTGGCCATGTGCTGTCAGGCAAGTGGCCATTTTAAATGCAGGCTTTGTTGTTAGGCCTCCAACCATTTTGCCTACTTTTCAACCTTTATTTATGCCCAGGGGTAGTGAGTCTTGCATGGGCCTAGTCTTTCTGTGGGTTGTCTTGAATTTAAACATTATGGAGGGCATGGATGGATTGGGATTGTGCTGATTTTGCAGTGTTTTTCGATTTTTTTGTGCTCTATAACTGAACTGATGTTCCTCTGTCTTCCATTTTTTTTAGGTGCACAAGACTCAAGAGAACCACCAGTGCCAGGAAGAAGTCCTGCAGCGGTGTGTGTGTGCAGCATAACGTCACGCGACGTCACGTCTGGCCTCAGACAACTCTACAATTCGTGCAACTGCGGCCTGCTGTCTGACCTGCTCTGAAGAAGATGGCCCCGCCCCCAAAGAAAGTTCTCCGTAGCTCCTCTAGCAAGAAAGTTGCTAGTAAGGAGCAGAAGAAGCAAGTTACCAAGGAGGCTGGTGTGCCACCCGCCACTTTTTTTGGGAGCAAAAAAAAAAGTACGCCTGCAGCAGCAGGATCTGCTGGGGACCAAGCTGAGAGCAGCACCCCTGCTCCATTGGGTTCAGTGCCTCCACCACCACGCCAACTTAAGTCAAAGCCCTTGAGTGCTTCAGAGGCAGTCAGTGTACTTCTCCAATCACCATCGACCAGTGATGTTGGCTCATCGCAAGAAAGTAGCAGCAATGTCCCTGAATCAACACAGGTTGTTGTAACTCATCTGACAAGTGTTGAACAACCACAGCCGCAACAACAACACCATGTGCAAGTACACGCCCAAGTACATGTGGAAGGAGAGGCAGCAAAAGGAGATGCGCAAGCAAAGGTGCATGGAGGTTCACAAGTGCCCACAATAGTTGTTCCTCCCGAAGTAGGGGCACATTTGGAAATCGACAATGAAGCTGAGGTATCATTGGAAGCCACTCCTCCTGATGATCATTCATTGTCTTCCACATCCCTAGCAAGGAAAAGATCAAGGGGGGTGTCTACATCTTCTTCAAGCCCACCGCCTTCTGATGATCTGGATGACGAATGGGTACTACCACGGCAGCCTGAGAGTGAGGCACACCATGATCTGACACCGGTACCTCCTAAGCGTAAAAGGAAGGTCGTCCAAAAACTCAAACCTATGGAGTGTGATGAGGCTCAACAAGAAGTGACAGATACTGCTGGTGATGAAGCCTCTCACGATGACGACGAGCCAGTCATCACAAAGGTCACTGCAGCCCCACCGGGCATGCAGCAAAGAGACATTTTGACCCTATCCCGAGAAGCTGCTGAGCGTGATGATGATGTCGGCGAGGAGGCAATGGAAATGGAATCATTAGATTTGGAGTTAAGTAGTACACCAAAACCTACCGCTTCCATATTTCTTCGCAAGAAGGTACCCACCTCGTCCTCGACCTCAATTCGTGGTGGTGAAAGTGCAAAACGTACTGAAGTTCGGCAATCCACATCCTCCACTTCATCTGTCATTAGCAGCAGGACCACCACCACCAGTATCGCCGCCTCCTCCGGCCCCCGAAGACATTTCAAGTCTCCAGTTTGGGACTTCTTTAGTGTTTGCCCAAAAAAGGAAAACGTAGCCATTTGTAGCCTTTGTAAGCTTCGATTTAGTCGTGGTAAGCTTGGTTCTAACTATGGTACCGGAGGCCAGAGAGGTCATCTTGAGAGAAGGCACCCTGTCCAATGGTTTCCGCACCTAGAGGCGGTCAAGAAAGCCGGAATTGCACGTAATGAAAACGTTGATTTGTCATCTGCTGATGACGAGGAGGTAGAAGAAGACGATTCAAACACTTCACTTACACCCAGTTCCCATGTCAGCAGCACACCCCATGGGAGCCACACTAAGAGTGTGGGAGAGAGTGAGACATCAATGCGGAAAAGTTCATCAGCGAGCGTAACTGGGTCGAAGAGATCATCATCATCCCGTAAATCATTGGTCCAGGGCAACATTAAAAAGATGTTGTTTACAGAAGCGCAATATGAACGCAACCACCCAATGACCCGTCTGTATAACACTAAGCTGGCTAAAATGCTAGCTCTGGACCTTCTCCCTTTTTCTTTTGTAGAAGGGGTTGGTTTTCTAGAATTAGTGACAGCGCTCTGCCCTAAATGGAAGGTTCCTAGCCGGTTCTATTTTGCCCGAGTTGCGGTTCCAGCACTACATGAAGATGTTCTGAAGGTGATTGGGGCAGCTTTGCAGAAGAGTGCTGTTCACACTATACATCTGACAACAGACATGTGGACCAGTGGCGCAGGCGCTGATTACATGTGCATCACTGCACACTGGGTCTCTTTTTCAGGGGCTAAAGCAAAGCTAAACTCAGGTGTTGACACTAACATTGTTTTTAAAGGTGCTCGGAAACATGCAACACTAGCCATGTTTGGTTTGGAGAAACGTCACACAGCAGAAAACATTTTGGATGTCTTTAACACAAAGGTCCTTAACTGTCTGTCCCCACTAAAACGCAAGGTTGGTTATGTTTCCACGGACAATGGCTCCAATATAGTTAAGGCCATGAGGGACGGTTACTATTTCAGAGTGCCGTGTTTGGCGCACTGTATAAACCTGGTTGTCCAAAAATTCTTGGGTAACAAACGCAGTGCAGCGTACAGTGTATTGGAGAACTGCCGAAAAATTTGCAAGCATTTCAGGCATTCTTTTAAGGCCCGGAAGCAGCTGAGGAGCATGCTATATCAATGTCAAATGCCAGTGAAAGCACTCATCCAGGAGGTGGTAACACGTTGGAACTCAACCTTCTACATGCTTGAGCGTCTGTATGAGCAGTATACGCAACTCGATCAATATTTCTTGAAAGAGGGTATAGAGGAGCTGAGGATGGGTGGGCCGCAATGGAACATAGTTGAAAGCCTAACACGCATGCTTCGTCCTTTTGAGGTCTTCACGCGTGCAGTCAGCAAGGAGGACTCTAATTTGGGAAAAGCTATCCCATTGTTGTACATGCTGGAGGACCAACTGAAGGAGGTGTGTTCTGTGTTTGGAAAAGATGACAAAAAGAAAGACTCTTTGCTTCTGGCTGAGCAATTATTAGAGCTCCTACAAGGTGATGAACGTCTTAAAAAGATCCACTCAGAACAGCATTACATTTGTGCTACTATTCTGGATCCACGCTACAAAAAGGCGCTGGCAGGCAGAGCATTCTTTCCTTTTGGTGATGAAGATGTTACAAAGTACAAACGTTGGCTAGCCTTGTCAGCCAAGAAGTTTGAAACAGAACGGCTGGAAATTGAAGGAAATGGCAGTACATCAGCAGGCCATCCCCAGTCAAAACAATCCACTTCTGCACCTGTGGCTGTGGCACAAGTGACCTCTCAGCCGTTAAAGACACCGGCAACCGGATCATCTGCACGAAAGACAACAGAAACATTGGAGGCTGAAGAGGATTGGCTAGCTCTGCGTGGGTTTGGTTCTCAAAAGGTCAGAGGCACAGCAAGAGCTAAGCAAAGTGGAGGAACCTTGGATGAGGACCTTGAGTCGATGGTGAAGGACTATCTGAATGACTCCACAGAGGTCTATGTTAATTCTGACCCATTGGCGTATTGGCATGGGAAAAAAGAATTGTGGCCACAGCTCACCAACCTGGCTTTAAACTACTTGTCTTGCCCACTCGCAAGTGTGTCTTCTGAACGGGTTTTCAGTGCGGCTGGTGGGATTGTAACTCCCAAACGGAGCCGCCTCTCGCCCAAAAATGTGGAGAGGTTAACAATGATCAAGATGAATCAGCACCTCATACCACCAGATATAAGAGTACGAGAGAGCGTGCCGGATGAAGAGGAGGTGGCCAGCACCATAGATGAGGGAATTTCTACTCTGTCAGGTGCCACTGACCTCACCCTGGCTGAATTCGCAGAGTATGATGACGAAGCCTTATTCTTATTCCTGGACCGTGATACCGACTTCGAGCCCTGAAAATGAGACAACGAATCAATAACTTTCTTTTTCATCCTTATTCACTTTTATTCCTGTGTGTCTGTCTTTCTTTGTTGTGCACAGTTAATATAATTCAAACTTTAATCAGATAATCACAAAAACAAGCCCATCAGCAGAACTGTCTTCACTTGTTTGCTAATTTATTTGAAGGTGCCGCAGTCTGCATTCCTCAGGTTCACAAGTTCAGAAGAACATGCTCCTCTATCCTCCTCCTCCAGACTCCTATTTCCATCAAAGCAGAGGGCTGGTTTACGCCCAATGAAGAAAGACTCAGCACTTGTGGGGGTGTTGTTCTACCTCTTTGCAGGTGAGTTGACGGGTCTGGGGCCATTGCTGGGAAGCACTAAAAGTGGTTTGTGCCAAATCCGAGGCGGAAATTTTTTTGTGTTTTTGATGACTTGCTTGCCTTTGAGGTGCTCTTAGGGGGGGTTCCGTCTGTTTGTGGGTGAGTTTCGTGGTCTGGGAGCACTGCTGGGACACTCTAATCTTGATTGCATTTGCTTTTCAGGAAATCCGTCGTGCCAACCCCGACTTATGGCCTAGCTACGCAGCGCGTTTGGACCGAAGGCCCAGAAATATTGCAAGTATGAGATTTTGCTTTTGGCCTGTTTGGGGGTGTTATGCTTCTTGGCGGGTGGGTTGCCGGGTCTTGGGGCATTCCTGGGAAGGTCTAATACCGGGTAGAAGTGGTTGGGACAAAATCCAGGCCGATTTTTTTTTGGGCTATTTCTGACATTTTGCTCTATGTAGCGTTTTCGGGGGCCTGTTTGGGGGGCTTCCTGGTGTTTGTGGGTGAGTTTCGTGGTCTGGGAGCACTGCTGGGACACTCTAATCTTGATTGCATTTGCTTTTCAGGAAATCCGTCGTGCCAACCCCGACTTATGGCCTAGCTACGCAGCGCGTTTGGACCGAAGGCCCAGAAATATTGCAAGTATGAGATTTTGCTTTTGGCCTGTTTGGGGGTGTTATGCTTCTTGGCGGGTGGGTTGCCGGGTCTTGGGGCATTCCTGGGAAGGTCTAATACCGGGTAGAAGTGGTTGGGACAAAATCCAGGCCGATTTTTTTTTGGGCTATTTCTGACATTTTGCTCTATGTAGCGTTTTCGGGGGCCTGTTTGGGGGGCTTCCTGGTGTTTGTGGGTGAGTTTCGTGGTCTGGGAGCACTGCTGGGACACTCTAATCTTGATTGCATTTGCTTTTCAGGAAATCCGTTGTGCCAACCCCGACTTATGGCCTAGCTACGCAGCGCGTTTGGACCGAAGGCCCAGAAATATTGCAAGTATGAGATTTTGCTTTTGGCCTGTTTGGGGGTGTTATGCTTCTTGGCGGGTGGGTTGCCGGGTCTTGGGGCATTCCTGGGAAGGTCTAATACCGGGTAGAAGTGGTTGGGACAAAATCCAGGCCGATTTTTTTTTGGGCTATTTCTGACATTTTGCTCTATGTAGCGTTTTCGGGGGCCTGTTTGGGGGGCTTCCTGGTGTTTGTGGGTGAGTTTCGTGGTCTGGGAGCACTGCTGGGACACTCTAATCTTGATTGCATTTGCTTTTCAGGAAATCCGTCGTGCCAACCCCGACTTATGGCCTAGCTACGCAGCGCGTTTGGACCAAAGGCCCAGAAATATTGCAAGTATGAGATTTTGCTTTTGGCCTGTTTGGGGGTGTTATGCTTCTTGGCGGGTGGGTTGCCGGGTCTTGGGGCATTCCTGGGAAGGTCTAATACCGGGTAGAAGTGGTTGGGACAAAATCCAGGCCGATTTTTTTTGGGGCTATTTCTGACATTTTGCTCTATGTAGCGTTTTCGGGGGCCTGTTTGGGGGGCTTCCTGGTGTTTGTGGGTGAGTTTCGTGGTCTGGGAGCACTGCTGGGACACTCTAATCTTGATTGCATTTGCTTTTCAGGAAATCCGTCGTGCCAACCCCGACTTATGGCCTAGCTACGCAGCGCTTTTGGACCGAAGGCCCAGAAATATTGCAAGTATGAGATTTTGCTTTTGGCCTGTTTGGGGGTGTTACGCTTCTTGGCGGGTGGGTTGCCGGGTCTTGGGGCATTCCTGGGAAGGTCTAATACCGGGTAGAAGTGGTTGGGACAAAATCCGCGCGGAAAAGCCTTTAGTTTTGGCACTTTTTGTAACTTAGGGTTCGTTAGGGTTAGCCCTAGCAGCAGGATTGCATGTGTATCGGGGTGTTCTAGATTTTTCAAACTGAGTTCTGGGGTCTTAGAGCACTCGTGAGAATGTGTAATTTTGGTTGCAAGTCATTTGAAGAAAATCCATGGTGGGAAAGGGGGGATTGGGCATAGTTAAAGAAAGCCTTTGCCACTATTCTTAACTTAGGGTTTGTTAGGGTTAGCAGTATTTCTATTGCATGTGTTTGAGTGGGGGGGATTTCGAGTCTTGGAGCGATGCTGGCTATGGCTACTTTTGCTTGGTTGCTTGCAAGTGGTTTGAATGCAATCCACGGTGGGTAATGGGTAATTAGGGTACTTCGGCCTACTTTTACTTTCAAAGTAAGTTTTGTCACCAGTTTTCTGCTAGGCCTCGTTTTTTGAGATTTGATTGGGGGTCTTCTACATTTTTGCGACTGGCTTTAGTAAGGGTCTGGGTGGGAGCACTGCTAGGAAGATCTATTTTTGTTCTAAAACACAGTTTACAGTACACCTAGCTTGAGGGGCAAGATCCGCTACATTAATTTGCCCATACTTATTTATCCTTCAAAAGGTGACTCAGAGTACGCACTTTCAAAAACATTGTACTGTCTACTAGGAAAAACAAATTGTGACTTTTTGCACTCCACAGCCTACATACCTTATATTTATTTATCAGTGGTGTTGTAATATTATATCACTTCCTGTTTTTCGTTGAATAATTACAGGCCGGGTTTCAGTCTCTGCAATGGGGAAAAAAGGATGGAGTCAGGCTTCACAGTAGCGAGCCACAATTCAGCATCAGGCAGGCAGTGGACAGGGTGTCTTCTGGTGACCAACATCGGTGGACGAAGCGTCGGCTGCAATGGAGGAGTGCCGCTAATAGGAGGATTTTTTTTCTGCGGGCAACTTACTTACCACTTCCAACAGGACCACTACAACCACATAGATACAGTATCCCTTGCCTTTTTCTCTGACTGTGACTGCATTTCTTGGCTCTCTCTCGGCTTCTACATTGATCCCTTAACACATCACTTAGTCCACTCCACTATCTGCACCACACATAGTCATTTGTAAGTGCTCCTACGTAATTCGCAAGTCGCAGCACGCCCCAGGCCGTAGAGGACTGGGATGGCCCCAATGATGAAGCATGTCACCAAGGGGCAACCCTGGTGAGTGAGTGGACACCTAGAAAAAAAGCAATTTCTCCTTTTCTATCTACTATACCTTCTGTCAGGTTACGCAGCCCCTAAGCGCCTACCGTACTATGAAACTACATTTCCCATGAGTAGGCGGGAGACTTGCAGACTATTTAGTGAGACTATATGAGAGTACCCTTGTATGTTAGGACATCACTTCACTGATGCCTGTCTTGTCTTCTCTTACAGGTATCCTTTCCCTGCTGACCCTACCTTTACCCATCCCACATTTTTTATTTTAGTTTGTTATTTTTCTCCCCCGCCTAATGCCTCGAACACCCTGTGTTTACACTTCTGGGTGTTGGTGACATTTGGAGGTGGAACCATATTTGCATCGACTGGATCACGGGGAGTAAACCTGACACCTTCCAGACCAACCCCATTGAGTGTTGTTGTGAATGGATTTATAGTGACCAGCAAGGCTCTCGGGTATCTGGCTACAGAGACCTTATGTTGAATATCGTTATCAATAATTCCACACAGGCCCTGTACTGTCGCATTCTTTCTTTCCACAGTTGTCGATGATATATTCTTACTCTGCTTGACAAAGAACCATTGCTAATGTGAAAGAACTTCAACCGAATTAGTAGTTATACTTTACCATTTGTTAGGCTACAATGTGGCACTGCTCTACTGTACTTCTGTCACCTGCTATATTCTCAGTTGTACCGTTGAATTGCTCAGGAGGACAAACCAGATTTCATTTTCTTTTTTTTCATAGGCATGCAACTGCCACTGTGTCACACCACTAGTACCACCGCTATGAGGAAATTTTATCCGACCAAGATTGCCAACGTTATTCGGTGTTTCCCGTGGAGCCAGCCCTGGGCCTAGCCCTACTTTCAAACACAAATTACAGGTAAGATAAGCGTTTGGTGGTTTGGGGGTATAATGGAGTATTAGTACGAGAGACGGGAGACTGAAGGTAGTACTACTAAAGTCCTAGGACTCTTGGATTCACTTCACTTAGTCTGTGAGAGGCACTTAGTGTTGAAAACATTTGGGCATTTACACTTAAAGGAAGAAAATGGAACTAAACTTTCAGGAAAACAGTCAACGTTAAACCCCCACCCACCAGGCAAGCAGTAAAAAACAGGTATGCTCAGATAAAGTTTGAAAAAGTATATTTATATCCCTAACAAAATAATCTCCCGCAAGACCCTCCCTAACCCCAACGATTGTCCTTCAAAAGTCCCCAAAAACCCAACTCCCAATTCCCACCCCCCAAAAGTCTCTAAAAAAGGGGCAAGGGACACTATGGGTGGATGCTGTTAACTTTTTGGGCCAGGGCATCATGCTCCTCGCGGAGCAAGGCGAGCTCCTGCTGAAGGCGGGACACCATCAGGGTAGTGCGGCGCAGGCGTGCCTTCACTGCCTTGCAGGTGCAAGGCCTGTGAGAAGCAGCTGTTGGCCTTGCTGCTCGGCGGTGGCGTTTGCCTTTGGCAGCCCGGCTCAGTCTCGGTGGACCACTGTGCTGGGTGGCAGCCCGTGGGGCCACGGAGGCCGATGCAGACGACGTTGTCGTAGTTGTCGACTGCACACTTTCCACGTCCTCCAGGGCCACCAGCCGCCGATATTCCGCAACAGTGGCCTCGATCCTCCGTTGCCGGGCCGCTCTAGCCAGCTCCTTCCTCCTTGTTCGTTTGGAAGGAGAACCTATATGAAGAAAGAAAGACATAGTCTGTAACCAATGCTCTTTAAGATTAACTCAATCATTCAGCAGAAATTTGTGCTGCAGTACAACTAGCAACTTGCAAGCGCATTACATAACTATTGAGGCCAGTATCTATCTAACCTCACACTTCTTCATCCTTGCTCTAACATTAGTGGGAGTTTAAGGAACAAATTCTATGAGCACTGTGGACTTCCATTGGAGTCGACTATGAAAGTACACCAGTCTTATTCTTCTTCTTATCTCTTGTTTTGGAAAATTGGTACGTTATTTTCTGCAAGCCGGCATAATGCCAGCGCGGTAAACTTGCACCCGAGAAAAAGAGACGCACGCCATGAGGAGTGACCTAGACTTGCGTTGCCGTTGCGTTACTGTACCCGTCCAGTACATGCAGGTGGTGAATCTCTTACTTTTCTATTACGGGTGGCACTGAGAATACTCTGTTACAACTCAAGGGCTACTGCTTAATTAATTTAACTTTCACCCTACAGTGGAAATGAGTACTAGAAATGGAAAATTGAAGAAGATAAATAATCTGATTATCTATCACTTCACATGGGATGTTTTTGCTTATATATGGGATGACTTTAGGTGCTTTGCTTTTTATTGAGTGACCAGTGATACATCCACACATGAATGACTGAGTACTACTAAACTTATTAAGAGAGGTAGGGAGTGGCCACCATAATAACCGGATCTATGCAGTGCTTGCAATACAAACTACTGCTACTATTTATGGTAGTATTTGGACAAAATTAAAAGTTCTTTTCCTTGCCTTTCCTACACTGGAACGGACGTGCGGGTGCAGTGTTACATGCTCTTCAAAGTTACACTTAGTTCATCCACTGACCATCTACTCTCTCTAGATCATGGGTACTCACAAACTTTCTCTCAGGGGCTACATTTACAGTGTAGTTTGGGGCCGAGGGCCGCACTGGTGGGGGCGGAGTCAGAGGGGGCGGGGCTAAAGCAAAACGATAACTTGTGACCATGAGGTTGCACACAGGTCCCTGCAGCAGATGCCCTCATCCACTGAGCCACCAGACCCAGCATTTACATACATCTCTCTCCCTCCTGCTCTCCCTCCTGCCCTCCCTCCATCTCTCTCTCCCTCCTGCCCTCCCTCTCCCTCCCCCTCTGTCATCTCACTGTGTGTGTGTCTATCTGTGTCAGCCTTCAGCCCGGGTTGAGACCGCTTCCTCAACGCGCACACACAGACAACAACACCAAAGTACTTAACAGGTCTTTAAAAGACCATTAACATATTATTGAGGCTTTGTTTGTTTTAGCGCCCCTGCTTCTCCACCCTGACAATCACTGCTTGCCCGGCCCCACAGAGCAGAGGCTTTGTTCTATTTCACCTCTTTGTGGCCTTGCATCTCCACTCTGCTCTGTGGGGGCCGGGGGAGCAGTGATTGTCAGAGTGGAGATGCAGGGGCGCTAACAGGTGAAATACAAAAAAGCCTCTGCTCTGTGGGGGCCGGGGGAGCAGTGATTGTCTGCAAGGTCTGCGCACCGCCAACGAAGGCTTGCCGGGCCACCACCGGCCCGCGGGCCGTACTAGGAGTACCCCTGCTCTAGATACACATATGCTATCTAAGAGTCAGATAGTAGCATGATCCAGGTATATGGACACATACAGTTTCTGTGTCACCCACCCAGGCTGTTGTCCTTCCACCCATCATTGCTTCATCATTCACCCAGCCATGCATCTCATATTCTTGCCTTCCCAGCTAGTCTTCAATCTCAATAAGTAAGGAATATATAAGAGCTTACCTCTGGCCGCCACCACCACCGTCTCAACTCTCACAGCTGCCGCCGCCGCCTCCTCCCCTGAAGAATCGCCCTCCGCCTCCGTGTCGAGCACCACCACCTCCACACTGGCCCCGCCACCAGATGTTCCACCTACAAAGTACATTTAGGAATGTTAGAATGAAGCACTCACTAGTCACTAGTATTTGGTCTAGGAATGAAGACATGTGAAAACAATGTAATTTGTGACTGTCTACGTTAAACTTAAAAAAAATGTCCCTTTTTCCAGGGAAGGTTGTCTTGCTGCACTTTTAGGCACAACTGATGAAATCTGTTTTTTTAACACGCACCATTTTTCTCCACACAGACAGAAGATGGACTTCTAACAACAAGATCAAGTTGAAACCAGGTGAGAGCTCGGCTCGACCACAAGAAATGTCTTCAATTAATCGTCAGCACTAACCACTTTTCCATTATCAGTTAAACGTTTAGTTTTATTATGACTTCATTTTAATAAATGTGTTTACTTTTAATAAAGCTTTTAAACTGAAATACAATCTGTGTTTTTTGGTCCAGACTAGAGTGACTGAGCGAAAGGTTTTGCAATTTTTGCAAGCATGAGTCCAGATAGAACAGTTCAAAAGACATTATGGACAATCCCAGAGGACTGCACTAAGTTGATAGAGCTATTGCTGACTAGAATCATGGGAGTTTCGCCAACCGTGCAATCTTAGTTAGCTACACAGACAGACTAATAAGAATAATCTAGTAATACCACAGGGAGTCATAGTAGAGGCAGGATAAGAATTTAGATACAGTCTACAAGAAGAGCAAAGACAATTTTGAAAAAAGTCAAATGAGGAACGCTAGGAAAAATGGGTACTAGTCTAAAATGAAAACTTACTGGGGCCAGCAGAGGAGCCCTCGCCTGCCCGATCCTGGCCCTGTTGATGAACAGCATCCGCCGCCTGCTGCTCCTGTGTCCTCCTCTCGCCCCTGGGGGGAGCTGACGTACAACATGAAAGAAAGAACAGAAAACATGGATGATTGTTGCTTGTCAATGTCAACCAAATCAAACATTTCAAAAGAACAATAACAAAATATTTCTGCGAAATTATATTGATTATGGTTACTTTTCATTTATTTGCGGACCTGTGACTTCGAAAGTCACGTAACTCACTAAACAAAGTACTGAAACGTTCACCTAGGACTGGCAGGCAGCAGTCCGCAGGCAAGACGCAAAGTGACAGACAAACTCCATTGTGATTTCAGTCAGATCAGTGACAACACTAACAGTTGCCTGCTACATTACCAGTCATTTAAATAGTCAAACTATCAATCCACCGCCACTATTTTTCTTATTGTCAGGGTTACAAAGGAAGGGGCAGATTTAAACCCTTGCGGCTCTTTTGCGCCGTTCTTGCGTGACTTTTGTGACGCAGCAGCTAAACAAAAAAGGGCGCCATGGTGCGGCGTATAATATTATAACAACGTGACGCGTTTGGGAGATGCATCCCGTTATAAAGCCCTGCGCCATCAGGGGGCGTTCCGGCGCAAGGGAGGGCATTCCTGCGCTGGAACACATCCTAATAGTGGCTGAGGGAAATCTACAAAATATCAATCAGTCACCTTTAGGACAATGATGCGTCACACAAACCCTGCACCTGCTTGAAGCAGACGTACGGCTTGACCCAGCATTGGGGAGATAGGGTACCCCAGAGCATTGATGGAGCTGCGCCATCGTTGCGACGCAACTCCAGCAGTAAAGCTTCAGTGACGTTTTGGGCCCATGGTGCGCCGCATTGCAAATACGGCGCACCATGTTTGGTGGTGGTAGCGGGCCGCACAATTAATGGCGCATCCCTGCTACTTTGCAGGGATGCGACGGTAATTGCAATTCTGCCCCTTAGGGGCATACTTACTTACGCGTTCTGGCGCATCTCCAGAGATGCGCCAGATCAAATGCGTCACGCAAAACTACCCTTGCGACACGGCAGATGTGCCTCATTTACAATGCGGCGCGCCCTGGCGCAAGGGTAGGCACTTGCGTGAGGCATCTCGTCACGTAAGAGCGGCGCATCGCTGGAGTCACGTCGCCAACGCAATGCAACTCCAGTAATGCTCAGGGCCACCCAATACTTAACATGCTGTGTCAGTCCTTTCGCCTGCTTCGAGCAGACATAAGGAATTGAATTGACGTAGCAGCGTCGCAGAAGTGCCTGCGTTAAATCTTGTACATTTCACGCAGGCAATTTTGCGAGGCGCACAGCCGCTGGACCGCGGCGCCCACCCTGCGTACTAGGAACGCACCCATTGTGGTGCAGGCCCATGGCTTTATAACATGACGCATCTCCCTAGATGCGTCATGCTGTAAATGACTCGCAGGGATGCGGCACGTTTACGCCGCTGTTGCGTCACGCAAGGCAACGTAAACGTGGCGCAAGGGGCTTGTAAATGTAATCTGCCCCCTAGTGTCTAGCATTACGCAGTTCTGTAAAGTACACTCATACATAATAGTTACTCAGGCCAATGAGACCACGAAATAGAAAACAAATAAGCATAGTAGCAACGCCACTGAGAAGGAGAGCAGTGCACCTGAAATGCACAGAAGATTTTGAAATATAATTTAACTACAATGTAATCGTCATCAGCGGCATTATTGGCTTGCTCCATGTAAAAAACAAATATTTGCAATACAACAACACAGAGCAGGAGAAAACATCATAGTAGTGAGTGATTAAATGGCTACTACTACTCACCAAGCCCGGGGATCTCCAAGCCGAGCTGGTCCAGCAGGTCGCGCTCGCGGTCCAGGAGGTCCGTCCAGCGATGGGTGACCTGGCTGTAGGTGCGCTGGACCCCGTAGAGGTGGGATATGGCCCAGCACACCTTCTCCCACCGCTTCCGGCGCTCCCGCATGTTGTAGCCGCCGGCCGCGATCCTGCCGCCTCCCGCGATGGTCCTGGGCAGGCGGCGCTGGACGAAGTAGACCAGCGCGCCCACTTCCTCCGGGCTGAAGATCTCCCGTCGCGTCACCTGCTCCCCGCTCAATCTCCCGCATGCTGTCCTGCCACTGGGTCCAGCACTACTCCCCGCCGCCGCTGCGGCCCTCAAGTGCCTGGGCAGCTTCACGGCGCCTGGCTTGACCATGGTCTGGGCAGGTAAGGTAGGAAGAAGTAGAAAATTAAGAAAGAATAGGATAGGGAAGAAGAAAAGAAAAGAGTTTAAAAAAGTAGTTTAAAAGTAAAGAAAAAAAGCAGAAAAGACAAAAATATACAGCTAGGAAAAGAGAGGGATAGATAAGAAGCAAAATCGTAAAAAAAAAACTGAAAACAAGCAAAGGATGGCAAAGATACCAAGAGGATTAAACACCATGCCCAGACACAGGAAATGAATGAAAAACAAGATGGCCGGCGCCCGTTCACGAGCGCGAAAGAAAGTTCGCGCGAGATTTTCCTCGCGATCTCGTGCGAACCTGTAGATTTCCCGCGCGATCTCGTGCGAACCTCTACTCGCAATGCGCTTAGTGCGCGAGATTATACATAGCGGGCGGAAACGGAAATACGTCACGGAAACAAAATGGCCGCGCCCGTACTCGACCTTGGGGTAAATTCGCGTGTTGCGCTGCAAGCGGCTCGCGAATACTGCAAAAAAACTCGCGAAACAACAAGCCGCAAAAAAATAAAATGCTCATTCGCACGAATTGGCGGCTTCCGCGGTCGGTTTCGCACGACGCCGCGCCCCGCGAATAGCGCGAAAAAAACCGAAAAACGATTTCAGCAAAAGCAAAAGCAATGAGCAGGTGCAAAAGGTCAACCTCATGATTTGTAACGATTCTTTGTAGTGCTTCCTGAGGGGGCCCTCCAGAATTCGGTTGCCTGCTTGCAACTATTTTGTGTGACCCTGCTCTGACCTTAACTGTATGCCACAAAGGTCCTGATTTACAGCTAAAGGAGCAGACAAGCAGGTGCCAGGCTGGAACTTTAAATTCTTTCAGTGACACATTAATTAGCCCCTAATTCATTATTGTCAGTTGGGGCAGGGCAGGTGTTGTAACTAATTTTGCAACAATGAAAGCACTTAGCAAGTGCAAAAGATCACTAATCAGGGCGCACTAAGGAAGCAGGTGCCAGCTAAAAAAATATTCTGTGACACATTAATCAGCCCCAAATTAATTCAGGTCACTTGAGGCAGGGAAGGTGTGCTTTGCTTTGCCGAAAATAATGTACACTGGACAACCAGAGGGTGTGGTGATGAAACAGAGGGTGGCATGGGTGGGCCAGAGGGTGGCATGAGTAGTCAGAGAGTGGCAGTGGTGACAGAGAGTGGCAGTGATGAAGAAGAGTGTCCCAAACAGGCTGGACATGTAGAAACAACAAGTTCGCAAAACTTGCGACCCGACAGGTAAGTTCGCAAATTGCGAAATTGTAAAAACCCTCGCGAACTGGCAGAAACACGGGCGAACACAAAAAAAAAAAAAAATCCGCAAATTCGCGGGAATTCGCGGATTTTGCGGATTGCGAATCCGCAAATCCGCAAAATTCGCGAACGCGAGATCCGCAAAATTCGCCCATGCTTACTCTGCATCAGGGTCTGCCGCTCTAACCATTGAGCCACACTTCTCCACTCAACATAACCCTCCCCTCCCACTTCCAACTAGACTCTCAGAACACCCCACCTCCCTTAACTGCACTCCCCCTCCCCACAACAGGACCTTCTCCCATCCCATCTCCCCCCCATTCCCAGTCCCCACTACCTCACCTACACCCCCGCCACCCCTAGCCCTCACCCATCCATCAACTTCCCCCCCCATTCTCAGTCCCCACTACCTCACCTGCATTCTCGACACCCCTAGCCCTCACTCATCCCTCAACCTATCCCCCCACTCTCAGCCCCCATTACCTCACCTGCACCCCCGCAACCCCCAGTCTACACTCATCCCTCAACTTCCCTCCCCCTCCTACCAATTACTCCCGGCCCAATAACACCAACCCCCCTACTAATCCTCTCACACCCCTCGCACCCCACCCCAACTTTCCTACCCCTCTTACCACCAACACCCTCACCTAAACCCCTAACCTCCTCCCTAACTCAACCACACCCTTACCCCCCAACATCCCTATCCTTCCGAACACCAACCCACCCACTAATATCACCAACCCCAGCAATAACACCACACCCCTCCCCCCACTACAGTAACCTAGAAACTTACTCACCTTTAGTGCCCATCCCCAACCCCTTTCCCAATCCCACACTGGACATGATTATGTCCACCCTCCTCCAAGTCAAAGAAGATCTCCACACCCTCAAAGAGTTACTCTTCACACAACCCAGACACCCCCTTCCCACCACCACTCCCCCCCTAACAAATGCCCCACCCATCCTACTGACCCTCAAACACAAAACTCCCCACACTGGACCTCAATCCAATCGCAATTTCACCTACCACTCCTGATGCACCATCAATCCAATTTCGGACCACGACATATGCACCCTCCTCCGCTCATATAACTCAGTTCCCCAAAACCACTTAGCCACCACACACCTTTCCATCCCCACAATTCACTCTAACCCCCTTAGGCACCCCAAACAAAACAACAACAGAGGCTCCGTCCCAAATAACCTTAAAAAAGTCCCCCTCACTCTAGAACCCTTTACCACCCTCTACACCCCCTGGCTCAAATGCATACTTCTCAACTGCAGGTCGGCCCCTAGACACTCCTCCGACATCGCTGATCTCATCAAAACACTGGTCTTGATCTAACCATTCTGACTGAAACCTGGTTAACTGCATCTTCTACACCTATCATGGATATTCTAGTGCCACCCAACTACCACATCATTAGACTTGAAAGGTCCAGCAAGACAGGCGGTATAATCGCATGTATTTATAGGAGCAACCTCTCAGTTAGTAGACTCACCTCCCTCCCACTTACCTCCTGTGAATACATCTGCCTCGATGTCATCAGCGAGAGCAAACCTGTATGCTCTCTACACGTCATCTACCACCCACCTGGGGACAACCTCATCTTCACCCAACAACTCATGGATACAATCTCAACCAATTCCGGACTGCAAAACACTCAATTTTTCCTTGGTGACTTCAATTTCCATTGGAACGATCACAATGACGCGGTGGTAAATAGTCTCAAAAACTACCTCAACGCTCTTGACCTCACCCAAATCTGCAACAGCCCGACCCACGATAAAGGCTCTATCCTCGACCTTATCATCTCCAAAGAAAACTCTACCCAGCTTGGGTCAATCAAACCCTGTGACTGGTCAGACCACCACATTATCACATTCTTCATCAATGAAAACATAACCCGGTTCAAGCCACCAAATCCAAGGTCTGGAAAAGGGACCTGAAGAAACTCAACCCAAACTCTTTACCTTCCCACAGCTGCAATCTCCTCCTTCCCTCTACTGGCGCTCTTGACGTTCAATCTTTGACCGACCACTACCTCAACTCTATGACCTCAATTATCAATGAGGCCGCCCCCTTGCAATTGAAAAGAGTCTTCACTAAGAACTCCAACCCATGGTATGATGGTAGACTCAACGAAGATAGACGGGCCATGCGAATGGCAGAGCGCACCTGGAGATCAGCCCCTTCGGCACTGCACCTTAAAACTCTGAAGAAAAAGAGAAACGCCTACTTCAGGAAAATCAAGCGCACAAAATCAGATTTCTCAGCCTCCAGCTCGACCAAGCAAAAAAACAGCCAAGAAAACTGTTTGAACTAATCAAAACACAATCCAAGGAACAACCCCAACAATCACATAGAACAATAGGCGATATACCATCCTGTGAAGTCTTCTCTGCTTTCTTTAATCTAAAGACTGATAACATAAGGAGAGATCTCCACAATGACGTAAGCCGTTACTCCAACTCCCACAGCATAACACCCACTGAACCAAAAAACAATGCTGCATGGTCATCCTTTGACATCTACTCAGAAGAAACAATTGTCAAACTGCTCAGCACATTGAAACCTTCTAATCACCTCACAGACCCTCTTCCTGCCAACGCTGTAAAGGACTTCATCCCATTACTCCTCCCACTCTGGACCAAAATTATTAACAGTTCACTTCAACTAAGCATGGGCGGAAAATCCGTTCCGCTCGCGAATTTTCCGGATTTTCGGTAAATTTGCAATTCAGGAACTCTCGCGAATTTACCGACAATCCGCAAATTTGCACGTAGCGGATTTTTTTGCTTGGTGATACAATATTGCGGCGTGCGGCGTTCACTTACCGTAATTCAGCGTTTGCCGAGTTGTTTTTCTCGATATTTTGCGAGTGCTGCGCCATTTTGGATCTTGCTGCGGGATCCCGTGGGAGTTTGGCGACGCATCGCGAGAGTTCGCAATTACGAAAATGTAGATGCGGCGGGAAGCAACAATCTCGCTCTCGCGAAATTACAAAATTTACAATTCTGCACAAGAAATCCACTAGCAAGCAGCATAAACCTTCTAAAAATTATGATTTTCATCAGAATAACTCCTCAGGTTGCCATTTGCCTGCATTTTTTTGGATTTGAGGCCTTTTTGACTTTCTTTGAATCACTTTTGGATTAGAAATCAACTTTCACAAGTAAGTTTGTTTGGGGCATTACAGTTGTTGTTCTGCAGAAAAACAAGTTTTGCAAAACTGAAAGCACTCAGCAGGTGCAAAAGTTCAAACTCATCATTAGTAACCATTCCCTGTAGTGCTTCCTGACTGGGGCCCCTCCAGAGTTCAGTTGCTAGTTGCAACAATTCTATGACCCTGCTCTGACCCTCACAGCAGGCTCATAGAATAGCTACAAGTAGGCCACAAAGGACCTGGAAAAAAAATTGCACTGCAAAAGAAAGCAAATTACAGATAAGGAAGCAGGTGCCAGACTGGAATTTTAAAACAGTGACACATTAATAAATCAACTCCAAATTAATTCATGTCAGTTGAAGAAGGGCAGGTGTGCTTGCTTCCCCCCCCCATAATCTACAGTGATGAACCAGAAGGTGGCATTGATGTACCAGAGGGTGGCATGGGTGAAACAGGGTGGCAGTGGTGAAACAGAGGGTGCTGCTAACCTGTGATGATGAACCAGACGTAGAAACAACATAGTCGCAACCGTTGCGAGCCGACAAGTAAGTTCGCACTTGCGAACTGGTACAAAACCCTCGTGAACTGGCAGAAAGCCTTGCGAACACAAAAAAAATCCGCAAATTCGCGAGAATTCGCTGATTTTGCGGATTGCAAGTTCGCAAATACGCAAATTCGCGAACGCCAGATTCGCAAAATTCGCCCATGCTTAACTTCAACAAGGACTCATCCCCGACTCCCTCAAAGTTGGACAAGTCACACCTATACTCAAGAAACCAACAGCTGACCCTACTGACCGAAACAATTACCGTCCCATTACCAATATTCCCACCCTTGTCAAATTGTTGGAAAAATGCGTACAACTCCAAGTGACAAAACACATTGAACAGTTTGACCTCCTCAACCCTCATCAATCAGGCTTCCGAGCAGGGCACAGTACTGAAACTGCTATGACACACATAATTGATGACGCACTCCAAATCCTAGATCAAAACAATACCTGCGTCCTCATCCTTCTTGATCTCTCCTCAGCATTTGACACAGTCGATTATGAGAACTTACTCGAGCTGTTAAACACCAGAATGGGTCTATCTGGGACTGTTCTCAAGTGGTTCACCTCCTTTCTGCATAACCGGTCTCAGAAATTCAAGAGCAACAACTTGATGTCCCCGCCAGTGCCTGTAACATTAGGCGTCCCACAAGGATCTTCCCTATCCCCAACATTGTTCAACCTGGTCATGGAACCTCTCACCACCTTGTTACAAGCCTCTAATGTACACTTTCACATATACGCCGACGACACCCAACTATATCTTAAATTACAATCCCCCAAAGACATCAAACTTCTGAACTCAACGCTCAGAAACACCCAATCATGGCTTGCCGATAATCACCTCAAACTCAATGCTCTGAAAACTGCGTTCCTACTGATCTCACCTCCCGCGAAAATCTCCACCACTCAAACTTGGCTTAAGCACCTAACTGCACTCATTGTCCAACCTACCATCGTGGATTCAGCAAACTCTTTAGGCATAACACTTGACACCAATCTCAACATGCAACAGCATATCAGCAAGGCAACTAAGGGAGCTAATTTCCAAATCAATACCCTGAGGAAACTTAAACCCTTATTCCCACCCAAGGACTTCCAAACTGCAGTACAAGCCCTAGTCATTCCTCGCTTAGACTACGGTAGCGTCGCCCTCTGCGGACTCCCCCTATCGACAACTGCACCCCTGAGAGCCTCTTTGAACGCTGCAACTAGACTCATCACTGGATCAAAAAAACACTTGCATATTTCCCCTGACCTAAAATTATTGAACTGGCTACCTTTTGAAGCCATCAGAATACATCTGAAAATCGCCTGCATGACACACAGAGCTGTGCACCAAAACTCACCCGGCTACCTCACTCAGAAGCTGGGCTCAAGAACCACTAGAAGTACAAAGAATCTTCTTCTGAAACCTCGTAGATTCCGGAAGGAAAAAGCATATAAACGCTCCTTTTCTCTGCCTCCCGGTGACGAGCTGGACTCCTGTTGCCGATCATTTAGAGATCTTGCCGAATTACAACAAGTAACCTGAAGTCCTACATTGCTGAATTGTGACTGAGATTTTCACTCGGCTCACCACGCCTGCACCTCTACGTACCTCTTTATATAATCAACTCACCATTGGACTTAGAGATTCGGCATTATTCTGTGCACCGACACATACAGCTACTCCTTTGATGTGTCTGCATCTTGTTGGACTACGATTTTTAAACTCAATGTGCTCGGCAATTGACCGGGTTGTTACTGAAACTAAATGTATATCGGTGTGGGACACCCTCGATACAGGGATTAACCACATCCACTTTTTGGATTAGCGTTCTAACCCGGAAAACTCACGTTATCCAGCATTTAAATTAAGATTACACTTTTTCAATACACAGCTCCTAATTGACATCAGTCCTGAAGATGGTCTCACAAAGTGCTCTCTAGGAGACCGAAACGTCGACCTTCACCTTATCCTTACTTTATATTAGACATTTCGTTTTTGGATAGGTGTTTTTAGGTTCTGTTGAGTTACTCATTAACATATTGGTTGTATACCTTCAGACCTATTCTATTTTGAATGAATTATATCTGTATATGAAATGAATTGTTTTACCACTTGATACATTCTATTTTTTCCTATACACCTTTTGTGCTTGTGTCTGTTATATATGTAGTCTTTTTGTATTTTAACGAATTGTGTTTCTTTAAAACTGTTGATTCATTTTGTGGAATTGAATTCGCATAAGGATCATTGATTTATCCTTTTAAGCTATACTTGAATAACCAATAATTGCATAAAACGAATTCCCTTGAAGGCACCTATACCCCTCTACTTAATCACCCAAGCCCTCAAGGGTATTTTGGGTTGCTCACTGTTCAATTCTTTGTTTCCTTTTCAGGAACGGCACCCAGGATTTGGAATTCACTCCCTCCAGAAACCAGGCATATCTCCTCCACTACATGTTTCAAGAAAGACGTAAAAGCTATCCTCATGACTAAATTCACCTGAACTTTTACTTTGGAACTATTTGAGACTCTACACCTATTTGTACTATTCGTTTTTGTGATTGTCGATTTGTATCATTGGTTTTAGCTGATTGACTATGCTCCCCCATGTACCTATCCTGTTTTGCTACTCAGTCAGTCAGTCAAAATACTTTATTCGATTTTAAATAAAATCATAAAAAGACATACATTCCATACATATTAAAAAATTTTAAATACATTTGCAGAAATTGTTACAACACAGTATATTCAGTAAAAAAGCTGTTAAAAAGAGTTTGTGCAAAAAGGCAAAGTTCCACATACTAAATAACATTATAGACTGCAAGGGATTCAGTAAAAAACGATTAGAATAAAGTTTATGCTAAAAGGCAAGGAACCACATACTAGAAAACAATATGGACTACAGGGGATGGACAGAAATTAGGGGTCGGCTATTGTTGTAATACTAGATTTGATACCTGCTGCTGCTACCAAAAAATTTCCCATACAAAATATAGTGCAAATATTGTTCATAGACTGAAGGTAAAGAAGAGCTGGTCTAGCTTGTATAAAACCAGCCTCCTTCAAAATTGGTAACAATTTTTTTTTGCGAGTAGCTAAAAATATAGGGCAAAACATGACAAAATGCATGCTATCCTGGGTTGAAAAGTTGTCACAGGAGCAGGGAGGGGATGACTCAGGTCTGGCCCAGGACTGATAGTTGCCCAAATGATAATGGATCAGGTTGAATCTAAATTTAATTAAGAGGAATCTGTGGAAAGGCCTAGTCACAATGCTGAGGCAGGGTTCCAGTGAGATCGAACTTTTTGATATGTAATGAGACCTCACCGATGGCTTCTGCAGTTCCCTTTCCTCGCGGGCTAATCTCGCCAAGATCATAAACTACCTCTTAACTAAGACCACATCCACATTCCTAATACAGGGAGGGGATTCAAAAATTTCTGGTCTCCCCACCCGGGCAAATGACTTCCTCAGATATTCCATCCAGGGGATCTTTTTAGAGTAGTCTAGAGACATGACGTCCTCCATAATTGAGTGATTCAGAGTTAACTCCTTATTGAGCCATGTCTTTAACCAAAAGATCAGCGGTGCCATGTTGCCAGTATTTTGCTACTCACTTATTACCTACAACTATTATTTGCTCAAAAGTTTATCACTGTAAATCACTCTCTTGTTTTCTTACCACCTGTTTTTGTAAAGCGCTCTGATATCTGCAAAGATCTTGTTGGTGCTATATAAAACTATCCAAATAAATAAATAAAAATACATCATCTTTGAAATGTCCATTGCAAAAGACGGGAGAAATCATTGCGAGCATGACACTAAGCATGGGTCTCAAGGTGAGTTTGATGCTTTTATTTTAATGCCCACTCTTAGCCTGTTGGTGGTCTCAAGAGGTTTGCATGCAAATGTGAATGTAATTAGTAACAGAAGAGTCAAGAACGATCGATTACCCAATTGTATCTAGAAAGCTGGAGACTAAACTATACATATGGCAACTGGGGATGTGTGTGTGCTGATGTTTAGAGAACGGCTATTAACCTATTTAAGGATAGATGTTCAAGATTCCTTTTGTATAGCTGGGGCCCTCACTGATAGTTTAATGTGAGGTACCTTTCCTGGGTGACTATAAGATGGTTTTGTCATTTTTGGGCTTGACTAGCCCGCTCCATTCTAGGATACGGTTAGAGTGTTTCAGTTCAGCGTATTCTCTTATTAATGACTTATTGTTTGCTTTGATACATTGCTTGGGCTTGTTTTAGACAAGAGCTAGGATGTCTAGGGCAGATAATAAATTGTGGTGAAGTAGTCCATTGAGGACGCAATACTTTCCAAATGTTGTATCTAAGATGAATATAAAGTTGCCATCTAAGGATGTAATCCTTTCCACATTTTGAGCCTGAAAGGTAATTTACACTTTTGACTAAGTTTACACTTTGCAGTAAGTTTACTAATTTTAAAATTCACAAGCTCCAAGTAGAATCTTTTTTTTAAATCTCTTTTTATCAAACAGTCACAGGAGACATCAATACAATTGACAGAAATACAGAGGTGTAGATGATCTATGGTACATATCATTACAAAGTGAGGCAATTTCCCCTGCAGTCCTCTCTTCTCCTGTCCTTACCCCCACAGCCCTGCAATTCAGTACAATCAAGACACCCATCCCCGGCTGTTCTTTAGCTCTACCAATACACTCCCCAGTGGGCCCAAATCCTTTCCCATTTTTTGGCGCAGACTCTACTCTCATAAACAGCCTTCTCCACCAGCTGGCACCAGTCCACATCACTCTCCCAGTCACCAATCCCCAAAGTCATTGCTGTCCCCCATGCCTGAGCGATATTTCTCTTTGCGATTGCCGATGCCAGAATGAACCAAGTGCTGAGATATTTGGTCACTGTTCCGCCCCAGCTATGCCAAGGATATGCCAAGGCGCCTCCAGTGGGACTCAGAGACCTGTGGCTTTAGCCATGACCACAGTCACTCCCTCCCAATAGCGCCAAACATCGGGACACGTCCATATGATATGAGGAAGGATCCCTCCTCCCCGCACCCTAGGGCATTGCAGTCTGAATCACAGCGGCCAAATCTGTGTAATAGTGTCCTGGAGGCATATGACCTATGCAGAATACCGATCTGTACCAAGCCAAAGTGTGCATGAATAACTATCTCTCTAGGGCACTGCAGTCCCTCCTTCCACTCTTCTTCTTCTAAAAGCCCAAGTCTGGCTCTCCCAATTCCCTTATTGCCACGTTTGCTGTAGGTGCAGGAAATAGCTTTTTTCCCCATCGGGTCAAGGAGGAGCCGGTCCTCCACTCGAGAATCAGTTTGCCCGTAGGTAGGCAGCTGCAGGTACTAAAAGTGCTTGGTGTCAGCCATTTGATTTATGGACTGCAAATACTCAAATGTGATCATTGCCCCCTGCCACCAGATATCTCCTAGGTGATCAATCCCAACTAGATTCCATCGGGCAAAGCCCTGTAGGCATCCCACTTCACTCAGTCCATCACTGGTCCATCGGGCACTTTAAGTCATTGGTTTTCCCTCCCAGCCAAGCAGTTTGGTCACTTTCTGACAGGCTCGCACCACCGTTGAGTGTGTGCCAGGAGTTCCCTCTCTCTTCTCTTGTGATAGAGCCCCCCCAGATAACCTATTGATCCATTGTCATTCTCATCCAGCTGGTATGCCGGCTCTGAGTAGTCAGAGAACACCCAGCTGTTTATATTTATAAGTTGAGACACCAGGTAAGAGCACCTGATATCTGGACCCGCCAGCCCTCCATTGTACACTCCACGCAGGAGCGTCTGCAATTCTATTTGTGGGGTTCCCCCCTCCCACAGCAAGGTTCAGAGTTTGGAGTTGATCATTTATAAAACACTACTTTGAATTCTGTGTGGGGTTATCTGGAGCACCTACAACAGGTGCAGGAGGGCCGTCATCTTTAACAGGAGGGTCCACCCCATCAAGAAAATCGGCAGCCGACACCAGTGGGCCATATTCCCGTAGCAGCTGGTGTGTATTGATAGATAAAATTTCCCCCTCTGAGTGGCTGATACTAATGCCCAGATATCGAAACTCGTCCTTCCGTGACAATGCAGCGCAGTCAGATATTGTAGTTGGGGGAGAGGTTTGCTGCAAGTGGAAATACCAGGGATTTGTTCCAATGTATCTGGTATCCAGAATAACTGTCAAACAGCCTGAAAATATGAATAAGTCATTGAATTGATAGTCGGGGCTTGCACACATACAGCAGAACATTGTCTGCATACAGAGAGATACGCTTCTCCTAACCTTCCCTTCTTCTGATACCGTATATAAGTGGATCCTGGCATGCCCATGCAGCAAGTGGCTCTAGGGCCAGCTTAAAAATCATGGGAGAGAGGGGTGCCCCTATGCAGTAAGGAAGGTCTGGACACTACCCCGTTGACCCTGACATATGCTAGTGGGTCCCAATATAGAAGTCTGACCCAGTCGCAGAATTTTGCACTGAAGCCTATTCGTGTCAGGACCGTGAAAAGGTAGAGTCACTCAATACTGTCAAATGCTATAAGCATGTCTAACGGGCCATCAAGTGCTCTCTATGTTCATTAGTGAGCCACGTTATGGCTATATGTTCCAAATAATCTATCATAGCTTCCTTTCAGAAGCTACTCTCCTCTTATAAACATCTGAATAATAGCCATGGAATTTCTCCACTATGTGGGTTTCCTTGTTCAATAGATTGCCTTGCTCATCTACTAATGTCCTGGTCCCCCCTTGTCTCGTCCGTTGTGCATCAGTGCCTCTAGTATCACACCAGGGGCACCTCCTCTCCATTTATGCGGGCTGTGGCATATTTACCCATGGTATATCCTGGAATTCTAGTATATTAGTTTTGATCTCCCCCAGTAAACTACTGTCCCCAGTGCTCTAGTGCCTTCTCTCAAGTGTTGCTAGTTCTCTTTCAAGGAGAGATAGTCTGCTAAGTAGGGATTGTAACACCCCAGAGTACTTAGAGACTGTGACTCCCCTAATGAAGACCTTAAATGTTTCCCTTACTGTAGCAAAATTATCCACTGTCCCCACGTTCTTAAGGAAAAAGTTTTCTATTGCTGTTGCTAATTCCGCACTGAATACCTGATCTAATAGTGAGTGTGGAGGGAACCTCCAAGTGAATGTGCCAACCTTCCTCCCTCAGAGATCAAGGTCCAGCACTATCGGGGAATGGTCGGAGACTCGCAAAATCAGCTCTCTAGAAATCAACCAGTAATCTATACGAGTGTGTGTATTCTGTGCTGCCGAATAAAGTATGTATCCAGCATTTTGGGAATTGCAATATCTCCATATATAGCAAATCTAGTGTTTGTATGATTTCACCAATGGCGAGCGCTGAGACAGCTGGGCGGCAAGAAGGACCCCTGGACCAAGCTAATGCAGTACCCAGGATACAATTGAAGTGTCCTATCCAAATCTGTGGCACCGTGCTCCACTGAGAAAGGAGTGAACAAAGTTAATGATAACACTTTAGATCATCATAATTTGGAGCATATATCCCTAATATACAAAATGGAGTAAAGTAGCTGCCTGATTCCACAGCGGGATCAAGATCGGGTTACATCCACCATAGACTGGATCTTGCTGGCCCACAGTGACATCAAAGTGTGGCCAGAGCACGTCTCAGCTGTGCCCTTCCACATATGTCCAGCTGAGCCCCGAACCGGGCTGCACGTATGCAGTTGTCTACCACCACCTTCCACCGGCTGTCGAGCACCTCCTTCCCCAGGGTGGTCCCAAGGTCACCCCAGAAGGCAGCAGGAGCATAAAAATATGATGGTATTGCAGGATTTTGGCAGTTGATGAGGTCAGGTTATCGAAGTCGCTTTAGTTTGTGGCCAGTTTAGAGCTGGCAAGCTCTTCCCCCCACCTTCTCCGACATATGAATTGCGATCCGTGAAAAGGAAGCTAATGTATGTGGTCACCTTGTCCAGCTTGGGCTACAGATCTGCAATAGCTGCCATGATGGGCACCAACAAGGGCTCTGCAATCACTTGCTCCTCCCTAGCAGTTGCAAATTCCTCCACCACCTGTCGTGGCACCGCAAATTTGTCCATCTTATTAGACTCTGATGGGGTGCCCCTTTTGGTTTCCTTGTCATCATGCTCACCCCGTGCAGTTAGGGCAACCGCCAGGGCCAACATCAGCTTTCCCTCTCCCTGCACCATGATCCAGGTGCCGTTCAAATAGCAGGGACAGCCTTCCCCTATCCATCTCCAGCACTGATGTGTTGCCCAATGGCCTAGACCTCTCCCGTTCTCTGCTGCACTCTTTCTAGAAAAGGGGAGTGAGGGGGAGGAAGATTCTCCCCCTAACCACCCTTTCCCTGGAGCACTCTTTTTTTTCCAGAAGTCAGCTCCACTGGCTTGGGGCTCTCCTTTGCAGGCTCAGGCCTCCCCAGCCATCGTGTTTCCTGCGGTCACTTGGAAAGGAGCCGGCTCCAAAGCATGCAAACTAGTCCAGCTACTTCACTGTCAGTGGGCCATTTCAGCCCGTAACTCCCACCATCAGCAACCAGGGGGGAGAGGTGCTCTCAACACCGTGCAGTCTGGCACTTTGCTGCATAGGCCGGACCTTGCCTGTGGCCTGGTAATGCCCCTTCTTCCTCCGGCCTCGCAGACTTCCTAGTTTGTGGTTGGATCAGGTCCTAGACAGGCAAGCTTTGCCCTCCAACACTGGCCCTCACAGCCCACAGCATCCCAGTACAGCCAGAGGTTGCTGTGTCAATCTTTTTGTCTCTGTTTCCTAGTCTGCGAGGGCCACAGTTGAGCACCCCTGGCCGCAGATGAGGTGCGGCCTCCAGTAATATGTCACCCGTGGGCCGCACTGCCTCGGTGAGCCTCGGTGACGTAAGATTTGAGCAATTTCATGAAAGTCCTCACTGAGGGTGCAGCAAGCATTCCTAGACATCCCAGTGAGCTCCTGAACAAGAGTCAGGTAAATTATGCTTGGATATTATGGAGTAGAAGAATCAGTCACTGCGGAGCTTACAATTTATGTGGCCATCTTGGACTGTGTCAAGGCACGCCCCTTTTCCCAGTTGAAACTTACTACAAAAGTGTAAGTTACATGTCTCCAAACCCCTGAGATGTTTGAGTGAATTACTATAGTCTGGACGGCTAATATCCCTCAATAAACTCCTTCCACTAGTCCCTAATCCCATCCCTTTTTGTAGTAAGGCTTCCCATTCTTTAAGACATTCCCAAAAGACCCTCCCACATTTATTACCAAAACCCATCTCTATATGTGTGGGGACTCTATAATCCGAGAACTCTGCTCGTTGTTTGTAAATTGCAAGTAGTAATTTGTTTTGTAGTACTACAAAACATATTACAAAGGGCAGATCTTGAATCAGGATCATTGCATGTAAATATATATGTCTTCTGTGTTACTGTTTTTCAAGCGGCAAAAAGGTATAGGATTGGTGTAATAAATAAAAGTAAAGAGGTGAAGGTATCACTCAGCTATAGAATAATACATGCATGATTGTGGAAAGATACAGATAGACTGGCCACTTACACTGAACTAGTGTATGGCATGGTGTTGGACATGGCAATCTTTGCAGTGTTGTCCCCAAATTATGTACCTTCAACCTCCTATTTTCCGACCCTATTTGTGTTGGCATGCTTGTTGTGTTCTCTCATTTATATATTGTAAAATTAGTTTACACCCAATTGGCACATGGTATTTATTTATAATCTCCAGTAAAGTGGTACTATATGTACACAGGGCCTGTAAATTAAATTTTACTAGTGGGCCTGCAGCAGTAATTGTGCCACCCACTTAAGTAGTCTTTTAAAGATGTCTCAGACCTGCCATTGCAGCCAGGGTGTGAAGATCCTCCTGGACCTCTCAGCAGCCTTCGACACCGTATGCCACCGCACCCATATACAACGCCTCAACAACACCAGAATCCAAGGAACAGCCCTGGAGTGGATCATCTCGTTCCTCGCCGGAAGAACCCAGAGAGTCCGCCTCCCCCCGTTCCGATCCGCGGCCACCGAAGTCATCTGCGGCGTCCCGCAAGGATCCTCACTCAGCCCCACACTCTTCAACATCTACTTGAGCCCTCTCACAGCCATCACCCGCCAACACAACCTCAACATCATCTCCTACGCCGACGACACCCAGCTGATCCTCTCCCTCACCAACGACCCCACCACCGCCAAAGCCAACCTCCAGGAAGGAATGAGAGACGTCGCAGAATGGATGAAGATCAGCCGCCTGAAACTGAACTCAGACAAGACGGAAGTCCTCATCCTCGGACCCTCTCCCTCCGCCTGGGACGACTCCTGGTGGCCCCCTGCCCTGGGCAGCGCACCCAAACCGACGGACCACACATGCAAACTGGGCTTCATCCTGGACTCCTCCCTCACCATGACCAAGCAAGTGAACGCCGGCTCATCATCCTGCTTCAACACCCTACGCATGCTTCATAACATCTTCCGATGGATCCCCACCGAAACCAGGAAGACGGTCACCCAGGCCCTCGTCACCAGCCGCCAGGACTACGGGTACACCCTCTACGCCGGAACCACAGCCAAACTCCAGAAAAGACTCCAGCGCATTCAGAACGCCTCAGCACGACTCTTCCTGGACATCCCTCGCCGCAGCCACATCTCTGCCCACCTGAAAGACCTTCACTGGCTCCCCGTCAACCAGAGGATCACGTTCAGACTCCTCACCCAAGCACACAAGGCTCTCCACGACACGGGCCCGAAGTACCTCAACAGCCGCCTCACATTCTACACACCCACCCGCCAACTCCGCTCCGCCAGCCTCGCCCTCGCCTCCGTCCCACGATTTCGGAAATCCACCATCGGAGGAAGATACTTCTCCTACCTGGCAGCCTTGACATGGAACTCCCTCCCCACTCACCTTCGGCTGATCTAAGACCATCTCTCCTTCAAGAAACAACTCAAGACCTGGCTGTTCGAGCAGTAGAGACCCCCCCTCCCCTCAGCGCCTTGAGACCCTTACGTGTGAGTAGCGCACTATACAAATTCGATGAATGATTGATTGATTGATTGAAGTTTCAAACTGCCTTTTTGAGAGGGCAAAATAATTTTTTGTCAGGCCAAAATCTTCCTGTTTATTACATCTAAGTAACCCTTAGGGTAGGCCCTAAACAATCCATTGAGAAGGGTGCATTGTATCTAGAAAGATGGACCTGTTCATATAAGTTTTACATGTCCGGTAGTGAAAAACGCTCACATTTGATTTTCACTATTGCAACGCCTACCTCTCCCATAGCTTTACATTGGGCTATCTTATTGCATTTAATAAGTTATAACTTTTGATTGGGAGTAGGTGGGAATTTCAAGTTTGAACTCTAAAGAATTGTAATTTAAACCCCTGTTTTATGATAAGGACAGAGTCTGAAAATTCCACTTTTAGAATGTAGGCTCGATCTTGACCTAACCGATTGTAGCCTGTAGTCTGTTCCGCATTCACATGATTAGGTGTAGTTGGTAATTGCCTTTTGTGTATTACTCCCAAACGGCAACACAATAGAGGTTCTGGGTGTCTATGCGATGGACTGTCCAGGCTTAATGCGGTACAGAGCTGTCACCTCCCACATTTGATCTTCAAAGGCACTGGTACAGCACACACACTAGCCTATTGTACCCTCAAACAGACCTAGATAGAACCCAGAACCACCAGAGTGACTACAAGGGCTCCAACACCGTTTAATCCTGCACCTGGTCTCTGCCTACTGTAAATCCTATCTGCCCAGGTGGTGTCTCCCCCTTCCTGGAAGTGGGGATAAAGGTGCTCTGGCAGCCCAGCTGTGGTCGCCATCAGAACCGACACATCGCTATACAGCCCGATACAGCCCTTCAGCTCTGCAGCTCGATGCAGGATCTCATATCACAGCTGTTGCTGCTCCCCATTGGAACTTACTCAGGTTGATGCAACTTTTCATTGATCTCACCGTGCAGCTCCTCATCAAAACCAATGCAGCACAATGCAACGCAACTCTACGCAGGACCCTGTATCACTACTCTGAACTGCCGCTGTGCGGCTCAATGCTCTGCATACAGGACATAAGTTGCAATTCTCAGCAGGTCTAACCTGGTCCCTGTATCTGGCCCACACTCCATCACGGTCGACCTCAACTTGTGACTTTGTCTTGGTCTGCCGTGGCCAAAAAAAAATTGTTTGCAGTTTGTTTGTTAGGTTCTGTTTTTACCTAAATCTTTACAATTGCATTTCTCCGGTTATACTCATTCGATTCTTGTTGTTTTGGTGTCAAATATTGTATTACATTTTTATCTATGTTTCTAAGTAGGTGAGGGATTTTTCTTGTGTTGTGTTTTCACTTTATTACTGTTTAAGAGCTACACATACTTCACACATTGCCTCTAAGTGAAGGCTGGCGGCTTTGTGCCAAGCCACCAGAGAATGTTAAGCAAAGGTTAATTCAGTGAATGTTCCTGTTTCACCCTGAAAGACATTGTGGTTGTTGCTTAACCCCTTGGATGCTAATGACAAGGGTAACTCGTCATGCACTTACCATTCATTTCAATGGAAATTAGAGGAGTAAAATATTATTGCCTTAGCACTAAAGAGGTTAAGAAGGGCTCACACCCACGTAACCAATAACTCCGTTTTTCATGTATAGAATTAACCAATGGAATTCTGTCTCAAGTTAAGACATCAATAAAAACATTATATAGGAAAACTGTTTAAATGGCAAATATGTATATTTTGTAAAAGTTCTCAAAGCTAATTTTAGATTGTCAAGTCACACTTACCTTTCCAAAGAAAGGAAATCACAAGCAGTCTAACAAAGCCCATGGTTGTTGTAGTATAGAAAAGTGAGATATTTCCAAATCTATGAATTCCAAGAGGGTAGTAGTGTCCGTACAAGCCACAGAACTGCTAGGGAAGATGAAGGGGCAACACTTGTTTTTAATGCAGCAAATCAAATGAAATCCTCTGAGGCGGTCTGAGTAGGGAAATATAAATGTATTATTAATGCATCTCCATGTACAACACTACATGTAGCAATACAGCAAACATATAACTGTACATATGTTCAGTTAATTTTTAGACACCAGACATAAATCATACAATGTGATGCCCGCTGTAAGTCTAGCTGCTTTATGAACTGGAGACATCAGGACACTGAGGGACTGATTTAGATTAAAGCGAAGTAATTTTTGCAAACGTGCCACCATGCAATGTTCGGCCTGAGTATATTTTGTTATGCAGAAAAAAAATCGAAATCCCATCTAGTGGACATAGCTATCTTAGGGGGATTTCACAAAAACATTTACCTTTTTTTCCTCCTAGTATTTGCCTACTCTCTGCTCATGATTTTAAGACTCTGGGCACGTTCCCACTGTACTGCAGTGGGAAGGTACCAGCACCCCTCCCACACAGGTCAGGAAAGGGGTGCCTATGTGATTGGGTTAGGTGTCATCCCTGTGAGCACCCTGTAAAAAGGTACACCACATACCCTTGGTGGGTACGATACTGGCTAGTAGTGTGGTGCGGCACTAACCATGCCCCTACTGGACTTGCCTCCCAATCATGTTCCTGCTCAGGTTTGCCTCCCCTATTTGTGTACTGGAGCAGCCCTTGTGTATGTCTCGAGGGGTGGAGCTCACAGTAGGTGAGTGGCCGGGCAGGGACAAAGCCATCATGTCTGCTACCCAAATAATGAAGAACCCCCAGGTATGTTCTCCCTACTTTGGCCGTCAGCTCCCCCAAGTGGGGCAATGGGGCATGTTCCAGGGCATTTCCCCACTTTTGGTTCAGAGTGGTAGTGTGCACACTCTTCCTACCCCTGGTAGGAAGTGGTGCTTAACTGATGGGGGTGAAACAGATCCACCTCCTGCCATTGCAAGTGGTGTGCCTGCTGGCACCAATGATGGGCTGAGCATGTGTCCGACCTGCTATTGCAAGCAGGTGTGTGCACTCGTGCCAAGGATGTTTCTAAACTCAGGCTACCAGCTTGCTACTGCAGGCCGGTGCGTGCACTTGGCACCAATTATGTGCTTAGCGTGTGTCCAGACTGTCATTACAGGCTGGTCAGACACATCAACTGTCTTTTCTAGACATAGGTCACATGGCAGGCCAGAGTGTGCGGTTGTCCAGACAATGGGCTTTGCAGTCCTCCGACCTGCCCTTGCTCGCCTGCCAGGGTGCATGTGCACCAGTATTAATTGTAGACTAGTGTCAGGCCTGTCATCGCAGGCCCTGCTGTGCACTTGCAGGTTTTGCTAATTTTATTGAAAGTCTTGGTTGAGAAATGCCTATGGAGCCAAGGTCATAATAGCTACAGCCAATAATGGAGGTCTTATCTCATGACAAATAGTGGAATTGCCTTTGGACCTGGTGCCCAGGCTTCTCGATGTCCACTGAGCACAACCAGTTATTATTAGAGGTGGGCAGAATTTGCGCAGTCGTGCTACGCAAAGCTCTGCGAAATGGTAAACAATCTCCGGGAGCACGCAAATATTCCGCAAACATGCGGAATTGCTTGTTCTGCCCGTTCGCAATGCTTTTTTCTTGTTGTTTGCATGCTTGGGGAGAAATATCTCGCAAACACGCATTTTGAAAGCGCTAACAAGCAAAAAATTCTGCTAAGCCAAGGATTGCGGAATTTTTTTCAATTCTGCATTCTCTGCGGAACGCAAAATTACCCAAATTCTGCGAGCGGAACAGGATTTACTGCCCAGGCCTAGTTATTATGCACAACCACAGCCAGTATCTGTGACAAATTAAGCATTTACAATTTCTGCAGGGTGGTTCAGGTTTGAAGCTTTAAGATACAGTGATGTCCACCTCCCTTTTCTATCTCCAGCAAGCATAAACAACATGAACAGAAAAGCTAAGAAACAAAGGAAGGAGGGACTCACAAGTAGGCGATCACATTAGCGTCACTATCGCTGCATTTCAGAATCTCTCAGTTTTTTTAGTGGTCCAAAACTTTGATAATTCAAAAAAATGATGGGTGGAATGGTGAATTAATTTGTTGTTGGTAATGGCTTGAGGACGCATTCCCAGATTATCTGCATTTGGCGCACTATGCTACCTACTCTGGACCCTGCCATATTGTACTATACTCTAATGACATTTATATAGTTCTTATAACCCCTGACGAGGCGTTGTATTGATTTTTGGGCGAGTACCACGCTACTCTGGAACCCACAGGACTAGTGGTGAATTAGTATAGTGAAATATGAAATTAATTTGAGCAGTGGATATGTTAGTCTGTTATTTGAATTGAGAAGGATAGTGGAGGGATAGGTTAGCATTTATGTAGTGCTTGCTACCCCTGATGAGGCGTTTAAGCACTTTTTTGGCAAGTAGCACTCTACTCCGGAACCCACAAGGATTAATGGTGAATCGGTTTAGTGAAATATGAAATTCATTTGAGCGGTCGATATGTTAGTCTGTTATTTGAATTGAGAAGGATAGTGGAGGGATAGAAGAAGGAAAGGTTTGTGTTTATGTAGTTCTTGCTACCCCTGATGAGGCGTTGAAGCACTTTTTCAGGAAGTAGCATGCTACTTCAGAACCCAAAAGGATTAGTGGTGAATTAGTATAGTGAAATATGAAATTAATTTGAGTGGTGGATAGTCTGTTATTTGGATTGGGAAGGATAGTGGAGGGATAGAAGAGGGAAAGGTTTGCATTTACATCGTGTTTGCTAGCCATGAAGAGGAGTTGAGGTGCATTTTGTTGGGTAGCACTCTACTCTGGAACACAAACAGGATTATGATTATGCAAATTAGTCTTGAACCTCCTCCAATAGGGACACTTTAGTCTGAACTGGTAAGCTAGTACTTCCCTTAACCAGAACACAAACATCCCAAGACTAATCAAGACCATCACTTTTTTGTATTT
This sequence comes from Lissotriton vulgaris, assembly GCF_964263255.1. NCBI lineage: Eukaryota > Metazoa > Chordata > Amphibia > Caudata > Salamandridae > Lissotriton > Lissotriton vulgaris. Next base: position 180,739,407 of record NC_141695.1, on the reverse strand, counting down.
TTTTTTATGCCATCAGTGCGACTGGTATGCCGAGAAATGGGTCAGTACTCACTTTGCCACTGAATATGACCAACGAGGGCAAAACCGGACTCCGGTTGCATGTGTTTTAGTTTGGAGAGACCTAGCTTGGCATTTTGGGCTGGACTGTTCCTACTGGACCAATATCAAGGTTGATTTGCATATAGCTGGGTCTTATCTGAAGTAAGAAAAAATAGAGTTGGGGTGGCTTGCGTAATGACTAGTGGCTGAGATAAATTCAAGGTTTCCATCCCTCACTTTGTTGTATGTTTAAAGTTTTGCACCACCACACACAGCTGAGAAATCTGTGTCTTGTGGGAAATTTCTGCTTGAAATTAATCCTTCAGCACATATTTCTGTGAACTGTGAATCACCCAATGGTATGCTCCATAGAATGTCTGGTTTTCCATAAATTGCAAGTAACAGGAAATATTACACAGTATCAAGTATGAGCAGTGTTTATGGTTTTATCTGGATTTAAAAGGTAGTTTTTAATAGATGTGCCTTGACTGGACTCATATGGCCATGCTATTTCCACCCTGATATGCACACTTTGCATAGATTATCAGGAGTAAGACATTCACTGAACCAATGGCATAAAGTGCTGTGCTGGTGCTTTCGAGCATGAACTTGATTGCTGCTGTTTGTACAGTATTGCTCCAAAATGCCATTTAACGTAGAGTAATGGTAAATATGAGTCTGATTCCCCACTTTGGTCTCAATATTTGCTATCTAGACATTTGGACGTGGTTGAATCTGTGTCTGGCATCTTGCTTATGTCCCCAAGATATTACACAATGTGAGTCTTCCAATAGAATAGTGGATTTGGCAGGAGAGCACAAGCAGACACCTACTGCAAGGGAAATATTCTTACTCTCTTGAAGAAGGGTTGGACCCTCGATGGTCAGAGCTGGAGTTCAATATAAGGACAGCAGAGCCTTTCCTTTCAACAAGCAGCTTGTTGTTTTATGAATATTTACTGTACTTGCTCTTAAGTTTCTTTTCCTTTGGGAAGCGAGTATTAATAAACAATGAAGGTCATTTTCAAATGCATCTTATTGCATTCATTACCACATTTCTTATTATGTTTCCATTCCCAGTTTTGGACTCATTTGTATCTTTCTTCCTACCTTGTCCCTCTCCTTGGGTTGACCTTCATAATGTTAGGGTCACATTTGGGTGGCGGGTGCTGCATTATAGTTACTGCTAGTGGTAAAGGGTACCAGCTGACAAGCCTTGGCTATGTTGCTGGATGTTCCTGTGAATAAATCCTTCCACATGTGCATTGGACTTGGCTAGTAAAAGTCCTTTTCCATCTGCGGTGCCACTTATACCATCTTAACTGGGATTTTGATGATGATTAGGGTCCTCAATATTTTGTTTCTTTGTAGAGGTGACATTAGTGATAGATTGATCAGGAGGGTTTGAGAGAAGTTTGAGCCAGGTGAAGAATTCCATACTATCGTCAATTGCCCTTTGAAAGGTTTCAGCATGGTTACTCATTTTTGACTAACTCCCTTTACATGTAAATGATAATTTAATTTGAATTAGTTAAAATCATTACAATAACTGGAATAAAAATCAATTTCAATGAGAATATAAAACAATATGAAAAGTATGACAACAGTAAAATTCAAAACACTGTTTTAAAATTCATTTTTGTTAGGTTTTCCACACTCAAACTCAAGTAACCCAGGAAGATTGCATGTGCTCCTAAAATAATGTTTTGGCTTTAATGATTCTATAGCATCATATATTAAAAATCAGAGTCCTCAGATTATTAACATTACTAATGGTCACCTCCATAAATTTGATGAATCTCTTTATAATTCATTAATGTAATCATTCCAAACAAACTGTAGTAATTTTAGACTGATAATACAACAACATCCAAGATGCATTAATGATTTAAAATTGGCATTGCAAAGGCATCAATGTCTGCAATCTCTCAAAGTAATTTCTCTCTGTTCTAAGATTTAGAGTTGGTATTAGAACATTGGAATTTCGCGAGCTCCATTTAAAACAATGGAGAGCTCCAGGCTTCTATAGCAGGTAGAAGCCCATAGCGCCAACATTCCAATGATTTTGTTTTATTTGTTGGAACATTCTGTCCTATAGTGGCAACATGTTTTATTAGTCTAAGAGCCCTCTGTAGTAGACTCTTTGGCAGTTAAAGGCCCTCTCCCTTGTGAAAGGCCCTCACCAATTGCTTGAGCTGGCCTTTTATGGATGGTGAAGCCCACTACAGCATGCTCTAAGGCTGGATTAGAACATTGTAAAGTTGAGTGCTATATTGCAGACAATGAAGTTGCTCAAGGCTTCCAATGTTTGGTAAATGCCCAAAGAACCAACATTCCAAAGTTTATCTTTCACAGAATTAGCTGTGAACAAAGACCTCATGGTAGTCCAAGGGGATTTCAGCCGCCCCCTCTGGCTCCTTAGGGCCTTTGTTTTTATTAATCAGAACATTCTGCTATGATGAGGTTGAATGTTCTAATAGGCTTATAGCCCTCTGTAGCTGGGCTATACCAGGCCATTAAAGACCCGCTGCCTTGTTAAAATCCCTCGCCTTTGGCTCTGGCCTTTAACGCTCTAGCAGGCCATTATATAGTGCCACGGCGGCTTATAAGGTTATATTATATAAAGTGTGAGGCCTTATTATGAGCATGTCCATTAATTGTGATACAAGCTGTATTTACTGTTATTGCCTGAGTTAAATTATGTTTTTAATATAGCCTTATAGTCCGCAGTAGCGGGCTATACTGGCTATTAAAGGTTCGAGCCGAAGGCGAGGGCCTTTAACAAGGGAACAGGACTTTAATAGCTGGTATAGCCCAGCTACGAAGGGCTATAAGGCTATGAGAAAACTCTGCCACTAGAGGGCAGAATGTTCTACCAAATACAATAAAGGCTTCCCAAAGCCCCAGGGGACTTAAATCCCCTCAAGCTCTGAGAGGCCTTTGAGAAAACATTGGAATGTTGATTTGCGGGCCTTAACCGGCCCGTAAAAGCACAGAGCACTCTATTGTCTTCAATGGAGTGCTCCACATTCTAATGTTAGAATTTGTTTTAGTGCACAATTTTTATTTTAAATCATTCATAAAGGAAAGCTCTGTAACTTTCGGGTATGTGTGTTAGAGGAAAAATGTACTCAATCGTTTCATATTCCTAAACATTCCGAGATCATTTCCATGTGGTGGACCTATTCAAAGGCATCTTGTCTTTGTGGTCATATTCCTCCACAGTAACTTCTTCAGGGTTTCCTTCATTGAAATTCTTATTCTATAAAAATATTTAATGAATACTGCATGTAGCATGCACACAATACAAAGGACCCCTACCTTTGTGCTAGGAATGCCAAGGATATATGTTAGACTATTTCAGGTCAATTTTTACACCCCAACCCATATATCACTACTAGATGTTAATGCTCTGTATTCAATTGAGTGTGCTAATTTGGCCCTTTATTATGGTTAGTATTACATTCCCAGTAGGGCTTTGTATATTCATATATAGTGTTCTGGTTGTGTGCTGATGTGGAAGAGAGTTATTGATTATATTTTTTTTGATTTGCCATAGCTCAAATCCCACCTAGTCAGTTACAAAGAATGGCTTCATAAAAACAATAAAGACCTAAAATTTACCATGAACTGTGATAAGACCGACATATCATCCCTTGATCTCATATTGAAATCAGAAAATGGGCAATTGTACACTACAGTGTCCCCAAATCTACTGAGAGGAACACTCGTGTTTCTTTCCAGTCAAAACCCCAGATCCCTGAAAGGTTCACTACCCTACAGTCACTTTCCGAGGACTAGATGAATTTCAAACTTCTTCAAAGTTTCCAAAATTTCATCTCAGAAACTGATAGCAACAAGCCACCCAAAACGACTTGTAAAATGGTCACTTAAAATAGACTGTGTTCAAAGTAGTCTTTGAATCACAGAAGAGGCTCCACAGGATTGCGTACAGCATAATGGTATATTCAATGTACAAGTTACAGGAGAAGCAGCATTTGCTTCAGTCTATCCTCAGTTCCAAATTTTAAACACAAAGGGGCAGATGTATCAAGAAACCATTTTGCACTTCTCTAATAGCGATTGTTAAGGAATCGCTATTTGAGAAGTGCAAAATGGTATGTATGTAGAATTTCGCTATTTTTTAGCGATTCCTTAAAATTCCTTAATTGCGATTAGCAAATTGCTAATCGCAATTAAGGAATAATTTTCCCATTCATTTCTATGGGCCAGGAGGCCCATAGGAATGATTGTGCAGTAATTCTCAAATTGCGAATTCGCAATTTGCTAATCGCAATTTGAGAATTATTTCAAGGGTGCAGGGGTGTCTCAAAGACACCCTGCTGCACCCCTCAAATCTACATGTGTGTGCATGTGGCACACATACATGCCCTAGGGGCATGTATGAGTGTCACATGCCACCCGTACAAATGCCAATTAGGGCATTTTTGTAAAAAATCGCAATTTACCACCAACTACAAGTTGATGGTAAAATGCGATTTTTTTACACAAATTCGCACACCAAAAATGTGTCATACATATCATTTAAGGAATCGCAAAATTTGCGATTCCTTAAATGCTATGCAAAAGAAGGAATCGCAAATAATTGCGATTAAATAAATTGCGATTATTTCATACATGTGAAATATCGCAAAACGGCCGTTTGCGAGTCGCAAAGGCCGAAAATCTGCGATTTTCAGCCTTTGCGAGTCGCAAAAGCCTTGATACATCTGGCCCAAACATTCTTCTCTGGAATATTACTTTTCCATCATGATTCCACTGGAATGTGACAATCTTACATTCCGCATTAAGTACCCAGTTACCACACACCTCCCTCGCCTATAAACACAAACCACCCTATCTATCACAAACTGGAACAAATACGATGAAATCAAAACATATACTATGACAAAACTATGCAACATTTAAATCAAGTACGACCAACAGCATTCAAACTTTAATGTACTATACATACAATATGATATACTGAGTTTCAATGCTGCAATGTCGAACACTGGAAAGCCATATTCATACATTCTATGCAGAGACCCGCTTTAGCAATTCCTCCTATAATCCTATAAATATTTGGGTGCCTTTACACTTCTTTGGCTTTTTCTCACCTCTGACTGGTTTTCCATGCAATCTTCTCCATTGTTCTTTCTCATTGAGGTCTCTTTACTTCATTACTTCTCACCACAACCACTCAATTAAGATTCCACACCCCGAGTCTACAGTCTTAACTGCTGTTTTAAATATTTTTATCACATGTATTGAACTGGAAAACTATGCAATACCTCCCGGCTTTCGGCTAACTTCTAACACCGTTTTACTCACACTTTAATTTATCCAAGACTTTGAAATGACACTGTTCGGCTTTATCCCTATAAACAGTTCAAATGGGGATTTTTCAGGGACTGAAGACAAGGTTAGTCGGTACACCTTCACTTTCCCTTTCCACTATAATGCACTACTATTGACGATCTGAATAGTTTTCTTCAACACCTCATTAAAGCGTTCCACCATGACATTGGTTTCTTGGTGATATAAAACACCCTTCCTGTCCTAATAGCTTTTTGCATTGGAAATGCCTCCATTTCCCTAGAGACCAATTGAACCCTGTTAACTGTAAGCAAAATACAGGGTATTCCCTCGCTCCCTATGAGGTCCTTTAGGAACGTAACAAACATTTTTTGCTTCAACCCTATGAGTAAAAGTAGTTTCCGCCCACCTCGAGAACATGTACATATGCACAAAGACATACATAGCTACTTTCTTTGAGTGTATCAGACCCAAGATATCAAACGCAACTTGTTTCCATGGACCAATATGTAAATTCTTGATGAATATGGGCTGGACTCTATGCTTTAGTATCTTATCACTGGTCATACTTTGCACACTATCCCCCCAAACCTTTCTGTTTCTATATCCATTCCTGGCCACCAGTACACAGTTCTGTCTTTCCTTTGTCTTAGAAACATACAGATGTCCCTCATGCTCCAACTTCAACAACAAATCTCGCAGAACTTCCGGTGAAAGCACACGTGTCCTCTGACCAACAACTCCTGTTTCTCTGGTATCACCTCCCTCACAGAACCACAAATTACTTTCTTCAGACCCGCACTGTACACAGTCCATGATGCTGTGACTTGCAATCGTTCATCCATTGCGCTTTTCTACCACAGATTGCAATCTCTCATCCAGTGTGTGTTTCTCCCCAAAGCTCGCCTCAATATTGATATGGTTCCTCCCCTTCTCTTTTATTTGTTTTCAATACCATGAATTTTCCTTGTGGCCAGTGTTCAAAGTAGTCTTTCATGCACTGAAGAGGCTCCATAGGGTTCAGTATAGTACAAAAGGTTTTTCAAAGTACAAGTTACAGGTGAACCATCCCAGCTCTTGCTTCAGACTGTTCTCAGTTCCAAATGTTAAACACATACATTCTTCTCTAGAGCATTACCTTCTAGCATGATTCCACTGAGATGAGACATTCTTGTTTTCCACATTCCGTACCCAGTTCCCACAGCCTGGTATTGTTTAAGAATACTGTCTTTATTGCCATTCTCTAAGATTAAGCCAAAAATGTGTATGTGTTACAACTTAAACTTCTGTATCCAATTTGGTTACAAAATGTACTAAGAAGCATTGGAATGCCCTCACTTCTGGTGGCCCAACATTTAAGTGCCCTGTATTCGTGTTCCATAAAGGTAAACATCTTAAAGACATTTGGTTCACTCCACACTTCCATCCTGCAATTCACAAGGCATGATACGTCATTTTTTTACTGTCTTTTTTGGTCAGACATTTTAAATATGGGCATTGCAGATATTGTTCTCCCGCCATTGAAGCCAAATAATTTGCATACAGCAACACCAAAATTAATGTGACTTTTTTCAAATTGTAACTTCTATAATGTGATCTGTGCTATATTTCGCCCCTGCAAACTGATTTACATTGGCAAATAACTCAGAAAATGTAAATCCAAATCTGTGAACACAGGAACGGACTCAGATATAAGGTCGTAAGTGCTTCATTAGTCGAGCAATTTCTGAAAAAATATCACACAGGAGATGATGTTCATTGGCAAGTAATTTCAGTTATCTCCACACCTAGCAAATTGGTTAACATAATAGTATTTTTCTTTTATTTATTGGAGTTTTATATAGCAATCAATCAAAGAGCTTTATTTTGATCATTATAGATCATAAAAGAACACCATAAAACAAGACACTTACAAACACGATTACAAATAATACATACAACATTAAAAATACTCCTTCACAGTCCATTACAATAGCAGCACAGTAGAGCAATAAAAATTGCATCATTATTATGAGAAGTGTGGCTCAGGGGTTAGAGGCGGCAGACCCGGTAGCTGAGATCAGCCCTGGACCAGGGTTCAATTCCCCGCCTCGATGGGGCTTGGGCTCAATAATTCCACGGACTCAATAATTCTCGCTCCGGTGCCTACTCGACTCACGGGTTCACACTCTGCGACTCTGGGCAATAGCTTGCTTAATCTCCACAACGGCCCCTCGCAGCGGGATGCCTGGCTTTCACCTTGTGGATACCCTGCCAGGGTTATCTCACAGGGGAATACCAGGACGAGTTCCCTAAGCAAGCGCTTAGATACCTGCGGTGTGGGTGATTTGCGCTATATAAATATATGTACATTTACATATTTATACCAGAGAAATTAATTACAATAGCAGCACCTTAGAGTGATAAAATTTACATCATGATTTTTACTGAGAAACATCCTCATAAAATACTATAAAACAAGAATAAAACTTAATATGTATATTGAAGGATATTTAAAGCACAATGTTCACATAAAATAGTACAAAGCCCATGATACAACTTTAGCTGGAACTATACAGTACGGCACAGGCTAGGAACTATCAGGAGAACACTTGGTACGCCTGGTCCACATAGCCATTAGGAACTTAGCTGTACAGAATACAATCATACGAAATGTATTTGTCTGCATTATTCAATACACCTCCTTGTACTTACTTACTTCCAGGTTTCTACATAATGGGGATATCCATTTAGCTTGAGATTGGTTGTACAATGGGCAAAGAAATAGAACATGCTCAGGTGACTCAAGTACCCCTTGGCAACAGGCACAATTTCCTTCAACGCTGTCTCCTACTTTACACTATTTGCCTTTCAAATTATTTACAGGAATGCAGCCATACCTAAACTGCATGTATCGTTTCCTTGCTAGTGGGGGTACAATTGCATCTATCATAGCCTCAAATGACATTATAGGTTTAAAATTCATAAAAGCAACCGAAAGCAATCCTTTAAATTTCAATATCAAATCATTCTCAACAATGCCCCAGTATACAGCGGTGAGACTGGATTTATTAATCTGACTAAAGGTTGCTGGTTGACTCCAATATGCACTTAGCCCTGATTTATGTAACACATTTTTAAGTGTGCACAACCACAAGATCTTATCCACACAAGTTGGGGTCAATAATTCACAGAGGCCCATCCTATAGGGCTGAAGTGCTGTTGTATACCATAGCCAGTGCCAGAACATGAGAATTCTTAGCAAAATGTTATGAGCAATTGTTTTATGGCCTAGATCACAACAGATCACTCAACCGATTTAGAGGTTCTTAACCTTACTTTGTGCAATTCGGGCCCTACTCACTCTGCAGGGCATCAGTTGGATCCTATTCTTTCCAACCTGTCTTTTGATTGCTCTCAGAGTGCTCGCCCGCTTGAGTGGTCAGAACACCTTGCAGTCCACTTTGCTCTATCTAACATCAAGCAAATTGCTGAGAGCAGCCACGGCAAGGGTGAATTAATTAATCGGTGGGGTAAACTTGATGTTACGAAGTTTAACCAATATCTTTTTAACACCCGCCCTGAGAACAGCGACGTCCCACTTAGGGATTTGAATACTGCTGTATCATATTGGCTTACTAACGCGGTAAATACCGTCCTTCCCCCTACCCCGAAACTCTCTAGATCTCATCGCTGCCCGGCACCTTGGTTCACCGCCGATTTAAAGGCCTTACAAACTAATTGCAAGGCTCTTGAAAGGAAATGGAGGCACTCCTACTCGGCTTCCCGGAAAACTACCTATAAAGAAGCTTTGAAGGGCTACCATTCCCAATGTAAAGCCACGAGAGCTGCGTACACTGTAAACACAGTGACACAAGCACAGAACTGCCCTCGTACCCTCTTTGCGGTTGTTAAAAAACTGACAGGAGCAGACACCACCCCGACTCCCCCAGCCCTGGAGGAAGCTCAGTGCAATGCTATTGCAGGATTCTTTATTGCCAAGGTTGAGCACATATATGAATCTATGAGTGCTCCCATGACAGTAAATGAACATCCACTGGGACCAACTGTCGTAAAAGCACCCCTGTATCCAAAGCAGTGTTAACTCACTGGCCACTGTTCGATGACACCTCATTTGCCTCCTGCCTGAACAGCGTAAGATGTGGCTCACCGACTGATCCGGTACCTGCAAAGATCTTAAAGCTGCTGGATCTCGAATCCCGGCGACTTCTCATGAGACTCTTGAATGCTTCCTTAAATGAGTCCCACGTGCTACCGGATTGGAAGCACCTAATGGTGGTCCCTCTCTTAAAAAAGGCCGGAGCTGATATGTCTAACCCTGCTAATTTCAGACCGATATCCCTGTTGCCCATTCTATCTAAAGTGTTCGAGAGACACGTTAACATTCAGCTTACCCATCTTGTGGAAAATCAGGACTTTTTACATCCTCCTAAGTCCGGCTTTTGTGCGCATTATTTAACCGAGACTGAGCTACTCGGGGTAACGGAGAGGTTATGGCACGGTATCGATTGCGGGGAAACTTTTGACATCATCCTTTTGGATCTGAGTGCGGCATTCGATACCGTGTCTCATTCCACCTTATTGAACTCTCTCCGGTCCCTGGGAGTAGATGGTCCTGCATTGGCCTGGATTGCTTCCTTTTTAAGTGAACGCACTTTCCAGGTCTTCTCCACGAAAGCCGTATCGGATATTTGTCCTTCGGCGTATGGCATCCCCCAGGGGTCCATTCTCAGCCCTCTATTATTTAATATTTACATCAAACCTCTAGTGGAGAAGTGTGGCTCAGGGGTTATAGGCGGCAGACCCGGAAGCTGAGATCGGTCCTGGACCAGGGTTCAGTTCCCCGCCTTGGCGGGTCTTGGGCTCAAAAATTCCACAGACTCGATAATTCTCGTTCCGGTGCCTACTTGACTCACGGGTTTACACTCTGGGCAATAGCTTGCTTAATCTCCACTATGGCCCCTCGTGGCAGGATGCCTGGCTTTCACCTTGTGGATACCCACCTGGGGTTATCTCACAGGGGAATACCAGGATGGGTTCCCAAGGCAAGTGCCTTGATGCCTTCGGGTGATACGTGCGCTATATAAATTGCAATACATTTACATTTACAGATTCCATCATAGAGAATGCTGGGCTGACTATTTTGTCATACGCCGACGACACACACATTGTTTTCTCCCTTTCCAGCACTGAAGGCAGCTGCGTGTTGAGTCTGAAAACTGGATTGTCACGAGTGGCTGAGTGGATGCAGAGGCATTTCCTCAAGCTAAACGGTGACAAGACCGAGTTTGTCATCTTGGGGAAACATAAAGATCTCTGGGGCCCGCCAAACTGGCCTGATGCCATGGGTCCCCTCCCCCAACCGGTCCCCCTGGTTCGCAACATTGGATTCCTCATAGATGACAAGCTCTCTATGAGGCAACAGGCTACCAAGGTGGCTCCCATCTGTTTCTCCACCTTGAGATGGCTCCAGAAAATTCTCTGGATGTTGCCATATGCCACTAGGAGAACCGTCGTCCAGGCAATAATAGAACTATACTCACACACCTGGGTATAAATAAAAAAAGGAGATGGACAATGCCTAACAAAGAAATATCAAACTTCTATCGGACTAAAACAAGGCTGCGTGTTGGCTCCCAGCCTTTTCAACATCTACACCGCACACCTAGAAAGTGACTTACGCACAATTCAGGGGGACCCATCGAAATTGGGACAAACACCTATATTGAGTCTATAATGCGCAGACAACATTGTGCTCCTCTCACAAACTCCGCTTGGCTTACAACGCTTGATCTCCAAACTCGCGTTATACATCTCCAAAGCACAACTAACAATAAACCTCAAAAAATCAAACATCCTATGCTTCTCCAGTTCCCGAAAGATACAACTTAAATATGTCTGGAGGATAAATTCTTCTATATTAACACAGGTTGATAAATACAAATACTTGGGCATCATACTTGATCACCAACAAACATCATTTAGAACAGGGGAAATCAAAAGCCAAACAACTGCATTTTGCTTTTAAAACCATACAAAAACATTTAAGTGGAAGTTCAACCGGCCACATGTTTAAGATCGTAGCTCCTAAATTCTTGCCATCGCTCACATATGGCTCGGAATTGATGGCATCTAGGGACTCTACAGCGCTGAATCTTGCTCAATCCAAACTGTTTAAACACCTTTTTTCGATCCCGCGACACACTTCACAGGCCCAAATACGTCTGGAATATGGATTAACAAACCAGACTCCGGCAAGACAAGGAGCCTTGGCCAAATATTACTGGCGTATGAGGGACGCCAAAGACAACCTCACTTGCCCACCTCTGCTGGCTAGAGTTCAAAAAACAGGCTGGGTTCTCGAAATCAACATATAAGTCCCATAGGCAAGCGCTTCAGTCTTTAAAGCTGGAAGAAGCCTGGCTTTCACCCGTGTCTTATAACATTTTTAAACAGATCACTAACAAAGCCATCAAACAAGCATCGCTGATAATGGACAAAGGCGCAGTGGCTGGCAAAAGCCACGCCTGGACCGTGTTACCAACATATAACCATCTGAAACATCAACCATACTTGCAAGATTGTTTTAGGGATCACTACAAGAGGAAATTAAGCCTTCTGAGGCTGGGTTGGTTCTCGAGCAAAGACCTCACCCCCAAATGGCTGCGGACCTGGCCAACTTCAAACTGTCGCCTTTGTGGCAAGGGCGTAGAGTCACTATTGCATTTATTATGCATATGCCGGGCAATCCAAAATCTAAGGAAGACGCTCTTGTTACCACTCCTAAGAGAAGCACAAGTAAGAACCTGCAGGGCGGCTGTAATAAAATGCCTTAGCGGGTCTTGGATATAACTTTCCTGCAAAACTATAAAATTCTTGGCCCACGCTGCCCAAGAGCTGGAAAACAAGGAAACAATTAAAGACGACCCGTGCCAATTGGCCCCCCCAAGGCTGGGCCCAGACTCTCCCTCAATCTCACCCTTCATTTCACTTTTCCGGCATAAAAAAATAAAAAATAAATAAATAAATAAATAAACAACTAAAAAAAAAATTTAATTCTGAGTTAACAATGTGTTACTTCCATCAAGTTACACTTAACCCCCAAGCACTGTACCCCCGCTTAGAATACCCATTTGTTGTCTGACAGCTGCAATGAGACAGTTAACCCCGTGCCCAGCTCCATCTGCATTTTTCAACTTTACACAGTAACTGCACATTTGAGCAATTTGCTAAGCTTTGTGTTACTTTAATGTATTATCTTTTTATGTGATTTTATGTTGTTTTTATACTGTTTCAAAGATGTAAAGTTTTATCCCATGGTGGTAAGACCCACCCTTTTATGATTTTCACAAATCAAATAAAGTATTACTTACTGTGGCAGTAGAGTAAGGGGGGAGCCACACCCAGTCGCCCGCCCACATATTCATTCGCTTGTGTCTTTGTCCTTTCTAAATGCTGCCTTCCGATTAGTTTATAGGCTGTTAGTCCCTCCTAATGACCGCCATGTTGTTATTTGTATCCATTCATGGCTACTGGCCCCTTTTCTTTGAGTGTTGCATGAGCACTCTTTTCTTCCCATGCATTCTATCCCCCCTATTGTTCGTGCCTTCTCGCCCCCATGTCCCCCACCCACCAGCACTCCGATTTGCAATGCAATAGGTCTCGCATAAATGTGAGTCTTATTGCATTGCAAATGCTTGTTTCACGAGTCACGGGGTGATTGATTCGTGCAGCTATCCACGTACAAACCATAATCACCATGATTTCATGTTTTTAAGTTTGAAACCACCATCTATGGTTTTCCTTTCCTGAAATCTTTCTGAGTTATTGCTGAGCTGTTTTATCTTTAATATAAATTTTCACTTCGTTCAAGCATTAAACACCTTTGATTGAGTTAGTTTAGTGGAACGTTTTAAATAGTTTAACATGCTAAAACTAAACTTCTGTCCTGTTCTCATCTTGCTCAGAGTTTCTCAATCCTCGAAGGTTGGTGTGGTAGAGGAAGCTCCAAGCGTGCTGTTAAGTCTGGGTTTTTCCGTGGGTGTTTGCTCCTCTTTCCTAGTAACTTTTTTATGTTCCTCTCTGTTCGTGATCCAAATTTAAAATGTGACCAATTCTTTTTTTTGTGGTTTCACGCATAGCTGACTGATAGCTCTGTTGGTTGTTACTTCCCACGAGGGCTTCTTAAATGCATTGTAATGATGGTTCATCCGCAGCATCATAGCTATTAACGAGGAACTAAGAAGAAACAGACCTTACGAGTCATATTATAGGTCTTGATCTGGATTGAGAGGGGAGGATGTTTTTATTTTTTTGAAACCATGCTTTGATATCGTTTCATCAACTCACCCTCTTTGATGATTTCAATTTCCTATAAACCTCGATTTAATTACTGCTTCTAACGAGGGAAAGGGGTTGAAACCCGCCCATGGGCATCACCATCACCTGCCTGTGGCCCCTGCAGCCCGAGTCTGGTGGTTGTATGTTATCAGTTGGCGGTGGCCGGCCCGGGACTGCCGTTTCCATCATCTCTCCCTAACACATCTTTCTCCTTATCTTTATATGTTTTTGTTTACAGAACCTTTAGTAAGAACCTTGTTATGTGATTCCTTTGATGTTAGGAACAAAGCCTGTCATTATTATCAGTTAGATTTGTACTGCGCATGGCTGCCCCAGCAACGGGGCGTCCCAGCGCCTCCAAAGACCAAAGACATAACCCAGGAGAGAAAATGCAGAGTTAGACAGGGAGAACACGGAAAAAACAGGTCTTTATGTCTTTTCAGAAAGCCAGGTGATTCTGGATTGCTCTAATGGGGGCAGGGAGCGAATTCCAGAGTTTCAAGCGCCAAACTGCGGAATGAACGACCACCAGCTCTGGCTTTCAAGACTCGAGGAATGCAGACCAACGCTTGGTCGGCAGACCTCAAAGGGCGCAGAGGCACATAAAACTCTAACAAATTGGACAACCCTAAAGGTGCCTGAAGAGTCAATATCTTGTGCCTTAAACGGAATGCACTTTTCGACAGGCAACCAATGAAGTTTAGGGAGCACGTGAGCAACTGGGCAGGATTTCGGAAGTGCCACCAGAATACGAGCCGCTGCATTCTGTATCCTCTGCAGGTGCTTGATGCTGGCCTTGTTAGTGCCCAAGTAGAGGGAGTTACCATAGTCCAGTCTCGACAAAATTCACAATGGTGTGTCGCACCTTAGGAGGAAAGAACCCCAGCAACGGTTTCAAGCCCCGCAGGAGCCAAAACAAACTCCTGCCACAGCTTTCAATTGAGTGTCGAAAGTCAGGCCGTTATCAAACCACACACCCAGGTTCATTTCTTCATCATTTCATTTTCAAGCATCTTACTAACTTGCCTTTAATTTTCCCCAAATTGTCCTGAACATCTACTCCTTGAATCTTCACAATCTTCTTAAATAATTTTCACCACTGCGAGACTGAAAAAGTTACTTTACTTGGATTATTCGCTTGTTAAGAATTAATTGACATGGATCTGGTCTTTGTCCCTCAGTCAGTCAACCCGATGGGCAAGTTATTACGAGCTCACACAAAAGGAGAAGCTTCCACAATCATGTCAAAGATCTGCACCTGGAGTCTCTTTCACACGCACCCACACACCCACACCTCCTCCCACTTTGATGACTATCCTCGCCTTACCACTGCGCCGTTTGACCTTAGACATCACCATGGATTTAAAAATGTAGGAGGGACATAGGTTTTTCAGTAAATTGTAACAGGTTCACTGGTAGCTTTAGTAGATGGAGGTCTGAGCACTGGTGAGCTGGAGTGACAAGGACCTTGGGGATGGGCTGCCGCTTTCTTGTTAACGGCTGCACCTGCAGTCACGGATGTACGGCATTACAACGCGGGCATTTACACCGCGTGCCCTTACAATGCTGTTTTTACAACGCAAGTCGTTACAACGACTTGTGCTGTAAGGACTGGATAGTGGAATAGTTTAATTTTCTATTCCATCTCCAGCCCACGTTACAGTAGGAAAGGTGTTGGAATAGAAAATTAATTATTCCCTATCCAATAGCGCCCTCCAGCGCAAGTCGTCGTAACGACTTGCGTTGTAAAGGCAGCGTCGTAATAGCAGCGTGGGGTAATGCCCGCGTTGTTAAGGATGTTTTCCCGTGACAGACACACACACACACACATACACACACACTCACGCACTCAGGAACAAACACCCCATAGGACCGATGGGCTGAAGTCACAAGGACCCAGGTGATGGGCTGCCGCTCTCTAGTTGAGGGCTGCACCTATAGTGGCACACACACACGCATGCATGCACTCACGCACGCACGGGGATCGCACACTTCTCTGAGCACAGGTAGGCCGGAGTCACAAGGAGCCAGGGGATTCAGCTAAGACTCTCTGGTTGCGGGCTGCAGCTGGAGTGACACACGCACTGACGCGCTTGCACACACCTCTGAGGACTGGTGGGCCAGAGTCACAAGGAACTAGGGGATGGGCTGCCGCTCTCTGGTTAAGGGCTGCACCTGCAGTGGCACACACAAACACACGCATGTGCGCGGGCACACACACCTCTGAGGACTGGTTGGCTGGAGTCACAAGGAGTCAGGGGATGCGACTGCCACTCTCTGGTTACCGGCTGCAGCTGGAGTGACACACGCACTCACGCACCCATTCACACATGGGCTCACACATCCATGAGCACTGGTGAGCTGGAGTTACAAGAAGCCGGGGGATGGGCTGCCGCTCTCTGGTTAAGGGCTGCACCTATAATGGCAAACACACGCATGCACAAACTCACACACGCAAGGGGGATCACACACCTCTCTGAGCACAGGTAGACCGGAGTCACAAGAAACCACAGGATGCAGCTAAGACTCTCTGGTTGCCGGCTGCAGCTGGAGTGACACACGCACTGAAGCGCATGCACACACACACAGGCTCACACACCTCTCTGAGCACAGGTAGGCCGGAGTCACAAGGAGCCCAGGGATGCGGCTGTCCCCTCTCTGGTTACCGGCTGTACTTGGATTCGCTGATTACTTTTACTATCTCTCTACTGCACCACTAGATCTTAAAGCTCACTGTACATTTAAGAATTAAACAGCAGCAAAGGGGTACCAGTCTGTGTTGCCAAACTTCACAGTGGGCCGTAGGGGCATGAGTGAGGAGAGGGCAGGAGAATTGTCAGCCAATCCCCCTTGATTCATACTCAAGCCCCACCTGTTCACTATACCACTATATGTTAACGTCCAGAATACTTTAAAAAAAACTCAGACAGCAGCAGAAGCATTTAATTGTCTCAAAGTTCACTCTCAGTAATTGTAGCACTTGAGGGACAAACCGTGGAGATGTTTGTCAGAGCTGTGGAAGAGAACACAGATGTGCCCAGTCAATCACCCTACTCTGCTCTAAACCCAGGCCATGCACAGGGGGCATACGTGCAGTCTACATCCTCATTACACAGAGATGAATAAAGAACATAATGCAATCTTCTGTCTCAGTCATTCTAAAAGTAGTAAAGATTTCCAGAGAAGAAGTGAAGCAGATGTGTCTGGGGACACTAGACTAACAATGACACAACAGGAGCTGTTGCAACAAATACCACATCCTGCCTCCAAGGTATGTGTGCAAGAAAAATGTCTGTTCAGCAGGCAAGGTATTTAATATGTGAAAAACTTGCATAGTGACTGGCGTGTGACCTGAGGCATATTTTATGCTGTGGAAGATGTACTAATACACAGCACAAATAGACTTTTGGGGGCCCAGGGGTTCCAGAGTGGCCATGAACCACCCACTCTGTGCTAGTATGATCTAGCACTGCCGCCTGGCTGCAGCCGGCCTTATGATGATATGGGCTCATTTAGGAGCAGAAGGCAACAGTGGATGAGTGAAATCTACAAGATTTCACTAAGTCACTTTTGAGCCCATGCTGCGTCAAAACCCTGCACCTGCCTGAAGCAGGCGTAAGGATTGACGCCGCATTTTGAACATAGAGCACCCAAGAGCCTTGCTGGAGCTGTGTCGCGCTTGCGATGCAACTCCAGCAATGCTCCGCCTTTATGGCACAGATGTGTCTCGCGTCTGTCCGTTTTTGCCCCATGGTGCGCCGCATTGTAAATGCGATGCATCCATTGTGGCGGAGCCGTGATGCACAATAACTGGCACATCAGCCTCTATGTTTTTCTTTTCGCGTGAGCGCTGGATGTTTTCAGTCACTCCCGCTCCTACTTCAGTTTCTGTAAACAGGGCTGCACGTCTTTATCTCCAAACATTTGCTGTGCATTGAAAGTTGTTCCCCACCCACCTCCCCCCACTCAAGAGCACCTGTTTCCTTTTTTTCTGTATCTTCAAAGGGAGAGAACCCTAATTAGCAGATAAATAATGGCTGATGCTCTCTCCTCTCTCTAATAGATTGCTAGATATTGGCTGTCTCCACCTCTTTACCTCCCACTTCCAGGGCTGCGATTCATGTGCCCAGTTCCGTCTGCCCCGTCTACCTCACCACTTCCTCGCCACAGCCTTGAATTAGCATGTTGTGGTGATAAGGAGCCCTCTCTATTCTGACTGGTGGTGGTCCATTGACTCCAGTCACCCCAGCAAAGATGGGCTCAGCTGCTTCGATCGTCAGCTGGCCCACCCCAACGGCACTCACATTACAAGGGGTCATGTCACTTGACTGCAATTGCATCACATTTTTTTGCAGACAGGACTTCCGTCATGGATGGACGAATGGACAGCACTTATGTATTGAGGTTCCGTTTTACAGCCCACAGATGCTCTCACTGCCGACTGTGCCTCTCTCAGGAAGGTCCTATGACCGGCTGGGCTGCTGGACACTTGACGTCACAGACGACGAGTGACAGTCACTCTCCGGGTTTTAGTGCGAGGGTTCTTGAATTTTTTTTATTGTTATAACGTCAGCCTGACCCTGTAGCTCAATGCTCTCCTCAGGCTGTGCTGTAGTGGTGCTGCGGCTGGCTGGGCATTCTTACACCCCTTTTCTTCCAGCCCTAACCCATTCCTCCTTTGCAAGCCTGCCTAGTTTCTTTAGTGTTTAGGGAACTGAAGGGCAGCTCTACACGCTTCTTTACCGGTCAGCTCATGAAGTTAGTCACACAACTAAACTTTATCTATGGCAGTTTATTGAACCCTCGTTGGCGTCCAGCATGATCCAGCTGTGCAGTCAAAATGATACCCGGCATGTCGCTGAAGAGGTGGGGAGAAAGCAGCCACCTGATGGTTTCTTCCTCAGCAGCAGCAGACATCAAAGAAAAACACACGCCCAGGGTGCAGGCTGTCCAGGTGGAACAGGACACTGGTGGGGTCAGCTGGGCGTTACCTTTTAGTTTCAATTTGAGGTTTTTAAAATTCTTAATGTGTTAAGTTCCTTTTCTTGTAGTTGCTTGGTTCCTTAGTTGGACTTTCTCCTTAATTCACGCGTAGGTTCATCCTGTTGACAATCGTCGCCAAGTTGTAGTAAAGGAAGATGCACAGTCCAACTGTGTAGTTTGGATAATCCTTTATTGTAGATCCCTTCTATGTTAGATGAGTTGGACAAGATAGGAAGTACAGATATAACCCTACCAGGAGCAAGCTCCCAGCAGCTCAACCTGAGTTGACCAACTGACACTGTGAGGCAGAGAGTCACCCAGGCACTCTATGATGTCATGAACATTCATTTCAGTGAAGAACAGCAGAGAAGTAATTTACTACATGCATTTTTCAAATGGTTGGTGAAAAAATATGAGTACGTTGCTGGAGATGTGGGCCGCCGTGCCACCAATGTACTTACCGTGGGATGGTAAACACCCATTATTCCACATGTTTTTACCACGCATACATTTACAACAAAATTCGTTGTAAATACATGAATGGTAAAGGCATGTTTTTTTAATGTTTGGCTAAGGTCAGTACGGGTATAGGGGTATATGTTTTGGGGTACTGAGGTATATGTTTTGGGGTGTTTTGGTATTTTAAGGGTTCAGATATAGTTTTGGGTTATGGGGTACAGAGGTAGTTTTAGGGCTTAGGGATAGGTATGGGTTTTGGGGTACAAGGGGATTTTCAGCATTCAGGGCTAGGTTTGGGTTTTGGGGTATAGGGCTATTTTTAGGGTTCAGGGGTAGGTTTGGGGTTTGGGGTACAGGGGCATTTTAAGGGTTCAGGGCTAGGTTTGGATTTGGGGTACAGGGGTATTTTTAGGGTTCAGGGCTAGGTTTGGGTTTTGAGGGACAGGGGTATTTTAGGGTTCAGGGGTAGGTTTGGGTTTTGGGGTACAGGGTTATTTTTAGCGTTCAGGGCTAGGTTTGGGTTTTGGGGTACAGGGTTATTTTTAGGGTTCAGGGGTAGGTTTGGGTTTTGGGGTACAGGGGTATTTTAAGGGTTCAGGGCTAGGTTTGGGTTTTGGGTACAGAGGTATTTTAGGGTTCAGGGGTAGGTTTGGGTTTTGGGGTACAGTGGTATTTTTTAGGGTTCAGGGGTAGGTTTGGGTTTTGAGGTACAGGGGTATTTATAGGGATCAGGGCTATGTTTGCGTTTTGGGGTACAGGGGTATTTTTAGGGTTTAGGGATAGGTTTGGGTTTTGGGGTACAGGGTGTATATATAGGGTTAAGATGTGTTAGTGTTTAAGGGTGTTGGGTTATTTTAAGGAGTAAGGGTGGGTTATGATTATGGGGTGCAGGTGTATTTAAAGGGAGCAGGGTGGGATTAGTTTTTAGGGTGTAAAGGGTAATAAAATAAAATAATAAATAATGCAATTTAAAAGAATAAATGTTTTAATTAAATAAAAAAATGTGTATATATATATATATATATATTTATAAATACACATATATACAAACATATATTTGATGTTTTAATAATGTACTTTTACAATGTATATGACTTTAGCCACACATGCATTTGCGTTATAATGGCATGAGTGATAAAGTCATATGCGTTGTAAAAGTTTTAGAAATGATGTATTTGAGGAGTAATAGTCCCGCGTTATAAAAATTGCGGAGTGATGATATGCGGGATGTTGGTTTGCGGAATATCATCTCATATTCCCAGGGGAGGGATAGTCCCTTTCTTGCTATTTCCGTGGAGGCGGGCCTTGTGTCCGGATGTGCGTGGTGCTAGGCCTGTGCGCAACAGAAGTGGAAAATCTCCGGTATGCGCTTCAGGCGTCACCGGAAGTTAAGACGAGATTACATTTCCTGCACAATGGCCCCTGTTTGCGCTCCTTCCGGCCCTTGGGAATAGCGCCATGCCTGACCTCCATACAGTAAAGCAGGTGCACGTCACTGGGAGCGCGGGGCAAGCACACCCGGAGCTGGAATGTACAGAACCTGGGAAGAAAAAACAACACGCCCTTGCACCCAGCACACGCCCACAGCACACGATATGAGACATGGCATGAAGAGTGGAACATACCACATGCCCCCAGCGTTTGTCATGCCCCCAGCACACGCCCACAGCACAATGCAGACACGCCCACAAGGGACTACTTTGCTGGCACGGTTCTTTTACCTTTTAAATGTATATAGTGGGCGTCTGCATAGCCTATGTCTTTCTGCTGCAACTGCCCTTACCAAACGCTGTATTGGGTGTTGTGATTGGTGTTGTGGTTCCTGAGATTACCCGCCTCAAAGGTTTGGGCTCTCTCTTTACTATATTAGTAGAGAAGATATAGATATAGATATAGGAGAGGGGTTGGGCTAACGACTAAGGCGGTCGTCCTGGAATCTGGGGAACCAGGTTCGTGTCTCTGCAACGACGTTGAACATCCTGTGATTCTGGGCAAATCACTTAATCTCCCCGTGCTTAACACAAAAAAAATGAATGTGTCCTCATGTAACGTAACTGGTGCTATGTAAAGTTCTCTGATACCCAATACCTTTGAGTCAAGTTCGTGCTATATAAAACTCCGTAAAAATAAATATATATATATATCTCGCAAATAGTGATGGGACTGATTCAGAGTGGAAATAAATACCTGCAATGATCACAGATGTATTTTACCCGGTCACACGTGTTTCCGTACTGTTGGCTTCAAGTTGATGAGTCTGGAAAATAATACCATTAAGTGTGGATAGCTTCGTAAAGCAATCTTCAATCAATCATTCAATCAAATCAAATCAAATCAAATCATTTGTATTTCATCATTGAGGTACAGGTAAACCCATCAGCACTGGTGAGGTATGCCTTCTGTTAAAGAGGCATGAAGTCTGCATGTGCCTTGCAAAATGGATTCTTATTAGTGGTTCAACTTATCAGTGCATTGAATATGCTAATAAATAACTTTTTGATTTTGTCACATTGAAGTATATTTGGGCCTTTTGCATAAAGCACTAAAACAGTAGGGGTGCCCTAGTAGGGTTGCCTGCGTGAAGAAGCTGAGTAGCTCATTCTGTTACCAGGGGAGATCCACTGCAGAAAGCACAGCAGAGGAGACAGTACTTGCAAACAAACTCAAATACAAATGCTAAGGTGACATGTTCACTACAGTGGGGTCACTTATTCCAGACGCATGGAAAGCTTTCTTCTATGTTCGCGTCTGTTCTTTTCAATTCAGTAAACTTACCAGCTCGATCATCCCCTGTCGACCCTGCACCTTTTAGAAGCACAATATCCCCATTTCAAATACTAGTAGTGTGCTGTGAAGCATGGGTTCTGTACTCCCAAATGTACCTTGATGATAAAAAGGCAGTGTAGGGGGGTGGGTCAGAGGAAGCGAAAATGAGGACTGGGGCTCAAAAGTGTTCTTACTTCACTACAAGCTCCACAACCCAACATCATGGTATTCCTCGATGATGGGAATGTAGGAGTTGCAGTTGTAATACCTTCCTTTAGATGCAAACCCTTAAGTATCCATGCTCATTTGATCTTGGCCCTCCACTTCACTCTGACAATAAACACGCTGTGTTTTTCGCAGGCATCCAGATGGAATAGATGGCATCGCTGTACCTTTAAAAATAATGGCATGTGAGGGCTTCTCGCTGCTAAGCATATCTTGTGAAGTCAACTGTTTCACAGCGTGCAGTAGAAAGTGGTTTCATCAAGACGTTTGTGATGAGTGATGCTCTCTGGTACTGAAACACAGCCTGTGCCTATCTAAGAGCCTAGCTATGGTGGCTGAACAATCACACTGCTTACAATTAACCCTGGGCGAAGAACTTTGCTCCGTTTGCGGAGTTTGCGGAGTTTTGGCAACTCCGCGTTCCGCGGAGTACGCGTAGCTGTCGATTACTCCGCTATCCGGTGCGGAGCGTAGTTGTCGCGCGCTGAATAACATTATCGCGTGCGCGGCAATGGCTTACCTTGGTTCTGCGTTCGCTTTTTCCCGGTCGCGTCTGCCACCATGTTTGTAAACCCTTCCGTGCGACTGTGCGAACGCGATAACGTCATTGGAATCGCGATAAAGCCATAAGGACGCGCGAGTATGTTTGTTGGTAAGATCGAGTTGCCGAACACGCAGAACCTGCAATCTTGCACAGAATAACTCGCGAGCATGTTAAAAGTCAAACCATAATAATAAATTACCATTTTGGTTAGCAAACAAGTGAAAAACCCCTCAAAGTTGTACCTTTGGATGTATTTTTTTGGGGGAAGGGGTCCTCTTTCTGTTTCTACTCTATTTTTGAATATTAAGGAGGAAGGGCTCTGGAGTTTACAACTTCCTGTTCCTGTCCACCAGGCTCCTCTCAGTGCTTTGTCCATGAGGTGGTCACTTTCATTTGGATTTTGAGCTGGCAGGATCACTTTCTGTGTGTGTTGGCTGCATTACTGCTTTTTTTTGGATTTTACTGAGGACTTTTGGATTTTGAATTCTCTTTTTCAAGTAAGTTCAGTAATGTATGAGTGAGTATGATGTTGTAGACTTGTGTTTGTTTGATTTTAAATCTTTTAACTACAGTATTCATTCCTTGATTTAAATTATTGATGGGTGCCTATACTTTTATGAGGTCCCAACTTGTACTTCTTTTTAAATTTCATCCAGGCTACATAGAGAGGTACCCATGGGTAAAATCATAATTCTGTGTTTAAATTTTTATTCAAGTTTGTAAACAAACATCATGGCTGGCATTGGATTATGGTCATCATTATGCAATAGCAATGTCTGCTGTGGAATTTCTGTTTGTGTAATTTAAAGTTTTTTATTTTTTTAAGCCAATAGCTGACCCTAGTACTCCATGTAGTTAGTGTGTAGGCATGTTTGAGTTCATTGTAATAACTTTCTGTGGTTGGCCTGGCCATGTGTTGTTGGCGGCCATTTTATGTTTCCCAGCCACTTTGCTCTTGCCATAGGCCTCCAAACTTGTGGCCTACTCTGCCAGTAGGCCAGAGGTACTAGTCATAGGGTCATGAGAGTTAATCAACTGTTTTTCTGGTGTACCTCTGTGGGGTGTGGGGTTCGGCGGGCCGGAATAACAGGCGAGGAGGCCAGATATAGTGCGCTATGTTTAGCGAGATTTATTGTAGACACAGGTAGGTGGGGATGAAAAGTCTCTGAACAAAAGGGGACCAATGGTGTTCCTTTGGTGAAGTCCGAGGTAGAGAAGACGTCCGGTCGGGGAGGGAAGGGAAGACCTCCTGCTGCTGGGCTGATGTCGTCAGGATGGTGTAAGTCTTCCCTCTCTGTAGTGCCGTCGGGTCTTTGACTTCTGTTGGTGAGCCTCGGAGGTTTGGGGCGAGAGAAGAAATAGAGGACCGTTAGACTTTCGCTCCTCTCAAGATTTACAGCTATCACCGACACCGGGAAGTGGGGACACAGAAAGTGGATAGTGAGGGACGGGTAACACGGGGAGGTGGAAGAGGCCGACAAACAGGAGGGGAGACCACGGGTCGACAGGGTGCTCGAGGTGCAGGAAGGTGGGGGTCTATCTATACATATATATACAGTGCTCTCGTGCTCAAGTAGGTGCAGCGCTATACTATTTACACTAATTACAACTATCTACAAGCGGCACACGGAGACGGATGACGGTTACTCACGTGGCCCGCCGCAACTCCCTGGTGAGTTGCGGCCGCTCTCCAGCCACCTCCTGAGGACTCCACCAGTCCTCAGACCACATGTCGCCGTCGGCGTCCTCCTCCACTCCTTCCGCTGGGTTCTCCGACTCCTCGCTTCTCTCTCTCAGCTCCGGTTCCTTCCTTGCTGCCTCCTGCCACAAGTCCGCGGGTTGGAACCTCCTTCGTTGTGGTTCGCTGGTTTTTATATCTTCCGGGATGTAGTCGGGGGCGGGACTTCCGGGTTCATCTAGGACTGCATCCGGTTGTCCGTCTTCCGGGTTCTGACCTCGGTGACCCTGCAGAGGGAGAGAGAGAGAAGAAGTCCTATGGAGAGGGAACAAGTCATCATCTATGTTAGACGGACCCCTCCCCGCGCGAGGATGTCTCTTCGTTATGGCAGGTACGGTGGCCTTTCCACAACCTCTAATTAGAAAATCATGGATGGACTGGTTTGATTTAGAAAATCTTATGTTTATGTGTGGGGTATGTCAGGTTTTGGGTGTCTGTCAATTTCTGCCATTAGGTAACCCTAGGAATACAGCTCGGGTAGTTTTGGTACCGTCGCACCGTGTGAGAACGCGACCTTACCTTTTTTGTCTTGTTCGCGCGCTCAATGTACTGGCTCGGGAACGCGATAACGACTTTTCACTCGATTCGCGTTTTTAATTACACCGTGTATGGCTTTGGATTGCCTCACATTTTTTGTAATGGTGGTACTTTCAGCTTTTGGTTGCTTGTGTGTAACTAATATGGCACTCCCTGCCAGTAGGTAACCCTAGGAATACTGCTCGCGTACTTATGGTAACGTCGCACTGTGTGAGAACGCGACCTTACCTTTTTTGTCTTGTTCGCGCGCTCAATGTACTGGCTCGGGAACGCGATAACGACTTTTCACTCGATTCGCGTTGCCGAACACGCCGATTTTGCAATCTCGCGAACAATATGTCCCGAGTTGCATAAAAGTTCCTCGAAAATGTTTAATGTGTCCCCTGTGCTACAAAAAGTCCTCATTTATGTGTTATTTGGTTGTAGTTTTGTCTTCCTGGAGCATGGGCCACACCCAGTTCCTTTCTGTCCTCTATGTAATGATTTCTTGTTTATGGTTGGGGTGACCAATTTGGGCGGTGGTGTGTCCATTTTGTGAAGCTAAGCATTGTCCCTTTGGCATAGGCATTTATTGTCTGTCTTCTCTTACTTTTCATGTAGAGGTGAGGGCCATTTTGTGTGTACTTACTTCCTTTGTGATGATTCTGCTATGTTGTTGTTGGTGGGCAGGCCATGTGGTGGCGGCCATTTTGTGTATGCTTCCTTTGTCACTGATTTTGCCATGTTGTTGGTGGCCATGCCATGTGGTGGAGGCCATTTTGGGGGCATCCTTTTTCCATGTTGTTTTTGGGTGTCCCTGTCCTCCTGGCCCTATGGAGGCGGCCATTTTCTGTGTCCTTCCCTGGTTCTCTTCTTTTGCCATAGCCATCCAAGGCTTTTGTAGGTACCACTACTCACAGCCATAGGTGCATTCAAGTTAATCAACTATTTTTGTGGTGTACCTTTAATTACACCGTGTATGGCTTTGGATTGCTTCACATTTTTTGTAATGGTGGTACTTTCAGCTTTTGGTTGCTTGTGTGTAACTAATATGGCACTCCCTGCCAGTAGGTAACCCTAGGAATACTGCTCGCATACTTATGGTAACGTCGCACTGTGTGAGAACGCGACCTTACCTTTTTTGTCTTGTTCGCGCGCTCAATGTACTGGCTCGGGAACGCGATAACGGCTTTTCACTCGATTCGCGTTGCCGAACACGCCGATTTTGCAATCTCGCGAACAATATGTCCCGAGTTGCATAATAGTTCCTCGAAAATGTTTAATGTGTCCCCTGTGCTACAAAAAGTCCTCATTTATGTGTTATTTGGTTGTAGTTTTGTCTTCCTGGAGCATGGGCCACTCCCAGTTCCTTTCTGTCCTCTATGTAATGATTTCTTGTTTATGGTTGGGGTGACCAATTTGGGCGGTGGTGTGTCCATTTTGTGAAGCTAAGCATTGTCCCTTTGGCATAGGCATTTATTGTCTGTCTTCTCTTTCTTTTCATGTAGTGGTGAGGGCCATTTTGTGTGTACTTACTTCCTTTGTGATGATTCTGCTATGTTGTTGTTGGTGGGCAGGCCATGTGGTGGCGGCCATTTTGTGTATGCTTCCTTTGTGACTGATTTTGCCATGTTGTTGGTGGCCATGCCATGTGGTGGAGGCCATTTTGGGTGCATCCTTTTTCCATGTTGTTTTTGGGTGTCCCTGTCCTCCTGGCCCTATGGAGGCGGCCATTTTCTGTGTCCTTCCCTGGTTCTCTTCTTTTGCCATAGCCATCCAAGGCTTTTGTAGGTACTACTACTCACAGCCATAGGTGCATTCAAGTTAATCAACTATTTTTGTGGTGTACCTTTAATTACACCGTGTATGGCTTTGGATTGCTTCACATTTTTTGTAATGGTGGTACTTTCAGCTTTTGGTTGCTTGTGTGTAACTAATATGGCACTCCCTGCCAGTAGGTAACCCTAGGAATACTGCTCGCGTACTTTTGGTAACGTCGCACTGTGTGAGAACGCGACCTTACCTTTTTTGTCTTGTTCGCGCGCTCAATGTACTGGCTCGGGAACGCGATAGCAACTTTTCACTCGATTCGCGTTGCCGAACACGCCGATTTTGCAATCTCGCGAACAATATGTCCCAAGTTGCATAAAAGTTCCTCGAAAATGTTTAATGTGTCCCCTGTGCTACAAAAAGTCCTCATTTATGTGTTATTTGGTTGTAGTTTTGTCTTCCTGGACAGGCCATGTGGTGGCGGCCATTTTGTAGGTACTTCCTTTGTGCATTTATCATTGGCCTCCCTGCTTTTGGTCTGATCTGATAGTAGGCCAGAGTCCCAGAGGTGGTAGTTACTAGTTAGCGGGGCTGTTTTATGTAGCTGTTTCTATTTGGTCTATTTAATTACCATCATTACGGCATGTGTGTATGCCATTACATTTCCAAGTTTGTTGTCTGGGCAGGGGGGTAGGTAACTTTTTTGTGTGTGTAATAATTTTATGGCTTGTATGTGTTTTTGCAGTGAAGTTTTCCAAACTCTTAGCCATGGGGTATTTTGATTTTCCTTGCATTAACCTGTCATGACTCATGTGTAGCAGGCATCCTCCTTTTTCTGTCCATATTGGTATATGATAGGCCTGCTTGACTTTATTATTGGTTCTTTCTGGACTTCATGTGGCTGGGAGCTGTGGTGCTGGTAGTATTAGTCTTCTTTTTTGTGTTTTATACATTGGCCTGTGTGTCTTTCAATTGTTCATGTGTTGGCTTACTGCTTGTTTGACTGACGTGTTCTGTCTTCTTTGCTTGTAGGTGCACAGAAAAAGACTGAGGAGGTGCTGGTTGTTTTCATCCATCGCCCGTTCAACTGCCAGACGGACGTCCTTCAATTGTACGCCACGTGTGGTGTGTGACTCATCTGACCACACATCTCTGCAATTTGTGCTACTGAGTGCTGCTGTGTGCTGACATCAGAAGAAGATGGGCCCTAGGAGAGCAGGTACCAGGTCCTCCACCACCAAGAAAGTTGCTGAGAAGAAGGTACAGAAGAAGGAAGTGTCACTTAAGGCTGGTATGGACCCCCAAACCTTTTTTGGGCCCCCAAAACGTACGCCTGCAGCAGCGGTGTCCGTGGTGCAAGCTGGGGCCAGCACATCCGCATTAGCGGGGGCAAGCCACCAACCCAGGGCCAAGCACATGAGGGTCGAAGAGGTAGCCAGCCTAGTGTTACAAAGCAGTGATACTGAGCCTGAACTTAACTTATCGCTGTCTCAAAGTAGCACACAATCCACGCAAGATGAAAGTGCTCAACAACCGCCGCCAGCAGTAGATGTTCAACAACCACAACCACTTCCCGCAATAGTTGTTGAAAAACCACAACCACCGCCCGCAATAGTTGTTCAACAACAACAACCAAATCCCACAATAGTAGTTGTTGAAGAACCACAGCACGCTATAGTACTTCCTCAAGAACAACAACCACCGTCTCCGCACGCAATAGTAGAAGTTGTTCCTCCCGATGTCGGGGCAGTTCAGGAAGTAGAGCCTCATTCCGAGCAAGAAGAAGAGGAAGCCACTTCTGGAGGTGATCTACTGTCTTTAAATGTATGAAAGGAAAGGAGGGTTAGTGGCAGTGCATCGAGTTCTTCGCATAGCATCCCTTCTGATGACCTTGATAAGGCATGGCATCCACGACGAAGAACTGAGCATTCAAAGGAGAGACATCCTAAGACCAGGCTGGGAAAAAGGAAGGATCCGTCAAGGCTTGAACTTCTGGAGTTCGATGTAGGTGAGCAGGATACTGATGGTGATAAAGACGGGTCTGACACTGACAATGTCATCATCACAAGCGTTATTCCTGGTGCAGAGGATGTAGAGACCAGCATTTTCACCCTATCCAGAAGGGCTGCGATTAGTGATGAGCAGGTAGCACGTGTAACTCCTACACACTCAGCACCCAAAGTAACACCAGCTCCCATTTTTGCATCAGCGAAGGCCCGGCAGCGTGCGACATCCAGCGCAAGCGCCACCTCAATAGAAGGAGGTAGTGGCAGTACTAGTACTGAACTGTCACATAGGGAAATTCAACAAAAAGGCTCCAGTTCATCCGGCATTGGAAGTGGGTCCTCCTCTTCCTATGGCAGGAGACAAAAGTTTAGCTCCCCAGTCTGGGATTTTTTTACGGTTCACCCACATCAGGAGAACATTGCTATATGCACCATTTGTCATACCAATGTTAGTCGTGGTAAGATTGGTACAAACTATGGTACTGGAGGCCCAACGACCCATATGAAAAAAACACACACAATTCAATGGGAGAACCACCTTGCAAGCTTAAAAGATGTAAGCACTGGTGTTGGTGGGGAGGATACAGTACTACAAGGTCCACTCATGGAAGAAGAGGGAGACGATGACCTTCTATCTGGGAGTGGTACACAAATGAGCCCTGTCGCCAGCACTGGAGTGGTGCAGTCCATATACTCAGCATCAGCAACTTCTCAGTGGCACCAGAGTCAGCCGGAGACACCAAGGACAAGGAGTGAAAAGTCTGCGTTGAAAGGTGGTCCGTCTAGCAGAACAGAAAGAATTACCAAGCAGCTTACCATTACTGGCATGTTTAGGCAGGAGGGAAAGTACGAGCGGAACCACCCAACAGCACGTTTGTACAATGCGAAACTTGCAAAAATGTTGGCACTCGACCTTCTCCCATTTTCATTTGTTGAGGCAGTGGGATTTCGGCAATTAGTGGCAACACTCGCCCCAAAATGGGACGTTCCCAGTCGCTACTATTTTGCAAGAGTTGCTATTCCAGCACTACACAACGACGTGCTGGGATTGATTGGGAAAGCCTTACAACAGAGTGTTGTCCATTGTATCCACCTGACAACCGACATGTGGAGCAGTCGCGAAGCCACAGCAGATTACATGTGCATCACCGCACACTGGATCTCTTTTGCAGGTGTGAAAGACAAGTTAACTTCAGGCCTTCTTGACGTTGCTGGGATTTTCAATGACACTCGCAAACATGCAACTGTAGCCATGTTTGGTATGGAGAAAAATCATACTGCTGACAACATTTTGTCTGACTTTAACAGCAAGGTCTTTGAATGGCTGAAACCAAGAGGCCTTAAGATTGGTTTTGTTGCCACCGACAATGGCAGTAATGTAGTGAGGGCAATGAAAGATGGACAGTATTTCAGGGTACCCTGTTTGGCACACTGCATTAACTTAGTCGTGCAAGACTTTCTGAAAAATGAACACCAAGTCAGCACCATACTGACCATCTGCAGAAGAATATGCACGCATTTTAACCATTCTTTCAAAGCGCGGAAGCTGCTACGCGTCATTCAGTGGGAGCATAATTTGCCAGTCAAAGCTGATCCAGGAGGTCCCAACACGTTGGAACTCTACTTATTTCATGCTTGAGCGTCTCTTTGAGCAGTACATACCACTGAATGCTTATGTAATGTCAAGAAGATTAGTGGATCCTACTGTTAATCTTAAAACCCTGACCGTTGAGATGTGGCAGTGGGACATCATTAAATGCTTGACAGAGATGCTACAACCTTTTGAGGTGTTCACACGTGCAGTTAGCAGGGAGGACTGTACTATGGCCAAGCCATCCCATTGTTGTACATGCTCGAGCAACAGCTGTAGGAGGTCTGTGAAACATACGAAGGTGACGAAGAAAAAGTTGATGCATGTACCTTGGCCAAGGCCTTAGCCAACCGCTTATCTGTAAATGCAAGGCTTAAAATGAGTGTGTCAGATCCAAATTACATAACTGCAACAATCTTGGATCCACGGTACAAATTGTTTGTCAGCAGTAGCGCAGTCATTCCTTTTTCAGATGGGGATGTTGCCAATTACAAAAGTTCCATAGCTGTGGAAGCTAATGATTTAGAAACTGAACGGCTGTTACTTAAAGGCCTGCCAGTGCCAGCCCAGGACAGTCAAAGTACTCCAGGCCATCCTCCTGAGGCAAGTTCATCAGAGCATGAGAGCAGTGCATCCGCTTCCCAGCAGGCACCAACAGTACCAAAAGCAGCACCTACACGATCTGATTCAGCAGACACAACCAAAAGCATAACTGCTTTTTTTCTACAGAAGGGGATGGGTAAGTCCGTTGCTGTTGCAAAGGGGAAAGAGGAGCAGCAAAGCCAAGCACCAATGAACACTGAGCGGATGGTTCAGGCCTATCTGGATGACACAACAGAGGTGTTCATGGAGCAAAGCCCATTGGTCTATTGGTAGGAAAGAAGGAGACAGTGGCCAGTGCTGAGCAGGCTGGCGATAAAGTATTTGGCTTGTCCTGTAGCCAGTGTCGCCTCTGAGCGGGTTTTCAGTGCTGCTGGTGCCATTGTGACATCGAAAAGGACCAGTCTCTCCCCCAAAAGCGTCGAGAGGCTGACAATGATAAAAATGAATCAACACTTCATACCACCAGACTATACTGTACGTGAATCAGAACAGGATGAAGAAAGCGAGCCCGAAGAATTCATCACTGCTGGGTTACATGACCTACTGCCGTCCGGACCCACAGAGTTTGAGGACGAGCACCTCTTCCCTGACCAATAGGCTTTTAAATTTGTGTTATTTATTTTCTTATTAAAAATGACTTTCGGGTGCAAAACTGCTAATCTTAAAATAAAAAGCTCAACCAAATCCATCCCCACCACTCATTCTTTTAATGTACCTACTGGAGTTGCACACCTGTGCATTTATTTCGCTGTATCTTTTTTAGTTACCTCCTGGAGTTGCACGCCTGTGCATTTATGTTCCATGTTGACTGCACTCCTCAGAGTCTTGCTCCATCTTCTTGACTCCCACTCAAGTCAATACAATTCCATCTTTGCAGCCATACATTTGATGTTGTAGATGGAGTATAGTACAATAGCCTCTAACAGTCCCTCCATAACAAGTGAACCGTACATGACTACAGCCATCCTCTATTTCATTTGAAATCTGCAACTCATAATAACTGCCTTGCTGAGTCTTACTCTTAAGGCTACCACCTCTGTCTGCAGGCATTCAGAGACGACTCTTCTGTGTCAAAAGAAACTTGAGCAGGCATCCACAACTGAAGTCAACTTGTTGTGACTCGCATTACAAAGGCTCGGCAGCATCTGTGATCAATCTTCTGACAGTAAAAGAGAAGAGCAAAACAGGTATATTAAAAAATGAATGATGCCATGCATTGCATTGGATGTATTTTTTTGCTGACTCTGAGCAAATGTGCATGGAGTTGAAGTATACTAGTAACTTCAGTTCAGACTCACGTGATAGCCAATTTTTCCATGTTATTTACTAATAATAGAAATTATTTACGCACTTGTGTTCCTACTACTACAGATGCAGTCAGGACTTAATTTATCGTAGTCACTCACTACAGACTGAGTTGCTGATGATAATGATGGTGACCACCATATCTTTGCTGTCAGGCAGTTGGATCTGAGCTGATTGATGCACGATGTTTCTTGGAGTGGAATACAAGGTGATAAATAAATACAAATAAGAGGCACAGCACAGTAGACCCAGGCTACTACATGTTTGTACACTGTGCTGTGGTAGAGTACAATAGCGGTATGATTGATGACTGAGAATGACGCATTGATTTTGTTGATTAATTTTGTAAATGCAAGGTTGCTTTTTCAATTTCATTCACCTTTCTGTGGCTCTGTGAAATTTTTAGGGAAATGCAGTTTGTATAACGGGCAAACCTGTGTCGTCGTGGGCCTGTTGTTGTGTGCTGGCTCCTGTCTTTTTTTGTACTTCTAGATTAAAAATGATATGCAACTAGTAGACTTATACAAATTGTATCCAAGCCGCCTCAGTCTGAAAGTCCTCTCATACGACTACTCCTCTTGTATTATTTTTTTATCTTCACTGTATTACAATTTGTTTAGGTCATTCACATTCTTTTGTATTTGCCTTTTCTTTTTCAGGCTGGACGTCTTTCACCCACTGCTTTATAGTA